>NC_135502.1:162122910-162442598 GCF_052857255.1 Amblyomma americanum
AAGCACAAACTGAAGAATGCTCCTGCAGACTTGAAATTTTTAGCCTTTTCTTCATTGATTAGACTCAAGTTAGAATACGCTTCCATTGTGTGGGACCCATTTACTAAAACTAACATTCAAGCACTTGAAATGACCAAGCGCAATGCCATTCGATTCATGTTTTCAAAATACTGTTCAACCGACTAACCTACTGCCATAATGCGAGCACACCGAATTCAAACATTGCAAGTAAGACGTAAAATTCTCAGATTAAAATTTCTTTTCCTTCTAAAACATAAGTTGTCAATGTGTCCGGATCCCTATGTCAAGCCATTTTCCGCTCCACTACCAACATGACATCTCCACTTTGATTCACGAACTCCATTCACTGCCAGAACTAACCTATTTAAATACTCGTTCTTCCCTCGCACCGTAACTGAATGGAATGCTTTACCTTTAACAGCACTACGTGACATAGAATCCATTGAAGAAATAGAAGTTTGATGCTATCAAACTTATTTGGCTTTGTGTTTCGAATTTTCTTTCAGTGTTTTTTTTTGTGTATATTCATGTTGCATTGTATTGCCCCTCCTGCTAGGGCCCAGAAGGGCCTGCAGTATTCTGTAAATAAATAAATAAAATAAATAAATAAAACTGTCTTGGGTTAGTGGTAAGCAAACTTGGGAGATTAGAACGATAGTAAGAACGCCTTGCTTTGTGGATTGCAGTAAGATATGTCTTTTCAGCTTTGTAATATGTTTCCCAAACGATCTGAACCCCCACTTTTTTTAACAGCTCGATATAAGCAGTTTTTCTTATTTTCTAGTCTTTTTAGGGTGTTGGTAAACCATGGCCTATGGTGGCTGGCGCGAAGACTGGCTGTTGGGATAAATTTATTACTTAAGCCAGTAAACTTTCCCTGAAACACGACCAGTTATCATGAATTGAGCGGTTCTGGAATGTGATTTAATAAAGGCCGAGTTTGGGCGAGTTGGTTTACCATGCTGAACGTAAAAGCGCAAATACAAGGACGAGAATAAGACACACAACACGAGCGCTCACTTCCAACTGATCTTTATTACATGCAAGAAACAGATTTTTATACTCTTGATAATGCCTGCAAGGCATTACTACAGAGTAGTGAAAGATAGATGAGTCATCGAGCGTCACACTTGAATGATAACAGATAGGACATCTCTTTTTGTGAGAGCAGAATTGACTGAGCACTTACACAGTCATCCCCAGCTCGCGCTATCTCCAACGCCTCAACAATTTCGCCTCAACATTTGTTCCCGTAAAGGATTTTGCCCTTGTGAAAAAGAGGACAACCCTCTTTTCCTTCTTTTCCTTTGATTTTGCATTTTAGGCAATGAATGCTCATGTGCCCCCCTTTTTTATTGTTCACAACATAGTCATGCTCACCCAATTGCTCATTTATGCATCTTCCCGTTTGTCCGATATGATATTTACCACAGGATAATGGCACTTTGTAGACAACACCTTTCGTGCATCTCGCGAACGGCTTTTGATGCCTGATCGTGCAACCATTTTTCCCCTGTGCTTTCTGATGTGCTAAGCTTGCATAGTGAACTTAGCTTATTTGGGGCAGAGAACAACACGCCAACGTTTACCCTGTTGCCAATTTTTTCAAGACTGTGCGAAAGCTTATGTTTATAAGGAATGACTGCAAATTTCTTATCGACTTTTTTCTTTTCCTGAGACTTGGCTTCCCATTTTTCCTTTTTGATAAGTCCTTCTGCCACAGAAACCAGCACATGCAACGGATAACCCACTTCCTGCAACTTGTTGGACTGCAGGAAAAGGCTTTCTTCAATTGCATGTTCGCATGACTTTTTTATGCAGTTGACAAACCCTAAACGAGCTATGTTTCTTTTTATGAGCTTTGAATGCGCGGAACTGAAAGGTAGGGGCATTTTTCCACCCCGGGGATGATAAATCCAGCAAGTGTGGTCTTTTAAAAAAGTTAACTTGATGTCGAGGAAGCGTATGCTACCGTTCTCAGGAAGTTCATGCGTGACGACAAGTGGAGATAAGCTATGCTTAAAATGATCTAAAACACTTCCTACCGCTTCATCGAGGGCGATTGCAGTGGTGTCTAAAAAGATTAAAAAATCATCCACAAAATGAAAAACTTCTAACACCCCTACGTTTTCAAGGCAAGCAAAAAGCCTTCTGTCCCGTTCAGCTAAAAATAGGTCACTTAACAAAGGAGCAACGCTGGACCCTATACATATTCCTTGTTTCTGCAAAAACAGGTCATCGCCGCACATTACAAAAGTGGAATTAAGATACGTACTTAAGAGCTCTAAAAATCCCCCAACACTTACTCCCACTGAATTCTGGAAAGCAATAGGGCCAGCGTTCTCAATACATCTTTCAACGCACTGCAACAATCCGTTTTTCGGCAACGAGTAGTACAGGTCTTTTACATAGATTTAGAAGGCAACCATGTTCTTTCCTTCATTTTGCTTCAGAAAATAAATTACACATCCGGAATTTCTTATAATGAAAGGATCATCAACAACTAGCTGTTTTAGACTTTTCTGTAGGAAGTCAGAGACTGATTTTTGCCAAGTGCGCACCTCCGAAACGATATTCTTAAAGGACATTCCATTTTGTGTGTTTTAGTGGAAAAGAACATGTTCAGACTTAGACCACTGGCCTTTTCCACAGACTGAGCTAAGCGAGTGAGATTCAAGGAGATACACAACTTTTTTGCTTTCAATCTTACTTTTGACAGATTTACGCCTTGTTGCCTATCAAACACTTGGAATGTGGCTTTGAATCTGGGAAAAAAAGCCGCTAAGCTCATGGTTTATCGCGTCGTAGTTGCCTTTATCGTAGAGCTTTATCATTTTCGTATGTGTCCTCTTTAGCGTTAGTGCAAAAGAGAAGGTAGTATGAATGACATTGTGGTCACTAGTTCTTCAGAGGTGTGTAATTGATATCATTTATTGGATAGGATTAGATCTAAAATGTTTGCAGACTCCCATGTGACGCATGTCGGTTCTGAGATTAACTGGGTTAAAGTTCAAGGAGGTGTCAATGAAATTTCTTGTCTCTGCTGGGCCTGCTATGGAAGAAGACGATAGGTTACGCCATTCTAGGTTGGGAAAGTTGAAATCCCTGAACAGGAGAATAGTAGCATTTTGGTGGGTTGTTGTAAGCTCTATGCAGGGGCCTGTAATAGACGTCTAGGAGTACTGCTACTGGTGACGCACAACATAATATCCATAGAATTTTGAGCTTTGATTTAATGTTAACAAAAAGGCATGAAATTTGTCGATGAAGTGCTATAAGAACACCACCCCTTTTGAGTCTCTACGCCTTTTTCTGTAAATGCCGAAGTTGGGTAGATCTGCCAAAATGTCGGTGTCAGAAACTTCACTCTTTAGCCGCGGTTCTGTCAGAATGAGTATGGTGCTGTCTGTAGGTGATGCCGCCACGTAATAGCGACAGCAGTCAAACATGCAGAAAGACAGTAAAAAGGGCTTCCAAGTGAAACTGTTTATTAGGCGGACTTACGCCAACAAAGAACTGAATGATTCGGCGGCGGAGTAGCAACAAGCGTGCTCAGTGGTCGTCGAACAGAATGCCCACCGCTCTCGGCCGTGCTCAATTTAAAGCTGATAGCGAACTTTCAAGGTATGGCATTCAAAGCTACCACAACATTCTGGAACAACTTAAAATCGGCTCCGCGTAGATGCGATCAGTCGAGATAAATCTGGTCGTGTTTTGCTTCACAGATAAAGCAATAAAACCGCATGCCAGCAGCTTTGAAGAGTAGAACCGAAGACTAGGCAAGTTGGTAAATGTTTTGCACATTTGAGCAGCGCAAAGGAGGAAGAGACGAGATATGCTAAACGTTCACCAGCTTGCCCAGTTTTTCAGTTCTACTGGTGGAGTTCATTCCTGGTTCATTAGGCTCTTTTCTATCTTTAGTGCTTTTCTGCAATAACCCAGTATTGCTAACCACCCTCATCGCGGTGTCCGTGTGCCAAGCAAGGTCGGCTTCCTGGCATGCAAAACAGCGTAGCTGTCCCTCGGGTCTACACTCTGTGTGGCAGTCTCCAGCCGTCTCCTGGACATACTGCACGAATCTGCTGAATTTTGGCTTCTGAATGGCAGAAGCACACCTGCCTGTGAAAAAATCAACTGTAGATTTACTGTGAAACCCACGGAGGACCACGTCATCATCATGTGCTGGGCGGCTGACTCCCTGACGGAATTTCCTGGGAGGCTGTTCTGCTAACGTTGCCAAGGCCAACAAGAGGGAAAGCACCTGCGGGGATGCTGTTGGTTCTAGGAGAAGAGCAGTTGGATCCCAAGCACCAACTGGGGCCGAAATTCTGCCGAGAACCAATGACGAAGCCAATAGACCATTGGCGCTTGCACACCACATTTCATATCCAGCTCCAGAGGCCTTGAGTGTTCATGAGTTTTGATAGGCACAGCAGATGGGGCCAGTCCACTCTGAGACTTCTGGTTGAATGAATACCTGTCTTCCAGTGCACTGCCACCTTTGGTCTCCTACAAAGAAGGTTTTCGCGTTGTGGTTCCTCAAGGCCTCTTCAACAAGAATGCTCTGATGCAGTGGAAAAGTACTTCAGAGAAGTGAAAGGTCAAAAGACGAGCCCTCACTCTACTGAGCATTTGCAATTCGAAGGGATTGTACGCAAGAGGGAAGGCGACCTATGGGTTCCAACTGGACCTGTTTTTCACTGCTAAATCACACAGGCCAGGTATTTCATTCTATGCTATCATCTCGAAACATTGCAGCATGGCAGCATGGTGTTTAAGCATTTTTGCAGAAACAACTGAAGTCTCCCTTGATTGTGGACCCTTTCCTGATCCCGGGTTCCAGTAGCGTTGTTGAGTACCTCACGCAGGAAAATCCTGGTACCACGCTGAGCATCGACGCAGAAGACTTTTTCTACTTGCTGCCACATGACAGCCTGAAACAATTCATAACCGAGGACAACGATGATGTTGCGTTTGCGAATGCCAGCGGTGTCTCTGTTGGCAGTTTTCTCGAACTACTTTTGTTTTATCTGGCTTCGACCTTTGTCAAGTGGGACGATTGAACCTACGTTTAACGTTCAGGGGTGTGTATAGGGTCAAGGGTCACCCCAACCCTCTGTGACATATTCCTTGGGATGGTGGACAGGGCACGCCAAGTCGACATCATGCTTTTAGCGACCAAAGTGTTCCAGTGTGTAGATGACTACCTTGTGTTCATTAGAGAAGGGAATGACATCAGAACATTAGTAGACTCGTTGAAACTTTTCAAAGAAAAAAGAAAGGGCTTGAGATTCACTTTTGGGTTTCCCGAGAGCTGGCATATTCAATTTCGGGACATTAATTTTACCCTAAATGAAGATCACGTGTGCTGGACGTATGCAACAAGATCACAAAAACTCCTTTTGAGCCACAATTCTGGTTACTGGAGGATTGTTAAGGATGGCATAGCCATGTCATGCCTTGGATCGGCACTGAAAAAGTCTTGCCCACACCTGGTAGAGGACAGCTTCTACGCACAGGTTGCAGGGCTCAAGGAGGCTGGATTCCGTGAACTGAGTCTTACACGTTTATCAGAGATGCTCCTGGTGCTGATGCACCTTCTGTCTCACTGACTAAAAAGGAAACAGTCTTTTTGTGTGCGGCCACTTGATGTCGACAGTGCTGTCAGTTTGACGTCATGCAGCAAGGTGTATTTATTGTGCTTGTTTGTCAATAAATCTTGCTCGTGGTGTCCAGTCCTTCTTTGTTCTTGTTTTTTGCACTTGTACGTGATTGCAATGCACCAACTCGCCCAGAGGTCTGTGCTCTTGAGGTTTAGTTCATCTGTAGTAAGCTTCTGCAACTCGTTCAATGCACTATCCAGGTTGGCAGGACCTGGGTTAGTCTCAACGTCGCCAGATAGGATTAGTAGCAAGTGTATGATGTGAATACGTTGAACAGCAACTGGGACACAGCTTTGTGGGCTTGGCAGCTGTACTAGAAAGTAATTGTTTCATTTCTTAGCATAGCAAGAGTGAACTGGTTAGACGACTGTACCACAGCACAGTTATCAAGCCCATCTTAAAAAATGTGGCGTTGAGATATGACCTAAATGTTATTTTCTCAGCACTGTGCAAGCTTGCAAAAATTTGTACTATGAGAAAAGAAAAACAAGTACAGTGCATGACAAAACATGCAATGCAGTTCACGGAATACTAAGCCAATGCAGTGAACAAGATTCCTGTCAGCTGCGGTACATTGGGCAGACAGGACATCGCTTCAACGAGAGGGCTAAGGAGCATAAACTATGCGTGCGAAACAAGTCAACTTTGCCGATCATTGCAAAGCATGCGAGACAAAGCGTACCGAATTAATAAGAGGGGCTAAAGGTAAAAAAGAGCGCAAAGTCATTGAGGCCTGTTTTCTTTGAAAGACCGGGCAGAAGTGTGTGAGCACCCTTTTCATTTATTTACACTCCAGCAAGTTTCAATTTATAGAAGGGCATCTGTAGGGGAGTTCAATGTGGCCGCTGTCATTTAAAATCTTTGTGTTTCTTTTTTTGGTTTCTTTAATATTTCTCACATTTAGCTTTAGGGTTTAGCCTTTGCTGTGTTTTTGTTGCCTTTTAGACCCCTTGGTACTCACTTGCATCACAACTTTAAAAATTTCCTTCACTGTCTTAGTCTCTTTTAAACCACATATATTTTGTGTGGGAGCCTTCTACACTCCAGTTTTTTGCTATTGGTTTGAGCTTTTGCTTCAACTTTAGGGTCTCGGCCCTTGCAGTGTTTTTGTTGCCTTTTAGAGCCCTTGTTGTTCACATGCATCGCAAATTTAAAATTTTCTTCTTTGCCACAGTCTCTTTTAAACCACATATTTTTTGAAGGCTGCAGCTTTTAACATGTTTCTCTCTGTTACTGCTACTAGCTCTTGGTTTCACTCTGTGGATTACCTGTTATTTGTTTGTCTTGATGTGGACAGGGGCCAGTTTTTTCGTGAAACCTAAAAACCACAGCAATTCAACGGTTCCTTTTTTTTTTTCAGATCTTTTTCTGGCCCTTCACTCTTTCTTCCTTTTTCTTTGTCACCTGGATATTCTGTTTAGACGATGTACATCTTGATTATGCTTTTTATGCAGTGCGCACGTATATCTTCCGGTTGCGATTGTGTTGTTGCTATATAACCCCGTGATGAAACCTTGCTGAATTAGAGTCCTGTGTGTTCGGTGTCATCTTCGTCTATCTAGCACTATCAGAAAACGATGATGATGATGATGGATTTTTATGGCGCAAGGGCAGCTATGGCCAAAGAGCGCCATGTCACAAGGTATTTTTCTTTTTCACAAGGTGGGGTCAAAGACCCATTTCCCAAGCATTTCACCCTAAATAAGCCGAGCACCAGACCAGGGGAAAGCTTGTACCCATTGTATCACCGGTGGGTACCCGGCGGCACTGGGGATCGAACCCCGCACCTCCTGCATACGAGGCGGATGCTCAACCACTTGGCCACCACTGCGGTGTGTCAGAAAACGAAAGTTTTCTCTTGAAACTTAGCACACTCATTTATTACATATCAAAGCATGCAGTATGATTGCATGAGTGAAGATGTAGAAGCGCTGTCTGTGTGCTGTGGGAAAGTTGTTATAGGTATACATAGGCGTCCTTCAGGTTCTTTGTCTGCATTTTGCAACTTTGTTGAAAAAGCTTGGAATTGTCTCTCTTAACAATTGTCAAGTGGTATTTCTTGGTGATATAAATGTAGATATTTTGTGTAAAACGTCCATTACTTAGAAATGTGCCAGATCTGTACAAAAGCTATGGATTTGTGAACTTGATTTTCTCACCAACAATAGTTACTAACAACTCTGAAATGCTTATTGATGTGTGTTTTATGAATATTTGCAGTAGTGATGTCCCCGCTGGCATTCTAAAATTTAAGCGTTAGGGATCATATGCCTATATTCTGTATAGTTCTAAGTCAACCGAAACAACACATGAGGAAACCGGAAACTTCTGAGGAGAATTGACGGGAATGGTTTATGTGAGTTTCGACGCCTTCGTGCTAGCACAGATTGGAGTAATATTTTAAGAGAGGAGGATGCATGCAAATCATACACAATTTTTATATAAACTATTCAAGAACACTACAATACTGCATTTCCGCAATCTACACACAGAAATTATAGGAAATCAAGAAAACTTTCCACCAAAATCAAATGATTGTCTTCTTGAATAATAACAGCGCGGAAAATGGGGATTTCAAGGGTAGAAAACACAGGACAAGCGCTGACTCTCAACTAAAGTTTAATCACAGCAAACAGGCAAATATAAGCGAACAGGCAACAACCGAACAACTAACCTCAAGGCACGTGCACTATGTTGGGTCAAGATAGGCAACTTCAACTGTCATGCCTACAAAATGAGAAAGAAACCAAGATTGTGCAGGGATGGTTTGCTGATGCACAATCTTGGTTTCTTTCTCATTTTGTAGGCTTCTACGATTTCCCTGGTCAATTGATCGGGGTGTTTATACAATATTGCCGCGAATATTTGCAGTGTTTGTTCGTTTTTGAAATCTGCCGCCACACCACCTTATCGCTTTCTTTGCGACGCAAGACGCAGCTAGATTTATCTCGATTGATCGCAGCCAGGCAGAGCTGATTCTACATTGTTCCGAAATGTTCTAGTAACTTTGCACGCTTTATCTCGAAAGTTCACAATCAGCTTTAAATTGAGCGTGGCCGACAGCGGCGGGCATTCAGTTCGACGACCGCCGAGCACGCTTGTCGCTTTGCCGCCGCCGAGTGATTTAGTCCATTTTGGGTGCAAGTCAGCCCAATAAACAGTTCTTTTAGAAGACCCTTTCGTCCGTCTTCATCATTGCTTCGACTGCCGTCACCACTACGTGACATCTGGTGGAGGTGCTGGGTGGCCTTCCATGTTCCGGAGGCCCCCTTCAAGTCGTGAAGCCAGCCCTCAGCGCTTCGCACCCGAGGACGAGCCAGCAGCTCAGCGAGCCAGCCGACGTCTTTAGGGAGAGGAGCCTGAGTTCGGGAAACTGCCGGACCGCACCAGACAGCGAAAAGACGCGGCTACGAGCACCGCAACCTCGCCAAAGATGTCGACACCGATCATACTACAGCAGCTGCGGGTGCCGCCAACTTTCAATGGATCCCTAGGCGAAGACCCTGAAGAATGGTTGGATCAATTTGAGCGCGTGGCGTCATTCAACAAGTGGGATGGTGCAGCAAAAATTGGACACGTGTTCTCATTGGATGGCTCCGCACGCACGTGGTGCGAAAACTACGAGTCATCCCTTACGACATGGGAGCTATTCAAGAGAGAACTATTGAAGGTATTCACCAGTGTCGTGAGGAAAGAAAGAGCCGAATGACTCCTCGAGTCCAAGATCCAGCTTCCGAATGAGCCCGTCCGCGGTTACGTCGAGGAGATGAAGCACCTATTTCGCCGCGCCGACCCCGGGATGACCGAGGAAAAGAAAGTTAACTTTTTAATGCGCGGCGTAAAAGAAGAACTCTGGCAGCCTTGTCCGCCAGCCGCCAAAAACAGTCGAGGAATTCATGCAAGAAGCCTGCACGATTGAGAAGACCCTCGACGTCCGAGCTCCGCAGTACAACCGCCCTTCCTCTGCCTGTGCAGTTCGTTCGGACACGCCGGCCACCACCAGCGACAGCTTGCGGGAAGTTATCCGCGAAATCGTCCGAGAGGAGCTATGCCGATTACTGCTATCCTCCCTACAGCCACAAGCTGCGACTCTGATGGACGTGGTACGGGAAGAAGTGCGACAGGCACTTGGGCACCCCGACGGCCACAGAACCCCAGGCCATGACCTACGCCACTGCAGTAAGGACTGCTCAGCCCCAACGACAACCCCCACGTCCTCCCCGAGATGAGCCACTTGTTCCAAAACGCCGCCTCCCAGCCCCTGCCCGCCCAGCCTATGACCGCCGCTCAAGCCCCAGGAAATGCGGCGCCTGGAGGACTTCCAACAACCGGCCGTTGTGCTTCCATTGCGGTGAGGCCAGCCATATTCTTCGTTACTGCCCGTACCGACGTATCGTTCTTCGAGGATTTTCCGTTAACGCCCCACGACCACGCTTCGGACAACGTCCGCAGGAAATCGATGAGAACCTGCGTCGAGAAGAGTACACGCTGAACCTCTTTTCGCGCTCACCATCACCGTCAACCTCGCGCTTTGCGTCGCCACGCCGCAGCTACGCAGCCGCGGTACCAGGAAGGTCTTCCAGCCCCCGTAGGGCAAACTGAAGGCAGCAACCTCTGGAGGTGAGGTTGCTCAAGAGCGAAACGCCGAAGATCCTCCACCGACCACGCCCCATGAAGACGCTGCACCCACGACGCCGCACAGAATGAGAACCCCGACCACGACGCAGGCTGCCTTGAAAACGACGCCGCCACCCAGAAGAGCTTTGACCACATGCCCCACCCGCGACGAAGCCGTTACCCGATGCCGAGAGCGACATGCAATGCAAGAGCCAGGACTTCCGATGTAGAAGTGACTATCGACGGCCGGAAAGTTACCGCTCTAGTCGACACAGCAGCCGATTACTCGGTGATGAATGGAACATTCGCTGCGCAGCTGAGAAAAGTCACAACGGCTTGGGACGGCCCACAAATTCGCACCACAGGGGGCCACCTCATTACGCCATCAGGACGATGCACAGCGCGAGTGACTGTCAAAGGACATGCCTATCCTGTAACCTTTCTTGTGCTACTGCTATGCTCCCGCAAAGTGATCTTGGGTATGGATTTTTTTAATTAGCATCAGGCGATCATCGACCTCCGATCCAAGCAGATCACGCTTTCGATGGACAAAGCCATCGCTTCGACGAAAACTGGGGAAAATCACGTTGCCCTGAGTGTCCTGGAGGAAGAAGTGAGCGTCCCACCCCGATCAAGCGTTATCGTGGCCGTAGGCTCCACGAAAGCCATTAACGCTGAAGCCATCATCGAGGGGAACATGCAGTTGCTTCTAGACCGAGGAATCAGCATCGCAAGAGGCATCGCACATTTCCGCAATGTCCAGGCCGAAGTACTGCTGACTGACTTCAGCGAAGAATGCCGGCACATTAACAGAGGAACGACGATTGCTTTCTTCGACGAAATATCTGACGTACGAGACTCCTTCGCCCTCTCCAACCCCTCCGCAGAAGATTCGCCTGACCAAGGGAACTCGCCCACTTTCGACATCAACCCAGCCCTGCACCGGAACAGACAAGACCAGATCCGCAATCTGCTTCAAAGCTACAGTAAGTGTTTTTCGACATCGCCGAAGGTGCGACAGACGCCAATTGCCAAGCATCGCATTATAACGGACCAACACGTCCGACCTCTCTGTCAAAGCCCCTACCGTGTGTCACCGCGACGACGTCATCCAGCCTTCAAACAGCCCATGGGTGGCACCGGTTGTTCTAGTGAGAAAGAAAGACGGCGCACTTCGATTCTGTGTGGATTACCGCCGCTTGAACAACATAACAAAGAAGGACGTCTACCCCCTCCCCCGCATCGACGACACACTGGACCACCTATGCAACGCCAAATATTTCTCATCGATGGACCTCAAGAGCGGCTACTGGCAAATTGAGGTCGACGAAAGAGATCGCGAGAAGACAGCATTCATAACTCCGGATGGGCTGTTTGAATTCAAGGTGATGCCATTTGGTCTCTGTTCTGCATCAGCGACGTTTCAGTGAGTAATGGATACAGTGCTGGCAGGCCTGAAGTGACATATTTGTCTGGTATATTTAGATGACGTCGTTGTCTTCGCCTCGAACTTTGAAGAGCACCTCAAAAGACTTCTTACAGTACTAGATGCAATCAAGTCGTCTGGCCTAACCTTGAAAGCAGAGAAATGCCACTTTGCCTACGAAGAGCTGCTGTTTCTAGGCCACATCATTAGCAAGGAAGGAGTACGCCCAGACCCGCAGAAAACAGCTGCTATTGAACAGTTTGCACCACCGGCTGATAAGAAAGCAGTGCGCAGATTTCTCGGACTGTGCTCATATTACCGACGATTTGTGAAAAACTTTTCGCGCATCGCCGATCCCCTGACCCAACTGATGAAGGCAGACGTGCCGTTGAAATGGGAAGCGCCGCAAGCAGAAGCCTTCAAGGAACTTCAGCGTCGTTTACAGTCCCCACCGATCCTTGCGCATTTTGATGAAAACGCCGATACTGAAGTTCATACCGACGCAAGCAGCGTGGGACTAGGTGCTGTCCTCGTTCAAAAAAGTGACAGGCTGGAGAAAGTCATCGCACACGCTAGCCGTTCCCTTTCCAAGGCTGAGGCTAACTATTCGACAACTGAGAAGGTGTGCCTTGCCATCATCTGGGCTACGTCGAAATTCCGCCCGTACCTCTACGGACGACCATTCAAGGTGGTCAGCGACCACCACGCGCTCTGCTGGCTTGCCAATTTGAAGGACCCCTCTGGCCGACTCGCTTGATGGAGTCTGCGTCTCCAGGAGTTTGACGTCACCGTCGTTTACAAGTCCGGACGCAAGCACTCTGACGCCGATTGCCTCTCATGAGCCCCTGTAGATGCACCGCCGCCGGACGACAATGAGGACGCCTTCCTGGGACCCATCAGCCCCAGCTCTGTTGCTCAGCAGCAACGCTCGGACCCCGACCTAAAAGGCCTCATCGAGTACCTGGAAGGCAAGGCTTCTTCACCCCCCGCTTCATTCAAGCGAGGACTGTCTTCCTTCTGTGTGCAGAATGAGGTCCTTGTGAAGAACTTTACAGCGAGCAAAACAGCTTACCTCCTTGTTGTACCTACTTGTCTCCGCAAAGAAGTTCTACAGGCTTCACACGACGAGCCGACAGCTGGACATCTCGGGTTTACTCGCACCCTCCGCCGCATTCAAGACAAGTATTACTGGCCCCGACTGTCTGCCAATGTCGCACACTATGTAAAAACCTGCCGATGTTGTCAGCGACGAAAGACTCCTCCACACGACCAGCACGATTTCTGAGCCCCATTGAACCTCCCTCAAGGCCCTTTCAGCAGATCGGCATGGACTTGCTTGGCCCTTTTCCAACGTCAACATCTCAAAATAAGTAGATCATCATAGCGACCGATTACCTGACCTGCTACGCCGAGGCGAAAGCCCTTCCGAACGGAACAGCAGCAGAAGTCGCCGAATTTTTCGTGGAGTGCATTCTTCTTCGACACGGCGCCCCCGATGTGCTCATCACGGACAGAGGAACAGCATTCACGGCGGAACTAACGCAAGCCATCCTGCGCTACAGCCAAACCAGCCACCGGAGGACAACTGCATACCATCCGCAGACCAACGGACTGACCGAGCGCCTGAACAAAACCATCGCCGATATGCTCGCCATGTATGTCGATGCCGAACACAAAACCTGGGATGTCATCCTGCTTTACATCGTCTTTGCCTACAACACCGCAGTGCAGGAGACCACCCAGATGACGCCTTTTAGACTCGTCCATGGCAGGGAGGCCACGACCACGCTAGATGCCATGCTGCCCAACGTTACAGAAGAGAACGTCGACGTTGCCGCCTACCTTCAACGTGCAGAAGAAGCTCGAAGGCTTGCCCGATTACGGATCAATGATCAGCATCGGTACGACGCCAGATGCTACAACCTACGAAGACGCAACGCGGAATACAAGCCAGGAGACCAAGTCTGGGTGTGAACGCCCGTTCGCCGCCGTGGATTGAGTGAAAAGCTTTTGCGCCGCTATTTCGGCCCATACAAGGTTCTTCGTCGGCTAGGTGAACTGGATTATGAAGTCATCCCTGACGCAATGACTGCATCCCAGCGACGCCGCATACGACCAGAAGTTGTCCATGTAGTCAGTCTGAAGCCGTATTATGCGCGCTAAAGGCCGCTGCATTTCCATGCTCTATTTTCGCAAGATCCGTTTTTTTTCTCTTACTAGTCGCATTATTTGTTTTAATGCATCGGGTCGATGCTTCTTTGAGAGGGGAGTAATGCAGCGAATATTTTCAGTGTTTGTTCGTTTCAAATCTGCTGCCACACCACCTTATCGCTTTCTTTGCGACGCAAGACGCGACTAGATTTATCTCGATTGATCGCAGCCAGGCAGAGCTGATTCTACGTTGTTCCGGAATGTTCTAGTAACTTTGCACGCTTTATCTCGAAAGTTCTTAATCGGCTCTAAATGGAGCGAGGCCGACTGCAGTGGGCAGTCTGTTCGACGACCGCCGAGCACACTTGTCGCTTTGCCGCCGCCGAGTGATTCAGTCCATTTTGGGTGCAAGTCAGCCCAATAAACA
The DNA here is from genome assembly GCF_052857255.1 of Amblyomma americanum. Lineage (NCBI taxonomy): Eukaryota > Metazoa > Arthropoda > Arachnida > Ixodida > Ixodidae > Amblyomma > Amblyomma americanum. The sequence goes on from NC_135502.1 coordinate 162,137,216, forward strand.
GTTCTTTTAGAAGACCCTTTCGTCCGTCTTCATCGCTGCTTCGACTGCCGTCACCACTACGTGACAATATGTCACTATAGTGCAAGGAAGGAAAACATGATTGACACTCTCGGCAATGATCAACTAAATTCGTGTAGCGGTTAGAATCTAATGAGTTTAGATGTTCTCTCAGACGTGTGTTAATACACCGTCCTGTTTGACCAATGTAAATTTGACCGCAGGACAGAGGTATTTTGTGCATTACGCCCTCAGAGCACGGTAAAGATTTCTTATGCTTAATGCCACAAGATGCTACTGATTTGTTAGGATTGCGAGCCTTATTTTCAACAATTGAACAAATCTGTAGCGTCTTGTGCCATTAAGCATGATAAGAAATCTTTACCGTGCATCGAGGGCGTAGTGCACAAAATACCTCTGTCCTGTGGTCGAATTTACATTGGTCAAACAAGACGGTGTATTAACACACGTCTGAGAGAACATCTAAACTCATTAGATTCTAACCGCTCCATGAATTTAGTTGATCATTGCCGAGAGTGTCAGTCATGTTTTCCTTCCTTGCACGATAGTGACATATTGTATAAACACCCCGATCAATTGACCAGGGAAATCGTAGAAGCCTACAAAATGAGAAAGAAACCAAGATTGTGCATCAGCAAACCATCCCTGCTCCTGCGTGACAGTGAGGTTGCCTATCTTGACCCAACATAATGCACGTGCCTTGTGGTTTTATTGTTTGGTTGTTGCCTGTTCGCTTATATTTGCCTGTTTGCTGTGATTAAACTTTGGTTTGATAGTCAGCGCTTGTCCTGTCTTTTCTACCCTTGAAGTCCCCATTTTCCACTTTGTTATTTTTAAATATGTATCACCAACTCGCCCGCCTTGCTATCGTGTCTTCTTGAAGACGCCTCTTTGTAACAACCAGTAAACACAGTAATTCAATGTTTTTGTTTCCGTGCACTGACCGAAATAATTAGCATTATTCACTCTTTACGGAGTAATAGTGCCCCAGGTATAGATGGCATAGCTTCAGTCCTGATAAAGAAAGTAGCAGATTTCATTGCGATACCGCTAGCACATATACTAAATCTGATGTTCAAGAGAGGTACATTTTCAGATCAGTTGGAAATTAAAGAAAAGTTAATTGAAAACATAGAAAATAAACTGTTAACAGTTAGCATATTTCTTGATATGAGGAAATTGTTTGATTCGGTCAACCATAAGATATTGCTGAAAAAGATGCCATGTTATGGTATACAGGGTGTTCCTTGAACTTTATTTACTAGTTGCCTTGACAGCCAACTTCAAACAACTGTCATAAACGGTATTTCGTCTCACATTGGACAGATTGTGTCTGGTGTGCCACAGGGCTGAGTTCTGGGTTGACGTTGTTCTTATTGTACTTTAATGACATCGTCAACCTTCGTCCAGCAGATGACATTGTAATGTATGCACACGACACAAACATTATTTTTGCAGGGCCAGATATTAATATTTTACGAGCAGCTTCCAACATTTGGTTATCCCAATTCTCATTTTGGTTAAAATCAAATAGATTAGAGCTAAATGTCTGGAAAACAAAGTACATTGTGTTAGGAGCCAAAAATAAGGAAATTCTGAATTGCTTCCGAATTCACTTCGAACAAACCCCGATAACTCGTGTCAGCTCCACAATGTTCCTTCGAGTTAGTTTTGAAAAGCATTTACTCTGGACAGAACTCATAGATTACGTCTGCATTAAAATGGCTCGGTCTGTTTGTATTCTAAACAAATTTCGTACAATTTTACCTCGAAAATGCAAATTACAAATTTATTTCTCTCTAGTGTTTTCACAAGTACAATATTGTTTGCTGATCTGGGGAACGACTACCTCGACCAATGTTGTGACAGTACTGACTCTACAAAAGAGAGCTGTACGAGCGATTGATAATTTACATTGATAATTTAATTTACGAGCAATTGATAATTTACATCAAATAGGTTCCATGAATAATCTCTGATGTTACCACCCTACAGACCCATCTTATCGAAGTGCAAGAGTGGTGGGACAATGTGAACAAAACCTTTTTAATCTCTTTCCACAGCCGACGTAACTACTCGTCTCCAGCTACCTCCTTTTTTGATTGTCCTATGACTCAAACCGACACTATCAAGTACTTAGGTATTCATATCTCCAGTGCCATAACCTGGACCAGCCACATTACTCATATAGCTAACTCTGCCAATTGCGTCTTGGGTTACTTACGACGCAACATTGCCATAGCACCCTTTCAGTCAAGCTAATCGCTTATGTATCACTGTTCAGACTTAAACTAGAGTATGCCATTCTGTATTCGGTCCCCACCAAACCTGGCTAATTTATTGGAATCTGTTCAGAATCGTGCTTCACGATTCATTTTTTCCAAATACTCTTATTGCACCAGTGTAACCCAATTGAAATCCCAACTTGAACGTTATACTCTAGCATCTCGATGCAAACCGGCTCGCCTTTCTCTTTTCCATAAGTTTTTTCACAGCTTGCCGCCCGACAACGCGTTCATCCATCCAGCCCATCGTTTATCCCGTCATAGCCATTCCAAAGCCGTCTACCCCCAGCGCGCCCATACCACAACATTCCAAAAATAATTTCTTCTCTGCACTGCCCTGAACTGGAACGACCGTCCCGGCCACATCACTTCTTTAACAGTTGCTTAGAACTATTGTAAGTGAGAAGGGGTCTTGGCGGAAACATCTTAGCCGTTATTTGTCCAAGCATTTGTCTCACCTGCATGTTATTGATCCGTTTTTGACAAAAGATATGATGAAATGCGCGGCTTTCCAGCAACCAATCCTGAGGTTGGGATCATCCGCATCTTGATATTTCATGCCTTGTCTATGCATGAGGGACAAAAACCTATATATGTACATTTCTTGCATTTAATAAATCATTCGGAAATGGTGCCTCGTCTTATGTTTTCTATCTTCGTCCCGTCTTTGTGCCCTAAATAATTCAGAATGTTGAACATTAGGTTGGTTTTCTGCATGTTAATTTTTAGACCCACTGTTCTGCTCTGCCTCTCTAACTCTTTGATCATGATTTGTAGTTCATCTGCTGGGGGACTTAGCAAGGCAATGTCAGCTGTGAATCGCAGATTATTAAGGCATTCTCCATTAACTCTTATACCCAGCTGTTCCCAATTCAGGCTTCGGAAGACCTCCAGTAAACTGGCAGTAAATAGCATTGGTGAGATTGTGTCCCCTTGCCTGACGCTTTTCCTTATTGGAATTCTATTGCTGACTTTTTAGAGGACTATGGTAGCTGTGCAGGTGCTATAGTTAATTTCCAGTATTTTCATATAAGGTTCTTTTACACCCTGATTCCCCAATGCCTTCATGACTTCTGAGGTTCCCACTAAGTCAAATGCCTTCTCGTAATCAATGAAGGCTATATATAGAGGTTGGTTATATTCTGTGCATTTCTCTATCATCTGATTGGTCGTGTGAATATGGTCTATTGTGGAATATCCTTTACCAAAACCTGCCTGGTCATTTGTTGATAAAGTCTAACCCATTGAAATGCCATATTTTGTTTCATTGAAACGAGACATTTTCCCGCCTAAATAGTGTGTTTAGGCATTAAAAAAGACCATTTGTTAGTTTTCCAGCGCTAAATACTAGTAGTTATTTTACTGCAGGGATGTGCAAAATTTCATACAAAGTGTCATAATTGATGAAAATAGTGACATCGAAATGCTGTGACCTATCAAGTAAACACCCGAAGGATCGTGGCAATAATTTCTATTTCAAATGCGCACATTATTGATTTATTTATTTATCTATTACAATACCCTCAGGGCATGCAGAGCGTTATAGAGGGGGTGGGTGAAAAAGGAAAAAAAATACATATAAAAAGTACAGGCAAACGGCAAAAAAAGCAAAAAATCATGATGCAGATGCTTGTTCGATGACATACTTGGTGGTAAGTGGCTTGAAGGATGCTGCGTCTTCAATGCATGCGACATGGGGTGGAAGGTGGTTCCACTCAGTGCTAGTCTTCGGTAAGAAAGAATTAAAAAGCACATTCGTTTTACAGGTTGGGATGGCAACTTTATGCGGATGATCAACACGTGATGATACGTATGATGGTATAGCAGAAAAAAATTCCTCTTTTAGTCTCTCGTTATGAAAGAAAATGCTCTGGAAAAGACTGAGGCGTGAAATAATTCTACGAACTGCTAGATTAGTGAGACCAAGTTTAGATTTCATTAAGGAAACACTAGCCGTGCGAGAATAATTGGAAAGGATGAAGCGAGCTGACTGATTCTGAACGGCTTCTATAGCTTCGATTAAGGCGAGTTGTGCGGGGTCCCATACTGATGATGCGTATTCTAGCTTTGGCCTTATTAGTGTTTCATATAAAAGTAACTTCAAATGGAATGGAGCCTGAGAGAAATTTCTGCACATGGTAACCAAGGGCACGGTTTGCTTTGTTAATAACATATTCTATGTGCATGCGCCAGGTTAAGTTGTTAGTGATGTGAACACCCTAGTACTTATAAGATGAAACGTTTTCTCTAATGAAACTAACACTAATCTTGTATTCGAACGTTTTAGAAGGGTTAGATTGGCGGGAGATGGACATAATTTTGCAAGTTGATGGATTGAGAACCATAGACCATCTCTGACACCAAATTAAGACGTTAACAAGGTCGGACTGAAGGAGAGAACTGTCGGAAACGTTGTGTATGACACGAAAAAGAACACAATCGTCTGCAAAAAGCTTAAGAGAAGAGTTAATGCCAATCGCAAGGTCATTGATACATACCAAAAAGAGTAAAGGACCCAGGACAGAACCTTGGGGAACACCAGATGTTACGGCACATGGGGATGATAGAGAGTCGTTAGCTGATACAAACAGGGTGCAGTTAGTCAAGAAACATTCAATCCATTTAAGAAGGTTAGGGTCAAATATTCAGGGAACTCATTTTAAGAAGGAGTAAGTGATGCAATACCTTATCGAAAGCCTTAGCGAAGTCAAGAAAGATGCAGTCGGTTAGTAAACCACTATCTAAAGACGACGCTAAGATATTAGTGAAAGATAAAAGCTATTACGCAAGAAAAAATTTTAAGGAACCCGTGCTGACAGGAGCTTAAGAAAGAGTTACTTTCCTAAAAATGATGCGAGGTTAGAATATATAATGTGCTCTAGAAGTTTACAAGGAATGCTTGTTAATGAAATAGGTCTGTAGTTAAGGGGAGAATTCAGATTATCTTGCTTGAAGAGTGGAACCACCCTCGCTACCTTCCAGTCAGCTGCCATTGTTGCATGTTCGACAGACTGGGTGAAAAGGCGCACTAAATATATGCTGGAATGTACAAAAGTGTTCTTCAAAAACTTCGAATTAATGTTGTCGTCACCACAACTGGTTGATAACTTGAGGCGCTGGATTAACGTCGCAATGCCAGCAAAATCGATGACAATGGGTTGGGTCCATCGGAAAGAAATCGTACTTGAGCAATTCTGAAGCGACATTGAAGGAACAATCAGAAAACGATTTTGCAAAGACTAGGTTTAAGGCAGTACAACATTCTTCACTTGACATTGTGTTCCCAGCACTATCAGAAAGTTGAATGACTGTTCATTCTTTGGGCCTGATAATGTTCCAGAATTTAGATGGATTAATAGAAAGGAGTGACGGCAGTGTATTATTTAGGAACACGTGCTTGGCTTCTTTGATAGCTAGTCGGTAAGTTCGGAGAACATCACCGTATACGGACCAACGTTCTGCAGTGTTTGCACGTTTTGCAAGGCGAAAGAAGCGCTTCTTATTCAAAAGTCGTTTCAAGGCGACGGTGTACCACGGTGATCGGGATTGTTTTCTAATTCGGCGCATTGGGACGTACTTATCGACTAGCGACGAGACTGTATTCTTAAATAATGCCCAATTTTGGTCAACGGTTCTCTCGAAGAAGGTAGGCATGCAGTTATCTATGAAGAGTGCTAGTTCGCTGTTAATTGATGTGTAGTCACCCCTGGAATAGTCTCTAATTGTCTTGATGCTACTAACTTTTTTAGTAGTAAGCGCCATTATTTCGAAGTGAATAAGACGATGATCACTCAAACCGGGCATGTAGGTTACATGATGTAGAAGATCAGGTGCAGTGGTAAGAATTAAGTCTAACAGGTTAGATGTACCAGAACCAAACCTTGCAGGCTCTGAAACAAGCTGTGTAAGGTTAAACTGCATGCATATGTTCAAAAAGGATTGGCTGACTGCGGAAGTATCTCTGACAGTTGGAAAGAGACCGGACCAATCTATTTGGGGAAAATTAAAATCGCCTAACAGAAATAAAGGCAGTGAAGGGAATCGTGTAACCAAAATATTCAATGCATCGTGTAAATCATCACAAAAAGGTGGTGCCACATTCGGCAGCCTATAGCACACACAGAATAATGCACTTTGGTAGTGAAGGTTTTGCGGACACGAAGCATTTCGAGGGAAGTAGGGACAATGACTATGTCTGATACGAGGTAGTCGGAAACGGCAATCAGTACACCACCTCCGTGTTTTGCAGCCCTGTCTTTGCGGTAGATGTAATTTTTTTCACAGTCAAGCAATTCTGCATTGCTTATAGCGTTTGAAAGCCACGTTTCTGTTAACACCACCACATCGGCTGCACATGCATCAATTACAGATGATAGATCATGGTGTTTGTTCACAATACTCTGGATGTTTGTGAAGAGAAACGATAGATTCCGACGGACGACTTCAGTTTTTGGGTTAGGGTAAAGAACGTCGGTGCGGGTGCGGGTAGTGCCAGACGAAGAGCCGGCTGGACTGCTGTCACTGAAAGGCCCTATTTCGCACACGGCGTCCGCTGAGTAAACATAACATTTATGAAGTTTGTTATACCGTACTGCAAACTTTTTGCCACTTTGAGTACCAAAATCGAAAAGCTTTTTTCTCACATTCCTTGTCGCTTTGCAAAAATCCTCACTCACGGTTGCCTTGGAAGCTTTTAACTTGTTTTTTGAGGCAATAATAGTTTCCCTATGTTTGAATGACACAAATTTAACAATAATGGGGCGGCATTTGTCGGGGACAAAGCGGCCTAGTCTGGGCTCGAGATATGCGTTCGTCACTCTTATCCAAACCGAAGTTAAGCGCGGTATTCAGAATGGAGCAGATTTTTTCTTCGGATTCGGCCCATGTCTCTTGACAACTATCGTCGATACCGTGGAATGTTAAGTTATCTCGGCGTGAACGATCTTCAAATTCGTTCAGTTTCTGATCAAGTGCTGCGACATGAGCAACACTTTCGACCTGCGGCGCCTCAGATGTGCGAATACTGTTTTCCACTGCAGTCAGACGACCATCAATATCTGCAATCTGCAGCTCCATTGAATTTTGGGCCACCTAAACTTCATTAAGTGCGGTCATAACTTCGTCGTGCCTAGAATCCATTTTATCATGCAAAGATTTTATTAGTGAAACTAATTCACTGTATTGCTGGGAAGACTCCTCCTTAAAGGGTCCAGGATTCAACTCGTAACCGGACAGTATTAACAACTTGGCGAAGTGAATGCAATCACAAATCAAAGACAGCAATGATTGTGGGCATGGAAGTACTAGCAAAAAAATATTGTCAGATTTTTTGCAAAATAGTTCAGGAACTTAACCTACCTGCACCAAGAAACGAAATGGCGTTCGATGCATGTTCGTTGTTGCCGTACTTCCATGCCCACTAAGAGGATTCCAGGGGTGCCGATTTCTTAAGTAGTGTGCCGGAGATGATGCATCAGTCGATGCTGATGTCTTGTCCAAGGTGGGTTGCAGAAAGTGGTCTTCAAAATAGGGGGCCGTTCCCTTGCAGCGAAGCAGTCCGGCTGGCGGTGAGTCGAAAAGCTGGAGGCTGTCATCCGGCGTCAGCAGCAATGGACGCAACTGCGCAGTTGTGGTGCCGAGACGATGTTTCCACGGGGCAAGCAGGATCAAGATCTGCACCAAGAAACGAAATGGCGTTTGATGCATGTTCGCTGTTGCCGTACTTCCATGCCCACTAAGAGGATTCCAGGGCCGCCGATTTCTTAAGTAGCATGCTGGAGATGATGCATCAGTCGATGCTGATGTCTTGTCCAAGGTGGGTTGCAGAAAGTGGTCTTCAAAAAAGGGGCCGTTTCCTTGCAACGAAGCGGTCCGGCTGGTGGTGAGCCGAAAAGCTGGAGGCTGTCATCCGGCGTCAGCAGCAATGGACGCAACTGCGCAGTCGTGGTGCCGAGACGATGATTCCACGGGGCAAGCAGGATCAAGATCTGCACCAAGAAATGAAATGGCGTTTGATGCATGTTCGCTGTTGCCGTACTTCCATGCCCACTCATGCTTGGAATACATGAGTGCATTATGCATTATGCTTGGAATTGTGAAAAAAAAATGATGTTACTATTGGCGGCAAAATATCTCTTTATAAAAATGGCGGATGACGTGCTACCGTGCTCACTGTTTCATAAAATTTTATTTACTGCATTCGCTAGTATAGCATAAAAAACCACCCTATTTACCACATGAAAGATGAAAAATTCATTTGAAATAAAGAAATCACTGCTAGGTGCAATCACTCTCAAGAAAACCTGCGGGTTTACTTTGTACACAATTGTGTACATAGCGTGTCAAAGGGCTAAGGCTGGACTGACTCTATTAGCGATTAGCTTAGTAAATACCTCACAGGCAACAGACAGCAAGCTGATCGGCCTGTAATTTTTCAAGTCCTTGATGTCTCATTTCTTATGAATTAAGATAATGTTACCATTCTTCCAAGCTTTTGGTATGGTAGAGGTCATAAGGCATTGCGTATACAGGGTGGCTAGTTTTTCTAGCATAATCTCCCCTCTGTCCTTCAACAGATATGCTGTTACCTGATCCTCCCCAGCTGCTTTTCCCCTTTGCATTGCTCCTAAGGCTTTCTATACTTCCTCTCCTCTTTCGTTACTGGCGGGATGACGCATTGCGGTGGGGTGGTGCCTCTCTCAATAACCTTCTGATTACATTGGCTACTGTATAGATTTGTGTAAAACACTTCGGCTACTTTAAGTATCTTATCCATATTACTAATGACATTGCCCTCTTTGTCTCTTAACGCACACATGTGGTTTTTACATATGCCTAGTTTCCTCTTCGCCACTTTGAGGCTACCTCCGTTCTTTAGGGCATGCTCGATTCTGCAGTGGGCGTAGTCAGGCTGATGATGATGATGATGACTCAATCTGGGCCACTTCTGGACTATATTGCAAGAGGATTCAGAATTTTTTTTTTTGCCGAGCCATATGAGGGGGTATTTTTTTAACTTTGCTCAAATGGTCGTGACAAGCAAGGTGTCCTCGTCCTGCACTGGCCTTGTTTAGGTAAGCATTGTGCGAAGAGAGAACTGAATATACATTTCCGCTTCTGCTGTCTGGGCCTCTCAGAATGATTCCGTGCCACCAGTTTTCTTCAAGACCTCGGCAGTGCGCTTCTCAGAGCGCTGCATGTGAGCAAGTTATTTTTTTTCCTGACTGCATGGAGCTTAGAATACTCATATTTGGCACGAAACGAATGTTCTAGATTCGTTACTGTGCTGTTTTCTGACAGCATACGTTTAATATTTTTGCGACTTTTCATTGTAAAGTGTTGGCAAAATTTTTTTTTTGTAAGCAACATCGTTTCTGTATTTTCCTTTTATCATCCAAGAGCAAATTCATTTAGCCACACTATGATGTGCTGCAGTAAAAAAAAACTTTGGCTTATTGGGGTTTGAAAAAATGCTCAGCACCCTGAAATTGTCTGTTTTCTCGTAGTAGGGAGGGAGTCCAATAAGCATTGTTCCTTTGAGAGTGGTGTCATGATGCCTATGCTTGCCCACTGCACCACTGGCATTTGCGACTTGCCGCAGGGTCTCGCAAAGGAAGCTTTCGTGGGAAGTCTGCAACGCCATTTCCGGACATTGGATGGAACTCTCCGGACTTTGACCTCTACATCGAAACCGTGGTCATGAGCCAGCGAATGAACATGGATTTCACCGACGACATGTGGGATGCCATGTCAGGTGGGGCTTTGGAAGGCTGCCTGGGTGAATGACATGTGGGAACAGTTATCTCCCTAGCTAGTGTGTTGGAAAGCACAAGCCACTCATGAGAGCATTGCAAAAATAGTGATGCAGTTGCACTTCATTCTACTTGCATTTTGAATATGCATTGTAATGATTTTTCACCTTGATTTGCTATTTGAACGAATAATGTAAGGCTTAGATAACTCACATAAAATGTGAGGACGGGACGTAGGGCTCGTTTTGTCCTTGCCTTTTACGTGTGTTGTCCTTGGCATAGTGGATGGTATGTCTGCTCAACTGGCCCCTCAGTATAGTTTCTTTGCCAGTGAGCTCAGTTGAGACCAGCTTTTGTGGGTATATAGTGCACCCAAATATGGTGAGTGATCAGTCACATTGATCGCCAGAACCCAGCCAGAGAAATCAGCTAACAGCAGTGGCAAAAAAAAGAGAAGAATATGACATGAGTGGTTGAAATGAAATACAGTAGAATTGCAATGATACATATCTGGCAAAAATTATTCGTATAATCTGAAAATTTTATTCTCCAAACCTGTACGCAGAAGATGAGGGGTGATTGAGTGACGCGAGTTTGGCCATGTGGCCATTGTGCAGGCCACTGTTCACACTATGTATTCATAGCGGCATGGGCTGCGTGTGAATGTGCACATTGTTCACAGTGTAGTCTGGCCTTGGAAACGTGACAAATTTGTATCTCCCAGAAATCAATGGTGTCATCTTTGATAAGTACCAGTTATGATTAACATGGCAAAATTATAAGCTCAAAGAGCATGTTCTGTTTTGTGTAGTAGTAATAACCTTTATTGCCCAAATTAGCAGGCACCCTAGATCTTAGCCAGGCTGTGCGCTCTGCACCTGCCCAGCTGGCTGTCCGCACCTGATGCGCTGTTTGCAAACTTGCACTCATTGCCTAAACTGACGTCACTGAAGGACCTTGCACTCACTGCTACAGAGGGGTCATCAAGGCACCTTTGAAAGGATGCTGCATCAAAATATTACTGTCTGTGTCTCAGTAAAAGCACAGCTATTTCTTCAGCATATGAGTGGAAAGCACATTTTTTGCTCATTTTTTCATTGAATCGATGCACCTGGCGGTGGTGCTTGGTGGCACCTGGTGGTTGCGACTGCCAAGGGGCAGCCGCGATGCCTTGCCGCTGTTTGGATGTCTGCGGCACGGTCCTGTAGCAGGTGCTTCTCTCCGCGGAGTGGACGAACCGCTAGGTATCGTCAGTTTGTCACGTTGACTTTCCACCGTTCGAGCCTAATGCCCACAGTTATGTGATCAATGAAGCAGGACGCCAAGGCACTGCTTGGCTCATGGCTGTAACAATGGTGCATTTGACGGAGACACACCTTGTCACTTTCCAAAGGATGCCAAACTACGGTGGATATAGATATGTGCAGCGCAACCATCACGACCAACGTGGGCTAAGCACAATTTTGTTTGCTCCGACCATTTCATTGACAGCGATTATGAAACAAGTCTCACTCTGCTGTGGAGTCTCGGCAGGTCCCTCAAACGACAGTGCCTGACGCTGTGGCATCCGCGTTCTCAAGAAAGCGCAAGCGAGAAAGGATCAGTGGTGGTTTTAAAAAGTGGAGACGGAAAGAGGTACGTACATGTTTAGTTTCCGAGTAGTTAAAGAGGGAATCATTTCTGTGCCGTATAAAAAACAGAAAGCAGTTGCACTGCATAACTTTCAGCACATTGTGTACAGACCTGATCACACTTGTCTAAGTTCATAACGGCGGCGAAGGAGCACAAACTCAAGAGAAGGAACATGCAAACACACGGACGAACGCTGCACTCCCAACTCTTCCAACGCAGTTGGGAATGGAGCGTTCGTCCGTGTGTTTGCGTGTTTCTTCTCTTGAGTTTGTGCTCGTTCGCTGCCGTTATGAATCAAGAATGTTACTAACTGGCCCAAAAACTTGTCAAGAGCACTTGAGTGATGTGCTTCGGAGCAAATTGCGTGAAGTGTTATCGCAGTTGCTTTGCTTGACGTAAGGAAGTCACGTATGTACAGTTATCATGTCAATGTGGCTGTGCCCGAGGCTGCTTTGCTCAAGGTAAGGCAGTTGTGTATATATGATTCTCCTGTCTATTTGGCTGCACTCGAGCACAAATATTAGCCGTGAAAGTCTACCTGCTTTAGAAACGTTTTATTTCCTCTGCATAGCACCACTCGAACATTCTAGACAAGTGTCTGCACAGCTACCGTTAGAGAGTTTTAGCTCCTTCGTACCTCTAGTATGGCTAACATAGTCATGCTTTGCCGTAGCTACCATTGACGTACATGCTTGCCAAACATAATTTGCCGTGCGTGTGTAATTACTGTAGTTAGCGTGCATGCTAAAACTCTGGTCGGCTTAGTGGGAAAGCATAGCCAGAGCTGGAAAAGGATCAAATTCGAATTTTCCTGCGTGGTATGACTTGCAATAAGCATCAGGTGTTACTAGCTCATTTTATGAAACCGTGCGAGGTCGGCGCTGCTGCCAGTTCTGCACATAGCTGCGCAGCTGTGTGCCCGCATACTTGGTGCTGTGTAGCGTGGATTTGTTATCAGGCACAAACCAGGGTAAGGCGGCTATTTGAACGTTGCAGTTCACACTGACCGCGACTGTGCGTTTATTTTATTGACTGTGAGGATTAGGGCACGGGGGTGAAACTTCCTATAATTCCTAGTGGCCATGAATTACAGATGGTAGCACCAATTCTTTCTTCGGTTACGTTCGTAGCGTTTGGTGTACGAGTTATCTTCATGACAACAAACGACTGTAACACGTGGGCGCAGGGGGTGTTCGCATGGCATCTGCTTCATGTGTGGGCTGGTCCATAATCGGGCCCGCAAGGAGAGGTTGGCAGATGTATCGTTTGCACGCTTTATCTGTTGGCTGCCGCGCGCTGCACTTTAAATGCCTTTTCGTACACCCATTCTTTACAGTTGTGACATGTTAAAATTGGTTGCGCTGCTGGTCAACAATGGTGACCGCAGCGCTTGGACAATGTACGAAATACACAGAACATATTTCCAATGGTTTTATTGACACATAACATATATGCCCCCTGTTACTTTAGTCTAAAACAGATATTTCCCTAAATACACTATATGTCTGCGTTACAGCATTCCGTACAATACAAATGATGTATGTTGAAGCATCGGAGGTCCTAAATTTATCTCAAGCAGTGCAGCTGACTTTTTTAGTGCATCATTTCGTGCATCATTCACTCATAATGTTCATGCAGTACAGAAGGACCAGGGTGTGCACAGTGAGTGCACACAACTTAATGCATGCACAATGAACCTTACAATCGTATATAATTGAAAAAAATAATTTCGTATTTAAGTAAACGTGAAAGCAAACCACTATCACGCAGTAGACTTCACTGTCGATGCTGATACATACAGCACCTATAAATTTCAGTTAATATACTGTTGCATAATCGGTTCCCACAATGTGCCAACTCTTTGAGGACCAAACCCAATGACAGCTTCGTCAACATTATCGTAATCAGCCTGGCTACGCCCACTGCAGGACAAAAGCCTCTCCCATGTCTCCCCAATGAACCCTGTCCTTTGCCAGCTGCGCCCAGTGTATCCCCACAAACTTGTTAATCTCATCTGCGCACCTAACATTCTGCCACCCGCTGCTGCGCTTGCCATCTCTTGGAACCCACTCCTCTACCCTCAAAGGCCAGCGGTTATCTTTCCTTCGCATTACATGCCCTGCCCAAGCCCATTCCTTCCTCTTGATTTCGATTAGGATGTCATTAACCCGCGTTTGTTCCCTCACCCCCTCTGACCACTTCTGGTCTCTTAACGTTACACCTATCATGCTTCTTTCCATAGCTCGCTGCGTTGTCCTTAATTTAAGCAGTGACTAAATCGTTGTTCATGATGCACGGCGGCGAAATGAGCGGTGGCTCCTGAGAAAGCGAGTGCAGGTAGCTGTTTCTGTCATATCTGTGCGAGTCCCGCTGCACTCTTGGCAGTTTGAAAGGTCACGAGTACAAAACGAAACACCATCGTAGTTGTCGCAGTATCAGCATCACTAACACATGAAGAGCATGACACCAAAGTGTCTGTGACCGACATTGCAAACCAGGCGACAGTGCCCAAGATAACGCGACTGCCGTAATTTGCGAAACATGCAAAGGATGCGTGGTGGTTGCAAAGGTGTCACGGGTCAGAAATTTAAAAGGGATAGAGAGCGAGAGCCCTTTTCTCCTTTCAGAACCTTCTTGCGGTTAGATCTTGTTTTTTACTACAGACGCTGGTGCCAATTCCTCCTTGAGTTATGTTCACAACAGACGGAGGTTTCTCCTGTGGATAGAAAGTGCTTTTTTTCCCCTAGTCAGAGATATACGAACGGCCACTTTGTGCAAATTACTGCCATTGCAGTGCAATTGTTTTGCCACATGACTAGGCTTTATCCAAGATTTACATTATGTGCAAATAGAAACTTTCTGGCCGATCATTCTTTTTGTGATGCAGATTGTTGAGAAGGAGTACATGCAACAAGAAGTGAAACAAGTGCCTTAGGAGCTCAAGAGCAAGTGCAGATTGTGGGTAGCAGTGCCGAAATGGGCACCCAAGCCGACACATGGAGACACCATCAACACAGCGCCTGTGGACGGTGTTTCATGACAAAGGTGGGCGCTGAATCAACATTCCGTAAATATGACGACAAGCTCTGTGTGCCGCAGGAGCAGCAAGTTGCATACCACATCCAGAACTGAAAGCAGATGTTACAGTCCAAACATCAGTGGTTTGTGGGAGCCAGGGTATGTGTTGATTGAACTGTGCGTCCTGCTTGGTATGAAACTGGTTACCTCCTACCAATTCCTTACACTATTGGTTGTTTTGAGCCAAGCCGTAGAGATTGAGGTATAACAAAAGGGGTCATGTCATGAATTAGTTTTGAGGCTGAAATTTAACAGTCACTGTTCTAGTCAATCAGCATAGCACTTATTAGCTCTGTTCTGTATTTGTGTACTTCACATGAGCTGTAGATAGTAGCACGTAATGAGCATTTTTCCTTGCTTGTTTTTAACTTATTCATGTTATACTTTTGGCACAGTTTACCAAACTACTTAAGAGTTCAGCCTTAACGTGCATATCCCCTTCAGCTGCTGCGTCCACATATGTGGACACGACCTAGGCATGCTCATATTTTTGTATACTAGGCGAATTTCCACCTCTTAATACTGTGCCCTTATGATTTTGTTTATTTATTTGAGTATTCAAAATATCCCTTAATGCCCTCACGGCTGAGTGTATTACATGGGGGGAGGGGGTACAGGAAAAACAGGAAATAAACCACAGATAACCGAGGAAAACAAACAAATACACAGATCAGTAATGTAGATGAGAAAAAGTAGGGGACCCAATACCGATCCTTGGGGTGCACCAGAGGTAACGGAACAAGGTCTGGATGTAAATTCATTAGCGGTTACATATTGAGTCCTGTTAAAGAGAAAATTCTTAATTCGTGCTAATACATTTGACTCAATATTAAGAAAGGAAAACATGAAAATCAGTAAATCGTGAGAAACAGAATTGAAAGCTCGCGAGAAATCCAGAAATACACAGTCTGTAATTGTTGATTTGCATTAATGAAGAAGTCATTATAAAAGAAAGGAGCTGGGTTTCACAGGGAAAAAATTTTCTAAAACTGTGCTGTGCGTTGTTAAAGATAGAATTGGTCGCAAGGAAATTAATAAGGTGTAAGTAAATTATGTGTTCTAGAATTTTACTTTGAATGCATGTTAATGAAATTGGTTGGTAATTATGGGAGGATTGGGTGTCATTTGATTTATGAACCGGAACAACCTTTCAGTCTTTGGGCAGGGTAGAGAGGACTGGTAAAAAATCTTTGATAAAATAAAACTTGAAAACAATTCAGTAGCATTTTTGAGTTAATGAAGTCGGGACCACAGGACGAGGAAATTTTTAGATTGCTGATAAGTTTGCCATTGCCAATTTAGTCAAAAATGAGAGGATCTATAGCAGGAAAACCTGTGAATGATAACAATGGTAGAGTTGTAGGTACTGACTGCTGAAAAAATGGTGAAAACGTGTTATCAAGATTTCGCAGCACTCCTGAGGCGGAACTGGTGCGTCAGACTGAATTAACTATTGAAAATTCTTTTTAGTACCTGTGACAACAGACGAAAATGAAAAAAAAAATCAGAAAAATGAACAATGCAGCAGACAGTGAGAAATTATACAACTTCATTGCTATACAACCTGCACAACTCCATTGAAACCACAACATAAAAATGAAACAACATGAATTGTCATTAATAAAAATACAAGGCGAAAAGACCCAATGCATTGATATTGTCACGCACCTTCGTTGAACATCGAAGGAAGAAGATCATCGGTCGGACAGATCGGTAGAGGTAAAAGATGAGAAAGGGTAGAAGGACGCTTGTAGGCTTCGTTGCAGCCCTGCTTTGATCGATCCCTATGTAAATAAACCCCCGTGTGTGCTAAGCACGTAACAGTTTTGGTGAGAGGTGCCGGGTATCGGACACGGAGCGTTCCATCTATCGATGGAGCCGTAGACTTGCTGGCTTCCCACTAATGCCATTGGACATGACCGGTGACGACAATACCGAGCAACCAGGACCGTCTACAACGAACAACAGGCTACATTATCGAGAGCCACGGATATTCTTCGGGAAACCTGAGGAGGACGTTGACGAGTGGCTGAAACACTACGAAAGAGTGAGCGCTGGAACGCTGCTACTGAACTGGCTAACGTGGTGTTCTTCCTTGCCGCCACTGCCTTCGACTAATTTGACAACCACGAGGATTCACTAAGTACGTGGGCTACTTCGACAAGCGAGATCAAGGAAAATTTTGGGGACGACTTGGCTAAAAAGAAGCGTGCGGAACAGACATTGCTTCACCGGGCCCAAGTACCCAGAGAAACTTGCACCGGAGCTATCTTAAAGCTGTGCAAGCTAGTGAATTCCAGTATGCTTGAGGAAGACAAAGTCGGCCACCTCCTAAAAGGAATAGCGGAAGACGTTTATAATTTCTGATTAGCAAAGAGAGCCTGGGCACCACCGCCGACGTTATAAAACATTGTAGAACATTTGAAGCTCTCAAGTTACGTCGAATTACTCCTAAATTCGGAAGACTGGCCAATGTCACCTCTGTAGCCAGTGTTGAAGCCTGTCCTCCACATTCTGTGGCTGATATGATACGAGAGATTGTACGCGAGGAATTATCGAGATTCAGGGACACCTTCTGCCGTGCAGAATATCTGCGGCAGAGTTGTGCACTGCAGGCAGATGTCTCCGCCCTGTCCACCCCATGGGCCCAACCTTGCGGCGCTTTGCATATGGACGATCGGAGCAACTTTGGCCAATGTTATGACCACCAGCCGACGGGAAGGAGGCCCGCCTACCCTGAAGACATGGTTCGTCAGCAGCGAGACCCGGCTACAATTAACATCGCGACCTTGTTCGCCAGGACTCTTTTGGCGATCGCTGGCGCTCTCAACCTTTGTGTTACCTGTGTGGCATTGCAGGGCATATCGCTAGATATTGCCGCCGCCGCTTCCTGACTGCTCAAGACTACCGACCTCCGGTGAATATTCACGGACAGCTGCACACCAAACAGCAGTGATCCCCGACTATGTCCGCTTGGAACACTTACCATTCGACCCATCTGCGGAGTTCATCACCTGCATCTGATCGCAGTGTGACGCCGCCACCTCAATGCCAATGGTGGTCACCTTCTCCTCGACGTCGTGCTTCCCCTCCACCTCCGGGGAACTAGGAGGTGCGGCTGATGGAGGTGAGGCCGCCGGTGAGTCGATGACGTCCATACCTCTTAGGCATAGTAGTAGCGAAAAAAAAACACCCGCAAAAGAAGGACGAGACACCGAGAGACACGCACAGAAGCTGCACTCACAACTGATTTTATTCCAAGCCATCAAGTGGAATATATACGCTGTGTCGCGCATGTGCGTTAAGAGAGAAAGAAAGAAGGCGTGGGCCATCACAACATCCTCTACCCGTGTTTGTGTTGAAGAACAAATTGGCAGCGTTTATTGATGTGTGAAAACAATGCCTCTTGTAGACACTGGAGCTACAGTATCTGTTATGAGCTTATGAGTTTAAGAACCGCTTAGGCAGGAAAGTAATGCTTAGTGGTGACCGTGCAGCGTTATTCCGTGGTGTCGGCGGTGAGCCTTTGGTTCCACTTGGTGTGTGTGCTTCGAATGGTGTTATTGGTGGTCTAAAGTTTAGCACAGAATTCGCAGTGCTGCCTCGGTCAGCGCATGATGTGATTCTTGGGATTGATTTTCAGCAAGAGTGTGGTGCATCTTTAGACTGTCAGTTTTTCTCTATTCGCAATAATCAGTGCGAACTTTTGAAGCTGTAGTAGAACCTACGACACTCACCTGCTCTAAGAAGAGTATCCTCGTGCCTCGTTGCGTCGTTCCCATGGTCAGAGGCACCGAGCTGTGGACTGTCAACCGTTCTGAAGAACCAGCTGTGTTTCCTCAGGGCCTAAAACTCGCCTGTATCAAGGAAGGCGTGTCAGGTTCCGTCGCGGCGTTAACTAGCTCTGTCAATGAGCAGCACGTGCAATGAGATATGGAGCCCCAAGTTAAGGCTACGATTAATAAGGCTCTTTCCACAACCAAGCGTCGCATTCCGGTGGAACTACTTCTGAAGCATGTGATCGTGTTCTACTTTGCCAAGGGCGACTCAACACCGCTGCCTACCAGTCGTATTCATCACACGATCAACACCGGGTCCGCACCTCCAATACGCCAGAGGCCCTATCGAGTCTCAGCAACTGAATGTAAGTTAATAGATAACCAAGTTCAAGAGATGCTAAAGCGCGGCATTATTTGAGAATCTTCTAGTCCTTGGGCAGCTCCAGTTATCCTCGTTGGGAAAAAAGATGGCACATCGAGGTTCTGTGTTGATTACCGTGAATTAAATACAGCCAAGAAGAAAGACGTCTACCCGCTTCCACGTATAGATGACGCAATTGATTGTCTGCACTGGGCTTCATACATTTCTTCTATTGATCTGAGATCAGGCTACTGGCAAATCCCCATGCACACTGCAGGTAAAAAAAAAACGGTCTTCATAACACCAGACGGCCTTTATGAATTTAACGTTATGCTTTTTGGATTATGTAATGTGCCTGCAACATTCGAGCGGTTCATGGATACAATCCTGCGTGGACTAAAGTGACAAATTTGTTTATGCTATTTGGACGACGTTGTAGTTTTTGGCAAAACCTTTAGTGAGCACAACAGCTTTCTGTATATCGTGCTTGATTGCATGGAACGAGCTGGCCTCGTTCTGAATTCAAAGAAATGTCATTTTGGGGACCGTGAAACAATTGTTCTTGGTCACTTAGTTGATAAAGAAGGTTATCGACCAGATCCCAAGAAAATTGAAGCTGTCAAAAGTTTTACGGTGCCGCAATCAGTAAAAGAGCCGCAGAGCTTTTTTAGGGCTCTGCTCGTACTTTCAACGCTTTATACCAATGTTTGTGGACATCGCTTACCCACTCACGTGTCTGCTGCATAAAGGTGCACCATTCAATTGTACCAGTGAATGTGATGCAGCTTTCCATCATCTGAAATTTCTTTTGACCTCGGGCCCCATCCTACACCACTTCTGCCCATCAGCACCAATTGGAGCACACACTGATGCAAGTGGTATCGGTATCGGCGCTGTACTTATACAACGCCATGGCCACGATCAGCACGTGGTAGCATATGGCAGCCGCTTGTTGAGGAAGTGCAAAAGGAATTACGCGGTTACCGAGCAAGATTGTCTCGCCGTTGTTTTCGCTTTACAGCGCTTCCACTCTTATCTGTACAAGAATGGTTTCACCGTCGTGACCGACCACCATTCGCTTTGCTGGCGCGTGAGTCTTCGTGATCCCTGTGGACGGCTCGCTCGATGGGCTTTGCGCCTACAAGAATTTAATTTTACTGTGGTGCATAAAAGCGTCCGTAAACACTCAGATGCTGATTGTCTTTCACATTTGCCGGTTCAAACGACTGGTGACGACGCAGACAACATCGATGAATACTTGGCTTCACTTTCACAAGCCTTCCCCGATCTTCGAGTTCTCCGAACTGAGCAACGCAAAGACCAAACCTTAACCTCTTTGTTTGATGCCGCCAAAGATTCTGTAAAGAACACTTTTTGCATTTAAGAGGGATTGCTTTATAAGAAGAATTTCGCTTCTGGGGAAGCCCGCATGCTTCTTGTCGTGCCAGAAAGCCTACGCATTACAGTTCTTGAAATGATGCACGACGACGCCACGTCTGGTCACTTGGGAGTGGCCCGAACCCTCCACCGCACTCAACAGCGATTTTACTGGCCTAAGATGCGTTGAACTATCCAGCACTATGTAGCCAGCTGTGTGCAATGCCAGCGCTTACTTTAAGCTGCCGACTTCAAGTCCACTGGGAAAACTGCTGCCAGTCACACCTCCAACAGCCCCGTTTGAGCAAGTTGCCATTGACCTTCTTGGACCTTTCTCACGGTCCTCCAAAGGAAACCGATGGATTCTTGTGTGCGTAGATTACTGAACCCGTTATTGTGAGACAGCCGCGATACCAGCTGCTACTGCATCTGAAGTATCTCATTTCCTGCATCGATTCGTCATTCTTCGCCATGGTCCTCCTGCAGTTCTCATTAGTGACCGTGGACGCCAATTCACAGCGGACGTTGTCGAAGAACTCCTCCGCCTCGGTGCCTGCAGTTTTCGCCTCTCGACGTCATATCATTCCCAAACGAACGGTGTGGTAGAACGCACTGATCGGATGCTCACCACTATGCTGGCTATGTATGTTGCTGCAGATCATAAGGACTGGGGATGGCGTCCTCCCGTTCATAACTCGTACATACAACAGAGTGCAACATGAGACAACTGGCTACAGCCCCTTCTACCTGCTCCATGCTCACTCGCGTCGCTGTGGCCTCGACGCCATACTGCCATTTTTCATTCATGATGAACCTTCTCTTGCTACCACACTCTGCATAGCTGAAGGAGGTCGCCAGCTTGCCCGCGCTCGAACTTTATCTGCGCAAGAGCGCTCTAAGAACCGCTACGACGCCCGACACCAAGTTTCTTATGTTCCTGGTGACATTGTGTGGTCGTGGACACCTCTACGCAAGCAGGGTCTTTGTCAGAAACGGCTGTCACAGTACACTGGACCGTTTGTTGTGTTAGAGTGCATAAGCGGCCTGAATTATATTATGGCACGCCTCACTGCAAGTGGTCGACGGTCATGCCAGTCTCAGGTGGTGCATGTAGCGCGCCTCAAGCGATTTCATCCGAGAAGTTCTATTTAACGCGCCCGACGGGCTTCATCTGCGAGGAGGGAAATGTCACGCGCTTTTGTTGTACATCGATGGAAGAAGAAGAAGATCAGCGTTCGACAGATTGGTAGAGGTGGAAGAAGAGAAAGGGCAAAAGGACGCTTGTAGGCTTCGTTGCGGACCTGCTTCTATCGATCCCTCTGTAAATAAACCCCCGTGCGCACTAAGCACGTAACAATATGGAACAATGAATGCAAGAAGTTAAGCGGTGGTAATCGCGGACATTAGTTTTTAAAATTTATCCGGATCAGTGGCAGTGGCGATACGTGAAGGCTGAGCGTTCCATTCTGTTGTAGTGTGTGGTATGTATGAATGGGCGTAGGTAAATATATGACATGACACGCACTTAACTTTAAAAGGATGATTGCATTGGTTAAAAATGGAAGAAGGCAAACAAAAGAAGTCATTATGAAATGCTGAATGATGATACAGTTTATGAAAAAGAGATGAACCTGCAACTTTACAGCGGAAACATAAATTATGAGCACCTGCGCGTTTCTTCAAGGCTGTGATGCTGTTATGATGTGATGAATAATTGTTGTAAAAAAGTGAATTGCACAGTTCTCAAATGATTCGATGTTCTTTATTAAATATGCTTGATGAGGTAATTGTACGTGGTTGCCAACACAAATGGAGTATTATTTAAAGAATACGCTGTTTGAATTTGAGACATTCGGTTAGTAAAAGACAAATTTTGTTTCCGAAAGGTTAAGTTGTATGATGCATGAGCCAGGTAGAGCACCATGCTCTGAGTCAAGGTCAGATTGAAGGGCTAGGCAATCATCGTTAGAATAAATTTTATGATAAACTACACAATCGTTGGCAAAAAGTCAGATTTGGGAACAAAGGGAGTTCGGTAAATTGTTAATAAATATCAGGAGAAGTAAGGGGCCCAGCATGCTTCCTTGTGGGACGCCGGAATGTACTTGGAGCCGAATCATGGTTATTGACAGTGGTAAACTGGAACCTGGAAGAGAGGAAATCTCTAATCCATGCTGTACCAACTGGGTGAATATTAAGCAGTGTTAATTTGGTTAATAACCGGTTATGAGGCACCCTCTGAAATGCTCTAGGAAAATAAAAAATTATGGAGTCTTGCTTCAGTACCAGCATCAACAGCGGAATGTAGGTCATGGTCATGGATGCGTTTCGCATGAGTAGCGTTTACAGAAGCCATGTCGGTACTTAAGGATGACGTTGTGTTCTTCTAAATAGTTAATTACCTCTGAATGAATTACGTGTTAAAGGGGTTTGCAGACTGTGCTGGTTAATGAAATGGGTCGATAATTGAGTGGTGATGAACGATCGCCCAACTTGAAAATGGGCACAACCTTAGCTAACCACCAGTCGCGTGGAATCAAACCAGGTGAAAGAGACTGTGAAAAAATACTGGACAACACGCGGTGACTACCTTCAGATTTCTTGAGTATTTTGTTGTTAAAACCAAGGTGATCAGACAGTGATGTGCTTTTAAGTTTCCTTAGTGAAGATAAGATACCAGTCTCACTTATAAATATTTCAGACATTGAGGCATTAGGATTATTCATACTAATAAGAGCTAGAGAGGCCTCTTCATGGGTAAAAACTGATGTGAATGCGTTATTGAGAACCTGGGCACATTCAGCTATAGGTACAGTGCCTCTCTGAGCATTGTTTAATGTTACATCAGAAAAAATAAGAGACGCCGACCAGTGAAAAAAGGTTCGTTCTTGACGTTTCGGCTTCCACACGGAAGCCTTGTTCACAATGAATTCATCGCCAAACAAGGGTCGTTTAAATATGATTGAATAATCGGCGCAAGGAGCGTGCATATATTGGGTGTAGATTACCGTCGTTCCGGTTTAACGTGTGTGACGTAGTTTGTATGATTAGGGATTCCAGATGAAGTTGTGATGCTGCTACTTTTTCGGTTGCGATGATCGTTGCCTTGTCACAGTCAATTTTGTGGCCATTCACGACGGCGTGCGCCGCCGTCACTGGTCGGCGTCTCTTATTTTTTCAAATGTACGCTCCCGGCCAGACGGCATTCCATCACACGCTCCACTTCAAAGTTACATCAGGACGGTTCGACGGGCTTATTGTCTGCCAGAACTTCAGAGGGTTATTCGCTAACATTTATGGTAAATTGTGTGTGAAGATGTGGCAGTAAGCAGATGTCAGCGCTGACTGATAATCCTTATCGCATGCTTTGTAGCGTTTTCAGGAACGACAAAAACAGACAAGCCTGTTTTTCTCGGCCTGTCTGTAAAGGCGTTCCTCTTATTGTTTAGGCAACGTAGATGCCGGTTAAACCATGGCGCAGTGTTTGTGCATGGTATATTGATGACGAGTATGAATCTTTCAATAAGAGCAGCAAGTTTATTACTGAACAGGTTCCAGTTGACACCCACTTAATGTGTTGAAAAATGGAGAAGAAAGTGTTCAGCAGACACTGTCAACTCAGCATTTAGTTCACCAAAGTTTGCTCGGTTGTAGCACCTGATTTGTTTGTTGCAAGTTGCTTTTTTATAGGGAATGAAATAATGCATTCCTGTGATTATGGAATGACCAGAAAGGGCTTCTAAGAGCGTAATGTTGGAACAAAGGTAAGGGTTATTGTTTAGGATAAGATCAATAACATTGGCAGAAGTGGCAGAACGACGTGTGGGTTCAGGAATACGTTTTTGCAATGAAAATATCAAGGCAAGACTGGAAAGTTAAAATCACCTAGTAATAGTAAGCTTGAATTAGGAAATCAAGCAATAACTTCACTTAACAGTCTGCAGAATTGAGTAAAGTGTTCATGTCAGGAGGGCAGTAAATAACACCAATAATGACATCCGTAGAGCCGCATTTCACACGAACCCACACTGACTCCAGGCATGACGTGAACTTTTATATGGGGTCATGTGTGGCTCCTGTTTTATCTGAGATCCTTTTAGCTGAAATTGACCGCTCGCCATTGCGGGTACTATCTGATGACAGTATCGTTAGGGTGTTCTGATACATCGACGATTTCCTAATCCTTTTAAATATTGACCACAGCGATAACTTGACATTTTAGCATCGTTTAGGTCTGCTTTTTCCAGTTTTAATATTGCCATTGAACTTCCTGATAACTCTTGTTTGCAATTCTTAGAATTAAAATTATTTTTTAATGATCCTGACCACCTCTGCTGGGTGTACATGCCAAGGTCGAAAAAGGCACTCCTGCCCTTTAACTTGTGCCATTTGAAGCTGGTCAAGAGGGGTATTGCGTCAACTTGCCTCAGGGCTTCGTTAGCCAAGTCCTGTCCACATAAGGTTCAGGTTAGCTTTGATGCTCAGGTGGATCACCTTCGCTCTGCTGGTTTTCCGCTGGCCCTTCTTCAGGCTGTCGCTGAGTCCCTGTTGAAGTCCTTCCGCTCAAACTCAAAGCCTCGGGGGGCAGATGCACTTGAGGGGCGGAAGTATGAAGTTATGCCCTATGTTCACAGGGTCTTGCACGGCCTGAGGAGGTCCTTTTTACTGGTCCTTGCAGGCTGTCGCGTTTGTGCAATTTAGTTAGAGCGGATAAGCAAAAGAAGATTGAGTGTAGCACTAACCACAGGAACAAGTTAGTGCACTGTAGATCGAATGTAATCTATCAGATTCCGCTAAGCTGTGGTAAGGTGTACGTCGAGCAAACTGGCCGCTGCATCAACATTAGATTATAAGAGTGTGCCAGTTCCTTAGCTGATTCACGGGGGCAGCATCTGCCTAAGCATTGTAAGACCTGCAAGTATGATGACAAAGAATGCACTCCGCTTTTTGGCAGGACTAAGGTTATCGGACGCGCGAGGGATAAGAAAGAACGTGAAATTATCGAAGCATTGGAAATCGCGTAATTAGGGACTGACAAATGTGTTAGTGAAGCTTCCCTAACTTGTATCGCAAAGAGTTGGAGTTTCTTGGTTTGACGAGATGATTATGGCTTTTGTCTTTGTGGTTGGTGCGTATCCGCGTTGTTGTTGAAGGAAGGAGGCGTTGGTGCAATAAACCAGTTGTTAGTCTGCACTTGTCTCGTGTGGTTCTTCTCTCTTGTCCCGTCCTTTTTGCGCAGTTATTCATTGTTCCCATAATTCTTGAACACATTTACTTACAGACTGCATTTCATTCTGCAAGCCTACATTTGTTTTGAGGAACTTATTAACACTTTCGAGAACTTGAACATTGTCATAAACAAGTTCAAGGTTTTCCTCCTGAGGCTTGGTCATGGGATCTGGGCTTCTCTCAATATCCGCATAAAAACGTTTCAGGATGTTGGGGGCCACGACACCGCTAAGACGCAGACATCGTCATCTCGGTAACAGGAATAATCGTAATAACTAACATCATGGTCCAAAGGGGCGGTGAAATCCGCGCGCCTTATGTAGGTGTCCTGGTCAGCTGATATTCTTGCATGTTGCCCAGTCAGAAGGCCGGACATCTCCAAATTCACTTGCATTGTGCACAAGTGATCAGAAGAATGAAGAATGGATGCAGTCGTCCAGAAACAGGATAGCGGCGTCAGCTTGCGAATCTTGTAGGCATGTTGGTCGGTTGTCCGTGAAACGGGCAGCTGATAGCAGAATCCACTCAGCAGCAGCGCCTGAAACAGCATGAGTGGTGAGTGGCGTGGCATTCGTGAGCTTTGGGCTGCGCAGGGACCCTCCCTGTCAAGTTTATGGCACCATCTCTTGCAGCTACAGCAAAGTGTTTCTAAGAAACAAGTAAAGCTGTACATCATGACAGTTTTTGACGGGACGAGTAAATAGTATTTATTTTTGCGTGCTCTCTTTCCAAAACGTACAGAATGATGCAAGTTACCATTCGGAATTTGTCGCTAGGCTAATGTAGAAACAGCTCGCCAATTTTCACAATCATAGACGAAGAAAAAGTGCTGCCGTGGACGTTCAGAGTGGTGCGTCCACAAACGTGGCCATGGCACCATAATGCCGAAAATATCAAGATGGCATTTTCTGGCCTCTAGGCACCGCTTTTTTGGTCAAATGTGGTACAAAGTGGGCTCACTGCTTACAGGTGTTGAAAACCATGCTTCAACAAGGAGAACATTGGACGATTCCAGTGCTGAAGCGTGGTTCATGAAAATGGCCGATGGAGAAGCAGCTCCAAAGAAACGCTGCTGTCCGAGCATTCAAAGCCAGCAGATGGTTGCAAGGAACCCTCACAACGTTGAGCCGCTTCCAGCAAACAGCGCGCTATGATCAATGCATAAATTCAGGGGAGTCTCGGAGTCTTATACCACCGTCAATATTGAAAAGGGATCTGAGGCCCCCCGTGCTAGAATGTAGACTGCATGAATCTGAAGCTAGCAACCATTTTTTATACTTCTTGTCAGGGGCGGTCGGAACGTTTCCTCTCTATCGTTTCGAGAATGTCGCTGCGGTTTTTAGCAAGAATTATTAACATGTTTTGTAGAACATGAGACAGAGAAAAATACAAAATAGGGAGCACTACACAAGGGGGGGGATGAAAAAGGGAAAAACCCATACCCTCGCACCACGAGTCAATCCAGAGCTGGCCACTCAGCTCCAAGGCTACACAACAACAATCGGTAGACTGGTAAAGGGTGGGCATCGTTTGTTTAAGGTCTCTGATCTGAATTGAGCAAACAACAACCTTTAAAAATGATTTCACCCTTTTGTAAAAGGCATGTATAAAACAAGAAGCCTGTATGATTGGGCATATTGGTCAGACATGCTTAAGGCATGGCGCTTGTGTGTGCTCTCCTGCTGTCCTACTCACTTGATGCTGCACCATAAAACAAGCCACTTTTTCTCTCCTTTGTGCTCAAATCTCTAGAGACCGCTTCGATGGAGCCAGACTTTAAACACTGGCTATGATGGAAGCAGGATTGAACAGGACACAGAGAAACAACGAGACGCGAGCGCCTACTTACAACAATTTATTTCGAACCTCGCCCTGGAATATATGGGTAAAAACATTGCTAACATCACGCATGCGCAACAAGCAGAACATTCAGGCACTGACGTAGTTACAAAAGTTCCTTAGGGATGGCTTCGATATGCAAGAGCCACCTAAACAATCTATCATTTCGGCTTCAATAATTTTGCGAGTCAGAAACTTGCCCATAAGGAACTTTTGTACCTATATATTCCAAAGCGAAGTTCTAAATAAATTGCTGTAAGTCTGCGCTCGTGTCTCGTCATTTCTCTCCTTGTGTCCTCGTCTTGTGTGCGCTGTTCAATTCTGCCATGCAATACCAACATGCCCAAACTGCCAAGTTAATGATGGAAGCAGCCATTGGCCCCAACTTCTGAGCACGTTAAATGCACAACTGTGCAGACATCAAGACTGCACATCCAAACGCCACATGTGGCACCGGAAATGAGGAATTTTCCTCTTCCTGTCGTCACAGAACAACTGTGTCATGAACTCAACAATAATTCTCTGAAGCATACAACCTTACAGCTAAACATTTGTTCATGTCTGACAACCAGTTAGAAGAGGCAAGAAAATGTTGCAGTATTTACGTCATGTAGCTGCATTGAGGCGCTATGTCCACATATGTGGATGCAAATAAAATGCTCTCAAATGTGAAAATTCTGGCATAATTTTTTACACTTCCCTTCCACCTGGTCTGCTGATCGTGATTTATGCAAAAAAAGATTTTTCCCTTTCAGTACTTTTAGTTGGCGCCTGAAGGGGATATTGAAAGACTAGGTAACAAACATTTTACGTCGTGTTTTTTAAAAAAAAAAATTTGCTTAAAATTTTTTTTGGCTGTGCAGACTGCCGTCATTATGCAGTCACGAGATGTCCAGGCAGCATTTTTTATTTTGAGATGTTACGGACTTCCTCACCAATTACTCTTTGCTCTGGTCTGTCCATTGAAATATCTGACAAAGAAGATGATGGGCACAAAAGAATTATGCGACCTACAGTCCTTGAAATGGCAGCAGCCTGAAGTATACTCAAATAGAGATAATGCTTTACAGCACTGGCATAACTTACTGTTTTCAAGATGACAATATTGAAGAACCTCTGCCCATTCACGAAAAAAGAAAGTACACCGAGCCTGCTTCATATGAGCTTTTTTCAAAGTGCCCAGTGTGTGCAGAAAAATGCACTTATGTCGACAAAGCTGTAAGTGGCACATTACTTTGGGTCCAACGCATTTGTCGCAACAGGATCAACCGATGACAGCAGCTGGAAACATATTGCTGCCAGCAACAGCACTTTTTTGTGGCTGCAACATTGCTGAGATAATAAAAAGCATCCAAATAGTTCTACCACTCATACTGTCCTGTCTCGTGCCAGCAATCACGAAAGCATGTGGAATGATACTCGGCTTGCATGTGGAATGATACTCAGCTTTTTCACGTTAGTTGAAATTTGAGTTGTAGTAGGCATAGCGTTATTTTTCGGATGCAGGTGGTGTAGACGAAGTGACCCTTTTGAAGAAGTTGCTGGCCCGCCACTACGTATCGCAGGAGGGCTGACTCACCTGGCCATTCGGCCAAATGGGGAGCCTACTGTCTTGACGACCGCAACAAAGTTGTGTGCGTGTCGAAACTGCAGTTATTTATGCTTTTAGCCTAGAGAATATGTGGGAAACAGTACTTCATTGGCGTAAATAAAGCTTAGGTAACTGACGGCATGCCACTTGAGGGGACGAAGAGAGCGCTGCTACCATGTGAGGCAAATGGCTGGATTGTCAGGCCACAGATCACCACCCTCATGCGTTTCAGAGCAGCAGCACCTGTCACAAGGAGTGAGTTGTCACATGGAAAGTACTCAACATGTACTGTGCGGTGTGGTGAAATGCCAGAGATTTTTTTTCATCGAGGGCCGAGGCTTGACGAGTTTCGGGCCCCAACGTTTACAAAGGCATCAGAGTACATATCAGGCGACGACATCACAGTGACATCAAAAGGCGGTCACAAAGCACTTGTGATGAAGATAGTAATAATAAAAAAGAGAATGTACAGCCAGGCTATTCATTGAAACGGAGGAAGTACTTGAAAAGGTCATGAATAGGTGTCCTAATTATTTTTTATGATGTGTCGGATCAAGCCAACTATGCCTCTGCTTTTTCCTACTATTTCTTTGTAGTGCTGAAGAAAGCATCGAAATTGAAGATGTGCGAAGAACTGGAGCCGTGGATACTGGTCATCATAAACCACCCATACTGGTGCGCAGTATCAATTGATTCTGCCTGCCAAAGTGGCGCTCTCTGGCTAGGCACATTGTGCATGTGCTTGTACACATCCCCCTTTGGTAATAAAGAAGTGGCTATGGACGTTTTTGCTTTTTAGCACATGGCTAAATGGCTTTTTAACTAAAGGACCGACCTGGTGCGTTCTGCACTACAATGAGAATAACCAAATGAATACCAAGGATGGGTCCAAAAGATGGATGACCCAAAAGCCAAAAAAAGCAGCCGCTGTCACAGTAGTGAAGGCACACCTTGCATACACATGCAGGCTACGTTGATGAAGTTCTGTTCTCAACCTGTGTGATTCAACCAGCCAGTGTGGAACCATCTCTGACTCTTTTGGCCGCACAACTATGCTGGGCTGATTCATCATGCATTTGCTAAATTCATCATGTACAGTATGGCTACGTTCCAAAGCCTCTTGCAGACTAACGATTATACAACAAATGGCTGATAATAATAAAAAGAAATACGCATGAACACCACAAAAGAAAGCCAACTAAAGGCAACAAAGTTGAAATGGTTGCACAAAGCCTAAAACACTACGTAAACAAATTTGCTATATCAAGGAATGAACAGCAACTAATGTGGCGTTGTTATACATCAGGTAATAATAGGTTTATGGTTTATGCGGGTTTAACGTCCCAAAGTGACTCGGGCTATGAGAGATACCGTAGTGAAGGGCTGTGAAAATTTCGATTAGCTGGGGTTCTTTAACGTGCACTGACATTGCACAGTACACTGGCCTCTAGAATTTCGCCTGCATTGAAATTCAACCGCCGCGGCCAAGATCAAACCCACATCTTTTGGGCCAGCAGCCGTGCGCCATAACCACTCAACCACCGCGGCGGCTAGGTAATAATAAGTAACACCAGCGTACAGGAATAAATAAAGAACACGAGTGCTATAAACAAATGTTGCTCTAATGCCATTATAAATGATGGTGGGGAGTGGTCACACAACAGATTTCCGATTGATATGTTTGAGAACAATACCATCTGCTTGACAGTTATACCCCTGTCACACGGGCACTCTGAAGGCACTTTGAACTAATGCTCCTTTACGCTCCCAAAGGAGCACTACTTCAAGGAAGTTTGTCCGTGCTACAAGGTCGCGGAACGACCTTCGCAAGAAGTTTTTAGCGCCCTCATCGGCGAAAAGCGTTATTAAAATTGCAAACATCACTGCACATGTAAATACAGAAATGTCATTTTTTTTTGTAAATTAGTTTTATAACCATATTATGTTAAAGCAACGCAATGTTAACTGCTATAATGACATGATTTTCCAAGTACAGAGCATAACATCACTGTGCTAGCCACACTGAGCCCAACTCGCTCAGTCTGGCTCAGGCTCAGCTTCGTTGTTCGGTTGTTCCCTTTGGTTCTTTCGCCCCTGCGATCGTTTTTGTGGTCACGTTTTTCTGATGTGCCTTGTGTTCGGCGGTTTCCATCAAAATGAGTGACGACACACGCGACGACGAGAGAAAATTTGAAATTGCGCTTGCAATGAGTGTGATTTTGTTGTCGTCCGTGGACCTTGCGCTATCAAGGCGAAAGGTGCGTGAAATAAGGCGGCGTCTCTTGGCGAATAACGCCTTGTTTATAGTGTGGGCATACCCCCGTAACGAACGGTGGTTTGGAGACACGCTGCCTGGTTTAGGTAGCCGACACTTCGGGCTCACCGCCACTCACTTTGTCACCGCCACTCATTTTGTCGACGCATGCACGCACGCACACACAGACACGCACACACACACACACAAAAAAAACAAGCACGAAACTGTATAAAAAAAGAGCAGTGCAGTCTCGACGTGCGATAATCGTGGGCGAGCAGTGGTGACCTGAGTCTAGTGGCAACAGCACCGCAGAAGTGACGAGCTGCTCTCCGTCGCTACTCGCTACAAACAACATGGCCGACATGGCGGCATATTTACCGTGGCTACCGTGTCTCTCGTATATCTGTAACGAGAGTATGGCATGGTGAGACTTCCACAAAACAGATGATATTATATTTTAAAACACCACTAATCTTATGAAGTGAATTTATAAAATGAAAATTGAACGTTTCTTTTCTCAATTTATTTATGCTGTTAACTTGCTGGGAGAGAGAGTACTCCCTTGAAGCCTCAAAGGACGAACTCAAGCTGCCTTGTTTCGAAGCTCTTTTGAGCTAGGTGTCCTTTGGTGCGTCCGTGTGGCAGCGCGCGTTCGTCCTTAGAGTAATGGAGCATTAGTTCAAAGTACCTTTACAGTGTCCGTGTGACAGGGGTATCAGTCTTCCCTTCAGGTCCCTGAAGCGCATGTTTTTAATAAGCTATACAGCCACAGTGGGCATTGCCTCATTTGTTTACAGGAGGCACAATTTAATAATTTGTTTTCCATTTTGTTGGTGTTTTGTTTATTAGAATAGCCGCTACAGTGCTCCTTTGCTGATGGGAAGCGCTGTCTTGCACAACGCAGCTTTGAAACATGACCTTGTTCCCTCTTCAGCACCTGTCGTGTGTTTTTCTACCCTTCGTCCCTGTTTTTCGCCCTCTTCCAAGCCTGCTGTGTATCCACTATGTGAACTGCCTGAAAAATAAAGCAACATTTTGTGTAATAGTATTTTGCTGCATTCATGGTTCTCGTGGCTGTATCATTTGTGCTCACTCATGCAGTTCCCACTGACCAAGGTTGAATGGGCAATAGTATTTCAATTTCAGGTGCTCGAGGTCCAGCATACCCTGACTGAGACAATACAGCTGTAGCAATGGATGTTTCATGATGCATGCACAGTTATCAGCAGTGCTTTGTATTTTTGGCTGCTCTTTACAGCAACTTTTTTTCTTTTTCTGCACCACACCGATCACCACATAGCCACCTGTCGAAGGAATTAGGCTTCAAAAAAAGGAGAAAGCCCTTTCTGCTGATTTGAGACCAGAAAAGTAACAGGGTTTATTCAGAGTGGTCTACCAAGCTTGACCATGCTTAGTGCCATTAGAAGAGTTGCATGTCCGCCCTCAGCACTCCCATTGCGCATAAAAACAGCAGACTGCCTCGAAGGCAGTGTATTTCCGTGCAGCACTGCTGAAAGTGACCTATAGCTGCGTGCGCTGAATATGTTCTTGGTGCCGAAATCCAATCCGCCTTTTTTATTTTCTTGTGCTGCAACCTGGCGTACAAATCTGGAACCTGACTGGTAGGGTTCTGAGCCAGATGGAGAGACCCAAGTCCTTATTCCGAGTTTCTGTCATAATCCAGAACGTCACAATCGGCCACAGTGGCTGCACCTGATTGGTCGAAACGCCGGAAGCGGATGTAGTAAATCGGATGCAGCGAAAACTGTCAAAGAAACCGGATGGCGGCGTCACAGGCGGGGCATATGTATCATAGCAGACATAGAGCTTCTTGCTATACACTAGAGGGAAAGCTGGTGGCTCTGCACTTCATCCACCATGGACATCTGAGCCATGCTGGGAAGACAGCGCTTCGGATTGGCATCTGGCGGCTTGTTGACTGTGCTACAGATTGGATTTTTTTGGTTGTTCCGTTTCGTTTTCTCCACTATAGTTTGTGCACTTTGTGTGCTGCTGTGCAAGCAGTTCATTTGAGATCCGAAGCATCCAAAGGCACTTGACTGGAAGTGAGCTGAGCACAGTGTCTGGTGCCTGCTAGGCCTAAAGTCCCTTTGCCCCCTCACTGGGAGCAGTTTACACAGCAAGCTGGGTTTGCTCAGCGGCAACCTGTGCTGCCTGTACATTGAAATGTGAAAGAAGAGAACAAAGTTTTTTGACAATTGACAACTTGGCAGTCCGCTGCCGTGACCACTCTGTACATTTCTTGTAGGAGTCTCAGAGACACCTTTTAGAAGTGCAAATTACATCAAAAGGCACAACTTATATTAACCGTAGTTGGCAAGAGGTGCGTTTGGTTCACTTAGAAGATTGGCGGTGGCCGCACGTTGCATGCAGGAAGGACTTCCACTTCATGAATTAATTCACACAAATACCCACATGTTGCAGTTGTCAGCATGAATACGGCCATCACATACTTGTGCTAGGACAGGTTTGCGCTTCCCAGTTCATGGTTTTCTTGGCAAAATCTGTATACGCAGCGCCAGGACCTGGCGAGAGCCAGCGCTTAGTGCGCACAAACTAGTTTCTCATAGAAAAGCGAGGGCACGAACATAGCCTATGCATGGACATAGGGTGCAAACACGCAATGGCAGACTACACCAGTGAAACATTTTTTTTTCACAATACGAAAACAGAAGCTTCCGAAGAGTAGTATGTTAAGAAATAATTTTTTTGGAATGTTAAGAAATAATTTTTTTGGAATGTTAAGAAATAATTTTTTTGTAAGAATAGTTGCTCTACAAGGTGTATCGGTTAAACGAAAAAAGTTATTTTCCAACGTTATCTATATTTGGTGGCATACAGAGAAGGTCCTCTCTCGCCATGGGCAAATTCGGTGCTTGGTTACACGTATATCTGTTTTTCTGCTCATTTATTGCAGTGTACAGCTAAGCTTATTTTATAACTTATTGGTTGTAAAATGACGCTTCCTTGCAACATGTATTAATAAAACACGTTGCGGGGCTAGTTGGTGATGCATTTTTCTTTTCTTGAAAATAAACAGTGCCACATATTTAGACGAATACACAAAGACATGACAGGACAGGCGCTGATTGCAACATGCAGTATTTCTGCAGTCATAGTTGTATGTTAGAGCCAAGCGACCAAGCCAAGTACGCCTTGTGTCTTCCCGGCATACCTATGGTGGATGAAGTGCCCTTTAAGAAACTCGTATAGACGGTAGTGTTGTGTAATCGTCGCGGCTAGAGCGATAGCGGCGGCGCGACGATCGCGAGAGCTGGCTATAAGATAAGCCGCACTGTTCGGCCACCGGGGGGATTCCACTACAAGCTGTGATGGAATAAACCACGTTCGGTTTTCCGCCCACCTGGCCTTCAGTTGCTGTCCCCGACAAACACGTCATTTGGCGACGAGGATGGGATTCTGACCAATTCTACAGCAAGCCGACATGGCAACGGATGGTTCGGCAGTGGCGGGAGCAGTGACGCAACTCATGGGTCAACTGGGACACATCGAGCCCTTCGACGAGTCTACGAGCGACTGGCCGTCGTACGAGGAACGCTTAACGTCGTTTCTTCTAGTCAACCGTATCCCCGAGGACGACAAGGTACACGCTTTTTTGAGTCTCGTAGGCCTAAAGACGTACAGTCTCCTCAAGTCATTGACAGCGCCGGAGTTGCCGTCAGCTAAAAGTTTCGACGTGCTAAAGAAACTTCTAGGCGACCACTTGTCACCGAAGCCGTCGGTAATTAGTGAACGCGCGAAATTTCACAGGAGAGCGCAACTCGAGACTGAATCGATTTCGGAATATGTTGCACAGTTGCGGAAATTGGCACAGACATGTGAATTCGAATCCGCACTCGATCAGTCGCTGCGAGACCGTTTTGTTTGCGGTTTGCGCAGAGAAGATATACAGCGAGTGTTATTCACGGAGGATAACAAGCTAACCTTTCAAAAAGCCGTGGAACGAGCGCTAGCCATGGAAGCAGCGAAAAAGAGCATAGCAGAAGCGCACGCCTTTGATACGGGCGTTCCGGACGTTCACAAGGTCAGAGCCGTTGGGGAAAGCGATATGACGCAGCGAAATTGCTATCGCTGCGGGTCGGCGAAGCATGCAAGCCGACTGTGTCCGCACATAGCAGCCACCTGTTTCAAATGGGATAAGAAAGGACACATTCAAAGGGTGTGCCAAGCTAACAAGCAGCAAAAGACGAAGGGAGCGCGGCGAAACTCGATGAAGATGTTGGTTCCCGTTCAAGCTTCTGTGAGCATGAAGGAAATTATTTCGCCTGGTCTAGCTCCGATAAAAATTTCTGTGCACCTGGAAGGGCGGCCCTTGATCATGAGCTCGATACAGGGGCTACTGTGTCCGTCATGTCTTTATATCAGTTTCGGCAGATGTTTCCCTCAATCAAGGTCATGCCAACGACGCTGAAGCTGCGGATGTTCCAGGGAGCCATAGTCCAGCCTGTTGGAGTCACTCACGTGGCCGTGCAGTACGGAGAGCAGAGAGCCCAGCTGCCTCTCTACATCACGAAAGAAAAGGGACTTCCGCTGCTAGGTCGACAATGGTTGCAAGCCATCCGGCTCAATTGGAGCAGTATCTTCAAGCTCAACGCTATTTCCAGGTCAGATGGTTCTGCTTGTTCGAGTCAAACTGCCAGACTACGCGCACTTCTAGACAGATACCAGAGTTTGTTTAATGACGAACTGGGAAAAATTTCAGAAGAAAGAGCAGAGTTGTCGCTAAAAGATGGTAGCGTGCCGAAGTTTCTGAAGGCAAGAAGTGTGCCCTTTGCATTACAACCTGCGGTCGAGGCCGAGCTTAATAAGCTGGAAGGCATGGGAGTCATTTCAC
This sequence comes from Amblyomma americanum, assembly GCF_052857255.1. NCBI lineage: Eukaryota > Metazoa > Arthropoda > Arachnida > Ixodida > Ixodidae > Amblyomma > Amblyomma americanum. Next base: position 162,173,289 of record NC_135502.1, read on the forward strand.
CAGTTGCGACGAGCAGCTATGTCACACCGGTTGTACCAGTAGTAAAGAATTACGGTGGCATAAGACTATGCGGCGATTACAAGACCACCCTAAATCCTTGTCTTGAAACTGACCGGTACCCACTGCCGAGAGTCGATGAGTTGTTTGCGGCGCTCGCAGGGGGCCAAGAATTTTCTAAGATTGATCTCAACAGAGCCTATCATCAGGTGGTGGTGTCAGAGTCGTCAAGAGAGTACTCGACACTCAATACCCATAAAGGACTTTTTGCGGTAAACAGACTACCGTTCGGGGTTTCATCGGCACCATCCATTTTCCAAAGAATTATGGACACAATGTTGAAAGACCTGAAAGGCGTCAGCTGCTATTTGGATGACGTTCTCATCACTGGAAGGACGGCAGACGAGCATTTTGCAAATCTGGAAGCTGTCCTAAAGCCGTTGACGGAGCGCGGGGTTCGAGTAAAGAAAGAAAAGTGTTCGTTCTTTCAAAAAGAACTGCGCTATCTTGGTCATGTTATCAGCGCAGCAGGTGTCAGCACAACGCCAGAGAAGATAGAAGCCTTGACGAAAGCTCCCGCGCCCACAAGCAAGTAGCAGCTGCAGTCGTTTCTGGGCGTTGTAAATTACTACAGGAAGTTTGTTCCACGATTGTCTACTCTGGCCAGTCCTCTTTACAAACTGCTGCGTCGCGATCATCCATGGCGCTGGGATGCATCGTGCCAAGTGGCGTTCAAGGAAGTCAAAAATGCGTTGGCGACATCCGCGATACTGGTGCATTACGACCCCGATAAGCTTTTGCAAGTGGCTTGTGACGTTTCCCAGTACGGCGTGGGTGCAGTACTTTCTCATGTTGCGGACGATGGAAGCCCTCGCCCGGTCGCTTATGCGTCGCGCACATTAAATGACGCTGAGAAAAAATACGGTCAGCTAGAAAAGGAAGCACTTGCCATCATTTTTGCAGTCTAAAAGTTTCATTTCTACATCTATGAAAGATGTTTCACATTGATCACGGATCACAAGCCGTTACAAACCATCCTAGGGCAGAAGACAGGCATTCCACCGATCGCGGCAGCACGCTTGCAGCGATGGGCCGTCACTTTGTCTGCTTACAACTACTCGCTCGTGTACAAAAAGTCCAGTGACAACGCAGAGGCAGATTTTTTTTCAAGGTTCCCTCTCCAGGGCCAGCAAGACGGCACGTCCGAAGGCGAGGAATCATTTTATGCATTGCGCCTGGAGTCGATGCCCCTATCCGCCAAAGAGATTGCGCGTGCCACATCACGTGATCCCATGCTTAGTAAGGTGCTCCAGTTTACTAGCACAGGTTGGCCATCGTACCTGCGAGATACAAGTCTAAAGCAATTTTTCGACAGACGTTTGCAGATCAGCGTGTGTCAAGGGTGCCTCATGCATGGCATGAGGGTTGTTATCCCGTCTACTTTTCGAGAGTCTGTTCTCGATGAACTGCACCAAGGTCATCCTGGAATCGTGCGGAGCAAGGAATTGGCTCGCAGCTACGTCTGGTAGCCGTCAATTGATGCAGATTTGGAGACAAGAGTACGAAGTTGTCAAGCGTGCCAGCAACAACGTAAGGATCCATGTAAGGCACCTCTGCATCCTTGGGCATGGCCGACCGCACCATGGAGGCGAATTCACCTGGACTTCGCGGGGCCTTTTCGAGGAACCACATTTCTAGTGGTAATAGATGCCCACTGGAAGTGGCCAGAGGTGTTCGTCATGCGCAGCACAACGTCCGAACGTACTGTTGCTTGCTTGCGTGAACTTTTCTGCAGATTCGGATTGCCAGAGACGGTAGTGTCCGACAATGGGCCACAACTGGTGTCCGAAGAGTTCAAGGCATTCATGCGGGACATCGGAGCCAGACATGTCGTGACCGCCCCTTATCACCCAAGCACAAATGGTTTGGCAGAACGTTTTGTGCAAACATTGAAGTCGGCTCTGCGCAAATCACCTCCAGGTGAATCTGTCGAAGTGACACTTCATAAATTTTTGTTGGCATACCGAAATACGCCTCATCCTACGACAGGAGAGGCACCAGCTAACCTCTTGATAGGTAGAAGATTGCGTACTAAGCTGGATGCAATCAAGCCGACGGTGGAAGGGAAGGTGATGCGCAGTCAGTCTGCCCAAATGCAACAAAAGAAAAGCAACAGAGACTGTTTTTGCATTAATGACAGTGTTTTAGTTCGAAATTACAGAGGCTCGCCGAAGTGGGTTCGTGGAACTGTTCTCAAGAAAACTGGACCAGTCTCCTACAAAGTCCTGGTGAGCACGCCCCGAGGCAAGTTCATCTGGCGTCGGCACCTCGACCAACTGCTGGGTAACACAAGCCCTAAGGTGACACCAGGGTCATCCGACGTAGACAACGTGGAGGGGTTCCTGCTTTTCCCTCCAAACCAAACAGGTGACCAGCCAGCATCAGAAGAGCCAGTGCCCTTGCAGCCTCCCGAGGTCCCTCCGGCGCCCGCTCCTACATCCGAGACGTCGGCTCTTGGAAGGCGCTACCCGTCAAGAAATCGCCGTCCACCCGAGCGATACGAAGCTGGTTTTTAACTATTGTATAAGGATACAATTGCACCCTCTAAATAAAAGGGGAGGAGTGTTGTGTAATCGTCGCGGCTAGAGCGATAGTGGCGGCGCGGCGATCGCGAGAGCTGGCTATAAGATAAGCCGCGCTGTTCGGCCACCGGGGGGATTCCACTACAAGCTGTGATGGAATAAACCACGTTCGGTTTTCCGCCCACCTGGCCTTCGGTTGCTGTCCCCGACAAACAGGACAGGTAGCACCAGCTTTTCCTTTAGGTAATATTTAGAAACTCTATGATGGCAGATGCTCAAGGACCCCAGTGAGAACAAGCAACATGGCGGTGCGCTCTGAAGCAGAGCCTCTTGCTTCGGTGTGAATTCCTCAGTGTTACTGCGTGTACTGGCTATAAATTGGGTACGGGGCGTTCGCTTCGTCTTATCTTGCCTATAACAAATTGGATGGATAACAAGTCTGGCCCGTTTTTTTTATTTCGTTGGACGATTCGGTAGCTTCTAGGCCTAAGGAACACTGGTTTGTATCAGAAATTGTTTATTCCATTCCAACCATATGGCGTCACTCTCAACAGAGTTAAGGTGGGTTCACGCTGGCGAGAGTGGCGCCATCTGGTATGGATGGAATAAAGCTTCATCTTACCTTGCTTATAACAGATTGGATGGACGATAAATTGGGCCTGTTTTTTTTTATTTCGTTGGACGATTCGGTAGCTTCTAGGCCTAAGGAACACTGGTTTGTAGCAGAAATTGTTTATTCCATTTCAACCAAATGGCGCCACTCTCACCAGAGTTAAGGTGGGTTCACGCTGGCGAGTCACATAAATCACGTGACAGGTTTAAAGCAATTTGCTATGCTTTCTTTCCGCTTTCCTAGTGCTTCGCAAACTGTAACTAATTGCCCGAAATTCGTCGCGCCATTTGCGACTCGCCAGTGTGATTCCGCCTTTATCGTCTCATCTGCGTATGTTAAATATTGCAACATAAAGCATAATGTCCAGCAAAAGGCCTGCGTTTCTGCGCACAAATGTTCATTCACTATTCTAGAACTCTCTATTAGCTGTTGGAAGTCTCCTGCATCATGATTGTGTGTAATGTCTGGCAGCATGAAACCGCTCATGTGCACGGATGGTCAGTCGCGAGTGATACACTACTACACTGACGCGTTTGACATGCCAGAGGTGGTTTTTCGGCGTCCCTTACGGTTCTGTATAGTAGTGGTGGTGTGGCTCTACATTTAGCTTGCTATTTAGCTGGAAAGTTGGTTGTCGGGAGTCAGTGGGGGCATGCGTGCTCTTCGCACCATGGCGAACCTCTGAAAAACTTCTGAGAACGCAGCAAGAAGTTTCTTTAGGTTATGCCTTTTATTTATTTGCTGCAGAAAAATGAAAAACCTAACAGCGGCTTCTCGCGGTTCTTACAGTGCCTCCATGAAAGGAATTAAAAACATAAATTACTGTCTGCACAGCGGTCCAATCACAGCAGCTACTTACATTCAGCGATGCTGCAGACTGCAAGTCGTCACGATGTCTTGCTGGTTCAGCACGACACTGAGCATGCATTGTACAGTGAATGAGTGCATGCCACTAATTTTCCTGTGCTGCTTTTTCTCAAGATACATCTGAAATGCCATGCTGTGCAAACAAGTTAGCTGCCTTTTATTTACCATCAGCGATTGGCGGCTGTAGTTTCCGCCTTCTGTCACTCAAAGCCATGCGTAGTTGCTTATGTTTCCTTCTTTAAGTGCACCTCCTGCCTTTACTGTGCAAAAAAGAGTACCTGAACTATTGTTTCCATTTGTGAAAGTCCAGTGGGTAAATGATACAGCTTTTGATTACTCTGAACATTATAGCACTGGCAGGTGACGGACAAAGGGAAGACGAGACACACATGTTCAGACTGTCAAACCAGCTTGCCTAGCAACGCACCCTGCTTTTGAATACTCCTTTACTGGAATCCGATGGGCAACTAATATTGTGACTTACTTTTTGTTCTGTTGTATTGGTCACGTCCCATTTCTCAGCAAAGAGCAATAGCGCCGCTGCACGTTTTGCGGCGGCAGCCGCAATGCAGTGACATCCTGCCGCCGCTCACAATCTCAGTCACAACCAGCCGAACTGACATCCACTTTTGGTGCTTTGACCAGTCGGGTGAGGCCGATTACGACGGTTTCGGCCGTGACTCAAACTTGGAAGTCGCTGCGGAACAGATTTTGTTTGCCTTGCTTCTCTGAGTTCTGACGAGGATGGCGTGTCCTGGGCAGCACCTGGCCCATCTTTAGGGACAGCTGGCTACAAAGTCCGAGGCGAAGCCGAGGCATGCACGCATAGGAAACGGCTCAGAGCAGCGCTCACCCGTTTAGCTTTGTTGCTTGAAAAAGCGTCTGTTTGCCGTTTTTTCCTGCTCATCAAAAAAGGTTTCATCAGAGTGCTCACGTGTTTAACCTCAGTACCTCGTCCGTAGCTGCCACAAAGTGATTCCCGCACAGTCTTGACGTAACTGCTTCCAAGTGTTATACTTAACTGCGGTTATTGCTAATCAGTGTTTGCTTGGGTGCAACGAATGAAGTGACGTGCTGCCTTTTCAAATATCGTGCAACCCTCAAGCCGTCCGTGCCAAGGCAACTTCTCTGTACGGCGGATCCTGGGTGCCAGCGCCGGAAAACTGTGCTAAACTTTCTTGTTCTCGCAGGCCTGTTGATGGTGGAAGCAATGACTGCGATACAAGCTAGTTTGTGTTCACAGCCGCGTAGCAGCTGCCGCCAGTGCAGGGCAGCTGACCCGATCTGCTTACAGCCTTGTGCTTCAAAAAAATTGGCGGTGGTTTAGCTCTGGTTAAACCTGGAGTGACGCGATAGCTACAGGTGGCCTAGTGGAACTTGCTCAGTTGAATTGCAAAGTCAGTCTTTCGCCGCTCCGTTTTGCTGGGCATTCCTTCTTCATCTTCGTTCCACTTGACACGGCGCATGCGCATAGTTGTGGCAGCTCGGTTTCTCCAGCGCGCCGCGGCGCCGGCGGCAGCAGCCATGGCGCCGCGCCGCCGGGAGCTGCTCCACACCACGTGACAGCATGGCAGCGCAGCCACAGGGTAGTGGCACCGCCGCGCTGAAGGCTCGAAATGCTACCGTAATGTAGCTGTCGCTACAAAATGATAGGTATAACGTTAAGAGACCTGATGTGGGCAGAGTGGGTGAAGGAACAAACGTGTTTTAATGACATACGAGTCGAAATCAAGAGGAAGAAATGGGCTTGGGCAGGGCATGTAATGCGAAGGCAAGATAACCTCTGGTCGTTAAGGGTAGCGGAGTGAATTCCAAGAGAAGGCAAGCGTAGCAGGGGGCGGCACAAAGTTAGGTGGGCGGATGAGATTAAGAAGTTTGCAGGCATGGGGGCACAGCTGGCAAAGGAGAGGGTTAATTGGAGAGACATGGGAGAGGCATTTGCCCTGCAGTGAGTGTAGTAAGGCTGATGATGGTGGTGATGAATCAAGAATTAAAAAATTTCCGGTGGTTTAGTTTGGTTAAACTTGGAGTGACGCGATAGCTACAGCTGTCCGAGTGAAACTTGGTCACGTGGTTCATGACCAGCCACGGCGCCACGCTGCCGGCAGCTGCTCTGCACCACTTGACAGCGTGGCGATGTGGTGGCGCCGCCACTGCCACACTGAAGGCCCGAAATGCTACCGTAATTTAGCTATCGCTACAAAATTGGCGGTGGCTAAGCTTTGGTTAAACTTGTATTGACGCGATAGCTACAGCTGGCAGAGTGGAACTTTGTCACGTGACCAACCATTTAACGAACCACGTGATCAGCCACAACGCCGCATTGCCAGCAGCTGCTCCGCACTACGTGACCAACCACGTGACAGCGTGGTGGCGCAGCCACTGGGTAGCAGCGTAGTCACAGGGTGGCGGTGCCACCACGCTGAAGGCTCGAAATGCTACCGTAATGTAGCTATTGCTACAAAAGTAACCGAAAAGCTTTGTTTTTTTTTGTGTTAGGTAACTCCTCTGCCATATTAATCCTTCCAGGGTTGAAATTTTTTTTTTTAAAACTTTCCCAGATGGTCAAATTACTTCATTGCGGATTTCGAACGTAAAAAAATGAATAAAGTTGGGAAGAAATAGTAAAAGAAATCAAACAGTATTTTGGTGTTAGCATCACTCAACTGCAAAATGTTCAAATGTTCAGTAGTATTTCAGAATGTGGTATTCCTTAAAACATCGGTCTACGCACAATGCCTTAATGCAGTCTGCACGCATGAAACATGGAAAAGTAATTGCTGTGTGTCAAGGGAATGGGCAATGCGTTCGGCCATATCGCCGCTTTGCCGTGCATCTGAAGAACTCGAAAAAAAACTCAGTAAACGAGGAGAGCGAGAATGCCTCTCGAGCGTTGGTGATAAAAAAAGTTAAGAGCAGCACCAATAAAGATGGAAGTAAACTTCTGCAGCCCTTGCAAGGGAGTGCCAATAAAGATTAAAAAAAAGTCAAGTTTCACGCACTTCCGTTGCGAACACGTGGTGAAACTGAAGACAGGAAAGGCGTTGCCGCAGACCGCGCAACACGCTGAAGCCAGAAATAAGTTCTGCTTATCTCCGCAAGAAGGTAGTGCAATCAAATTTCAAATGCTTGTAAATTCTAGGAGGTGGCAGCACCTCCCAGTAAGCATGCATCATCGTTATGGCGCAAAATTTTAAACGGAGGGTTGAAACCGTTCCCGTATGGCAAAGACCTTGTGGGACGGAAAACCGCCACCCTGCAGCAAACACCCTCAAAAGGTCAAATTATTTTTCGCAAGTATATCTACTATAACCAGTGGGGAAAAACTGGCATGCAAGCAAGGATTAGGCAAATGTGGTCTTCTTCACAAATGACGCGTTTTTTTTCTTCAAAGCATAAAACATGACAAAAAGGACAACACACAAATAGCACTGCACAATAAACTCGCAGAGCAGTCGTATGCATTCAGCCATAGAATATAATTACAGCTCTCGACAGTTTCACTGAGCACAACAATATAAACAAAACACTGCAATAAATTTCAAGACAGAATCTAGTACAAACCGTGGCTCGCACAAAATATAGCGTAATAGACATTGGAAAGTAGGCTAGAGGCGGATCTCGGGCATCATGAGCTGATTTCGAAGTGGAACTGCATACAAAATGTTCGAGCTTAAATGGGACAAAAATTCTTGGCTGGTTTAAAATCCTTGTGTAGCAGCCTCCATTCCTGGCCAGGCCTAACTTCACCTGGTGAGGTTTGCTTAAAAAGTCTAGTTAGATATTCTGTTTTGCAGGTCAGTTTTAATGAATGAGGCCTGGCCGAACACCTGTCTGACGGCGGCCTTTGATAAGGGTAGTGACAGCAAAGAGAGTGCCAGCTTAGACATCAATGGACATTGGCTTACCGGCAACATTTTTTTGCATTTCTCACGCTAACCCAGAATTCATTTTGAACCGGGTATCCTAAGTCAGATCGTTGATTTTTGGCTGCTGTCTCACTCTGCAGGCTGTGCAAACTACCAGGAGCTCAAGGAAGGCTTGAACATGGTATTCCGTGCAGTGCAAGCGGGGGAGATCAAACCAATGGTAAGCCGGCTTGTGCTGCTCAAAGTGGCGTATCACAATAAAATCTGGTGGGAGGCTGCATGGCGGTAGAAAACAAATTATCACATTGTCCTTTCTTGCTTGCTTGCCAGCATTTGGGGCAGACATCTGAACGGCTGCTGCTGTGCGCAGGTCCTCCCCAAGAATGTCTCAATGATCGGAGGAACACTGCGAAACATGGGCCCACACTTCCGACCAGAACTGGCCATGGAGGGGCTGGGACCACTGCGCATGCTAGCCGAGATTGGACTTGTGAAGCTGCAGCGGGACCTGGTCAACATCTTTGTCGGTCAGTGGCCTTGTTGACAAATATGTGCTTACTGGACAGAGCCAGCTTCAGGTGGGGGGGCAGGCTGCCTAAAGACTTGGGCATTGAGAAACCAAACATGCAGTCTTAAGGTGAAAGAACACACATCATTGTTGTGTTCAGTCTCGGTTTACATGTGAATTCTTTATTCCCCCCAGGGGCGCTTCTGTTCATCGTTATATATATGATTGTATGTTTGAATAAACGGGTTTTTTATGCATCGGGACGGCTTTTATGCGTCGGGACGGTTTTCACCTTCGAAAATATCACATTGGCGACGAGGATGTTGTGAACGTACGAATACGACTCTGCACTCGCCGCATTACGGCACCAGTTTTCGACGTCGCGCAACGTTATCGTAGAGCGTCATCGCTTTCACCGCCGCAGCCAAAACACAGGTGAGTCCGTTCATGACTTTGTTGCCGCTCTACGGAAGCTAGCGTCACATTGTTCATTTGCTTCTCAAGATGATGCTCTGCGGGATCAATTCATTGCCGGCGTAGCTTCCAATCGCGTACGCGAGCGGTTACTTCTCGAGGGTTCCACACTGTCATTCCAGGATTCAGTTCGAATTGCACTTCAGTTTGAGCAGGCGGCTGAACAGCTAAAGGAGCTTTCTGCGTCGATGGAGGCAATTTCATTGCGGCAGCGAGGTAAACCATCCTCTCATTCTTCGCAAAAAAGAAATGCACAGCCGGCAGCCTCCTTTCAGCAGAATTTAACGAGGAGCGCGGGCGGCTCACGTGCGCCGCAACGGAACCGCCCTCCTGAGCGGAACGGAGGACCCGCTCTGATTCACCACATTGTTTCCGATGCTGCTCGCAGGACCACTTCGCATCAGCACCGCAGTGCCCAGCGCATGGCAAGACTTGTTCGTTTTGCGGTCACAATGGCTATTTTCAAAAGGTATGCAACAGCAAACGAACTCAAATGCAAGGCCGAGTTCGTGAAGTTGAATTTCATGAAGATGTTTCGTCATCTAGCAGTGCTGAGCAAGTGTTGACTGTGCACGGAATTCATATTCAAGTGCAAGTCGCAAATGTCACTGGCATTCCTTGTCAATTCAGGGTCGTCTGTTTCAATCCTGCCAGAGCAAGAATTCAGTCGATATTTTCAGAGCGTTCCGCTCCTGCCTGTTCCACATGTCACTCTGTCTCAACGGCCGATTTCCGTGCTAGGTTGTTTCCAGGCAGACATTTGGTTTAAAGGCCGCACAGCGTCACTACGTTTTTATTTTGTTCACCAAGGAACTTGTCTGATCGGTCTTGACGGCATTCAAGCCTTGAATCTTCGCATCAAGGGTTCTGCTCTTAAATGCTTATACACGTCCGTTGCTCCACTGCCGACTGACCCGCTATCCCGTTCCATTTCCACACAGTCAAGCGCGCAGCCCCGTAACAAAGATCTTCCGCCAGCCTTAGCACGTGAGTTCAGTTCGCCTTTCAGTCCCGAGTTGGGTCTTGTTAAGGGGTTCACGCATCGCACCAAGACGTGGCAAGGCCTGCAGCTTCCAAGCTTCGTCGTCCGCCATATTCTTTCCGGTCACCAGTATCAAACGAGCTTCAGAGGTTCCTGAGCCTTGACATTATCGAGCGCATCGATGCTTTTCAATGGATGTTCCCCATTGTTGTGTCGACAAGAAAGATGGTCGCATCAGGATATGTGTAGACCTTCGAGAGCCGAACAAAGCCATTTTTCCAGACAGTTTCCCATTGCCCCACACAGAGGAGCTGCTTCACGCTTTGGTAGGTGCTGCACACTTCTCAAAATTTGACTTGGCTTCCGCTTACCATCAGGTTCTCCTGCTTTCATCACTCATGACGGGCTTTTCCGTTTTAAAAGAGTTTGTTTGGGTTGGCTTCTGCCCCAGCGGCATTTCAGAAGATGATGGCAATAATATTCGACCGCTGCCCTGGCGTGCTGTTCTACATTGATGATGTGATCATTTTTGGCAAGACTGTAGAAGAACACCTTTCAAGCTTAAAAACCATGCTGCAAAAGATCAAGAACGCAGGCCTGAAACTGAACAACAAATGCCTCTTAGACGTTCCAGAACTTGCGTTTCAAGGGCATAAGGTCACTGCACGTGGTATCTCGCCACTTCCAGAGAAAGTAGACTCCATAGTTGACTCACCAGTGCCAACTGGTGTTGCTGCCCTCCATTCTTTCCTGGGTCTCGTAGAATACTACTCCAAGTTTGTTCCACACTTGGCACAAGTGGTCGAGCCTATGAGAATCTTACTTCGCAAAAATGAGCCGTTCATCTGGTCAGCCGAAGCAGACAGCAGTTTCAGGAGGGTGAAGGAAATGCTATCGTCGAGTGCAGTCCTTCAGATGTTCGATTCGTCACTTCCAGTCATTGTGTCGACCGACACGTCCTACTGTGGGCTGGGAGCAGTCCTGCAGCAACAAAGTGGCCACAAGCTCCGCACAGTCGCATTCGCATCTCGTACACTGCCACCTGCGGAGAGGAAATATTCAGTCTGTGAAATAAAAGCACTTGCATGTATTTGGGCATGTGAACGATTGCACACATACCTTTGGGGTCGCCATTTCACAATCCGAACAGACCACCAGGCACTGGTGTCCTTGCTGTTGTCACAAGGACATAGAAGACGGCCACTCCAAATCGCACGCTGGAGTGCACGACTGCTTTGCTACAATTCCACTGTTGAATACCGCAAGGGGTCCACAAACACTGTAGCAGATGCACTTTCTCGGCTGCCAGCACCCACGTCAAGGAAGACATTGCTAAGGAGGAAGAAATTGTCTCGTTCATTGAGCCAGCTTGCGTGACAAAGGAGAAGTTCAAGCAGGCCACCCTTGACGATGGTTGCCTGGAAACCGTCAAGTCATTTGTGCTGAGTTCCTGGCTGCCAAAGAAGTCCATACCAGAAGAGGCGAAACCATTTTACCCTGTTCGGGAAGAACTTTCTGTTGTTGATAACCTACTACTGCGTGCAGAGCGCCTCGTTGTTCCGTCCTCCCTCACGGATCAGATCATTGCCACCGCGCATGAGACACATCCGGGTATCACGCGCACGAAGGCGCGACTGTGCGACCGGTTCTGGTGGCCACGAATGGATAAGCAAGTGGAAATGGCAATAAAAAACTGCCACATCTGCCTGGAGGCAGATAAATCCGCCAAAACATCACCAGCACTGTTGCAACCTGTTGAATGGCGTGAGCAACGATGGCAGGAGCTTGGCCTAGACATTGTTGGTCCTTTGGCGCATGCAGCTTACAACAGCAGATTTGCTGTAACGCTTGTTGACTACCATTCTAAATGGCCGGAGGTACATTTTTGCAGCGAAGTGTCCACGTGCACTGTGAAAGACTTTTTAACAAGTGTTTTTGCCCGTGAAGGATATCCAGGAGAGATCGTTTGTGACAATGGACCTCAGTTCACTTCGCGTGAATTCATCACCTTTCTGCAAAACAGAGGCATCCGTCTTTCACATTCGTCAATGTACTATCCCCAAGCAAATGGGCAAATAGAGCGGTTCAATCCCACACTGAAAAACTTCATTCAAGTCGCACTCCTCAAAAGATGACCACTCAGGCAAGCAGTCACAGAATACCTTGCCATTTACGGATGTACTCCGCAGGCTACCACAGGGGTCACCCCAGCAGTTCTGCTGTATGGTAGAATGCCCCGAACCAGGCTGGATATCGTGGGTTTCTCAGCACCAGCATTTGCGGAAGACCCAGCCAAGGAATTGGCGCGACTCCCTCGAAGGGTGCGGCTTCAACAGCAGAGCGGCAAGCACTACAAGGACAAAAGGAGAGCTGCCAAGAAGACGAAGATAGCCGTTGGCGACTTTGTCCGTATCAAGAAACCGTCCGTTCGTTTCAAGGGAGTCTGCGCCTTTTCTTCACCAACTCAAGTGATCGAGAGGAGGGGACCAGCCTCTTTCCGACTTGGAGATGGCCGTACGTGGAATGCGTCCAAGCTTTCCAGGGTTCCAGAGAGGAGCACCTGTGAACCAGGCCAATTTAGTGCCATGCCGCAGCCGTGGTCTCCTGATGTGGTGCAGCCTGTCATGCCACAGCCGTGGTCTCGTGACGTGCTGCAGCCTGCCACGCTGCCGCCGCAGTCTCGTGACATGCTGAAGCCTGCCACGCCGCAGCCTCGATCTCCTAGTGTGCTGCAGCCTGCCACGCCGCAGCCTCGATCTCCTGGTGTGCTGTAGCCTGCCACGCCGCAGCCTCAATCTCCTGATGTGCTGCAGCCTGCCACGCCGCAGCCTCGATCTCCTGATGTGCTGCAGCCTGCCACGCCGCAGCCTCGATCTCCTGGTGTGCTGCAGCCTGCCACGCCGCAGCCTCGATCTCCTGGTGTGCTGCAGCCTGCCACGCCGCAGCCTCGATCTCCTGATGTGCTGCAGCCTGCCACGCCGCAGCCTCGATCTCCTGGTGTGCTGCAGCCTGCCACGCCGCAGCCTCGATCTCCTGGTGTGCTGCAGCCTGCCACGCCGCAGCCTCGATCTCCTGATGTGCTGCAGCCTGCCACGCCGCAGCCTCGATCTCCTGATGTGCTGCAGCCTGCCACGCCGCAGCCTCGATCTCCTGGTGTGCTGCAGCCTGCCACGCCGCAGCCTCGATCTCCTGGTGTGCTGTAGCCTGCCACGCCGCAGCCTCAATCTCCTGATGTGCTGCAGCCTGCCACGCCGCAGCCTCGATCTCCTGATGTGCTGCAGCCTGCCACGCCGCAGCCTCGATCTCCTGGTGTGCTGTAGCCTGCCACGCCGCAGCCTCAATCTCCTGATGTGCTGCAGCCTGCCACGCCGCAGCCTCGATCTCCTGATGTGCTGCAGCCTGCCACGCCGCAGCCTCGATCTCCTGGTGTGCTGCAGCCTGCCACGCCGCAGCCTCAATCTCCTGATGTGCTGCAGTCTGCCACACCGCAGCCTCGATCTCCTGATGGGCTGCAGCCTGCCGTGCTACAGCCGCCTTCCCCCAGGATGCAGGCTCGGTCTCCTGGCATACTGCAACAGCAGTCTACGAGCCCGTCGCTATCGTCGACAGTATGACGTTCAAAGCGAGAGCGCCGGCCACCGGCCTGGCTTCGAGACTATCAGACCAATTAGTTGGCTGTCTGACATTGTGTACATAGTCTGTAATTATGTGTAAATAAGTACAGTGTGCATGCCTTGCTTTTTCTTACTAATAGTTACGCTTCTGTTCTTCGTTATATATATGATTGTATGTTTGAATAAATGGGTTTTTTATGCATCGGGACGGCTGGAGTCTGACTTTCGTTTTCACCTTCGAAAATATCACAATCATACATGTAAACCCTTGCTTGTACTCAAGCCGTGCAAGCATGCCTGCGTGGCTCATGGGTGACAAGTTTGAATCCCGATAAAATCCTTAAGTTAGTCATTTACTTTATAAAAATGCATCATTTGTGACATGTGGCAACCTTTAATTCACATTAGATGTCATGTTTTTAATCACTTTCATTTGGCAAATCTGTGGTATGAGCTATTTATTTACAAATATACTGCAGGCTATTTTTTGGACCCATCAGGAGGGAAGATAAAAGAACGACTTGAACAACATCACGACATAAGTAGTGTTAACAAAAGAACAAAAACAGGCAACACATTAAAGTGCATAAAGCACTGTATAAAAGAGGAGTAAATTCCGACCAACCGAGAACAGACGCTCTACTGCAGCCACAACATTTGTTGAGTCGAAAGCTCTAGGCGGTGATGAACTCCACTCAGCCACCTTGCGGGGGAAAAAAATTGTTTTTAAACGATCCTGTGCGAGCGGAAATAGGTGTTAAAGAACATGACTGTGCCTTGTACTGAGGGGCGTCACTTGCTTAGGGAAAAATACTTTCAGTGTACCAGTCAAACATTCACGTAAGAATGAAAGTCTGCTAATCTTTCCGTATTTGCCTAGTGTGGGGATATTGTCAGGTTTCATCAGTGATGTCGAAGAATCCTGCCTCTTATCACAGACCTTTCAGCCAGTTGGTTTTTTGCACCTGTACGTGATTGCGCTGCCTCTTATATTTGAAAAAATACATCTGACAGCTTTCCTCTGAATATTTTTTATTCATGATGTAATTGGCACCAACAAACAAGTACCAAGGTGGGAGAAAGTCCTCAACACGAGTGCTACTACATGAATAATAAGATTCAGCTCGCCCAGCTTTCCACCTTACTACTGTATATTGTCTAGTTGCTGTATATCTTTTTTTTATGTGAGCATCCCACGTAACTGCTGCGTATTCCAGTTTCGAACATATACATTGCTTGGATAGTAATTTTCTCTTAAGAAACCAGAGCTTACATAAGGCAAATATCAGCTGTGCAGCACCGCCGACAGGGCGCTTTTTCCTCTGAACAGGACCATTGACGATGGTGCATTTTTTCCTTTCTCTAGCTGACAGCCAAGCCGCTGACCCCACCTCAGGAAGGGAATCTAGGCTGTATTCACCTATGCCAGGGCAAGCAAGATGCTGAGAGACTGGGCAGGACGACCTTGCCAGACTGTTCACGACTATTTTAGAGTGCCCACTAAGGCCCCACTCACTGATTTTGCCTATCTTTTTCTGTAGCCTGCTTGACCTTGAAACAACCCAGGTCACACGACCTTGTGACATCTTCAAAATCTGCCCACCATGGTAGGTGGCAGTTCAATCTAATGATTGGTTGCTCTTCCCGAGCAATGTAGTCGCACAAGCTCCACCGGTGGCAGCACCTGCCAGCACAGGGAAGTGGCGCATTGCTTAACCGCTGCACTACCACGCCAAGACCGGTATGAGGACTTTCAGCGAGCTATGAATGTAAAGTCGAGAACGACCAGTTTCTGCATATCGGCATTAACGCTGTCGCGTCATATCCTTAAGGCAGAGCTAAGTGCCCCGATTTGGCTGTTCTTTGTAAGCCTAATTGACCTTGAAAACCGAGCCTCGTACCGAAACCATAGTGAGAATCGCACTGGTAGCACGCCTAACCATTTTTATTTTTATTGCAGGCCTTGAGCTGGCGAGCCAGGAGCAGTTGATGCCTTTCCTCCTGCACCCACCTGATCTGGCTGAGGCCTTTGGGGAGCTCGTGAAGCTGCAGGGGGTCCTGGACCTGGTCATGCTGTGCAAGACCAACCTGCACCTCCCCATCCACTACCTCAGCGGCTACACCCGGGAGGCCCTGAAGTACTTTGCCAACTGCGAGCGGGGCAAGTACATCCACAAGTTCCGCTTCCCCCTCAAGGTGCCCCTCGTCCGGGTGGTCCTGGAAAAGTGAGGAACAACTCTTCTTCCTCTACAATGACCAATTGTTTCCTCGCAGGCACCTTACAAATATGGCACCGTTTTGGTTGGTTTGAAAGAGGGGTTGAGGACAGGGACATGAATGCTGTCATAAACCCTTTCAGTTGTAGGGAAAGAGTTGCTCTGCAGGCATGTACAACTTCAACAATGTAAGTCAGTTATACCCACTTTCGCACTACTTTTTGGACAACGGACTCGACGGGATGTGGAAAATGGTCTGGATAATTCAACAGTCCGAAAAATCCATCAACTTAAAAAAAAAGAGATCTTTCTGCAAAAAACTGGCAGTCTTCACAGCTCCCCACGCTGCACTTGCAAGCAATATTGTTAGGCTGTATCTGAGCCACAGTCATGCTTTCGTCATGTCCGCACTACTGCCTCGTGTCATGATACCAGATGGTGCGACTTGGCTGCAGGTCATGCCACGGAACGAATGCTGACTGCCGCGCAAAGGAAAAAGTCAGTTTCCATGGGCAGCAACACTCATGAAGACTGAGAAAGCACCCTGCTCCTCCCCCCCCACCCCCCCACCCCACCCCATCTGCACCCCGCACCATACGTGGTGTTGCCCAGGCTACGCAGACATTGCAGCTTTCTGTTTCAGTGCTATCACCCACTCTGTGTAGGCCATCTCGATGGCAACGAAGAGCATGCTGCCATCTCAAGTGGTAACGATGAAGTACAAAAAGTAGCAGTTGTAGTAGTACTTTTATTTGGCCATGATATAATACAATATGCCCTCAAGGTGAGAAAGACAAAGCAATCCTCCTCACGAGGCCTACACCCCGAATACAGTTGACAACCGAAAATTCGGCACCTGATTTTTCAGACATGCTTGATTATTCCGACTTTTTCGCAGCACCGTGACATGGCCCATAGATCCAATGTGTAAAAGTGCCTGAAATTTCGGACGCAGTGCAACTGACTCCTCGATCTTTCAGACCCCGTTTGCACTCACTGCCAATTCCCAAGCCGCCATATAATGCGTACAGTGGAACCTCATTACTTCGAACTATAGGAGGGATCGACACCTTTATCAAACAAAACGAAATTCAAGCTTAAAGGGAGCCTCCTAAATTGCGATGCTAAAATTCTGCGCGAGCCGGCACATTGCGTCCGCGTGATTTCGAATTCATCCTGTTCTTGAACGTCCCCTATTGCACGATCTTGAACAGTAGTCAGAGTTCGCTGAACTCATCTGCGCCGAGTCTTTTGTCCTGAATACGGGAGGTAGCAGCGAAATGCATGTGAGGCTTACGGCTTCACGGAGATGGCGAGCGCAGAACGGAGTGGTGATGCATCAAAACGAGGTCAGCGTACTCGTGGCGAAACACACCACAACTCTGACTTTTCTATCGTATAACCGTAAACAACTGACGTTTTGATGACAAGCAAAATGCCTCTTATTAGTGCATATTGCCAGATATGATGCCGATGTTGGTTCTAGTCCCTAGGCCTAATGACGAAGGCCGACGGACGTCTTGCTTCGACCGTTTTGCGGTTCTTATTGTTTCGCCATCTTTGCTTTCTCGTTCTGGGCCGATAGTATTGCGGGCACAGTGCAGCTTCCCGTCGCTTTCCCGTCTAGACTTTGTCCCAACCCGTGCGTTCATCAGAGACATGCCAAGGGCAGTACAGCCAGGCCGAGGTCATGAAGGCGGTTGCTGCCCGTCGTATGCCCACATTACGTATGGCGAAATTTAGTCATGAGGAGCTTCAGACTGTCTGCAATACAACTGACCCCTTCCTTCGTCATACTGGCAAAAAGTTTGTGGTTTTTTCGGTGCAATTTGATTTTCTGGATTGCCGGATTTTTCGGTCGTTTTTGTGGTCCCTAGAGAGACAGAAAAATCGGTCGTTAACTGTAATACATCTTGAACAATGGTGGCTGAATGGACAACAGATAATAAAACTCACTTTCAAAACAATGAACAATAGTTATCACACTAGAAATAGTGGACACTGGTAGACGATGCAAAAGATACTGAACAACAATTGTCAGTAAACAAAAACACTTTCATAATATGCACATTTGGCTAGAAAAGGAAACAATGCACTAGACTAAGTATACAGAGTTAGCTGTAATTTATACAGGAGGAAAAACTATCTTGAGTTTTTTGTAAACCAGATACACTATGACTTTCTACTGCGATTTCTGCAAGAGACTGATAGGCATTACACAATGTTACAATTTGGTTATATACCGTATTTACTCGTGTAATGAACCTACTTTTTTTCCAAAAAAGTTGACATCAGTTTGGGGGGAGGGTTCATTAGCGAGAAAAAAAAGGATTCAACAGATTTATTTGAAAGGGTTGATATTTCATATCATACCTCTGTCCAACCTTCCGGCATCAACATACCCGCCTGGTCAGACATGTTTGTGCTGCTGGCGTTTAGCATCGTTCACTTTGGTGCATGGGTTGAGATTATGCGAACATGCTCAACACTGGACAATTCTTGGCGCTCTGCCAAGTTTGCCCGTCGCCATGCCACGCTCCCCCCCTGTGACAATCCAAAGTACAGTTGCACATGGACAAGGCCAAATCCATTCCAAGTAGAACCAAACTGAAACTGAAACCCAGGACACAACATACTTCGGGGAAAAGCAAACATTGGTGAAAAATTGAAATTGAATGGAAAATTTTGAATACGAAGTTATACAAATACAACTTGAACCAATATCTGAGCACAGAAATTAGCTTACTCCTAGTAAGCTTTGAATCCGAAAACAAAATTTCATACTGCATTCCGAAAGAACAATAAATGAACACTTCACTCCATCAAAAACAAACATTTCACACTTCATCAAACCAATGAATATCTGAAAGGTCCCAAAAGAACAATGAACACTTCATAGGAAACAATGAATATACCCATCAGGAATATATCTTCCCCCCCTTTATTTAAAGAAATAATAAGGGGTCTTAACTCTTTTTCTCAGTTTTTGTTGTTTCGCCATCTTTATGCTCTCGTTCTGGGCCCATCATACTGTGGACGCAGTATAGCCGAAACAAGCATTCCGTCGGCGTTGGCCTCTGTCATTAGGCCTAGCGACTAGAGCCAAAATCGGCATCGTATTCAGCGATATGTACTCTGCAGTGGCTTGCGTATAATGAGGGGCGTCTTGCCTGTCATCGAAACGCCAGTTATTTACGGTTTTACGATAGAAAAGTCAGGGTTGCGGTGCGTTTAGACTTTGTCCCAACCCGTGCGTTCATCGGCGACATGCCGAGAGCAGCACAGCCAGGCCAAGCTCGTGAAAGCTGTCACCGTCCGTTGTCTGTGCAGGTGTCGTGCGGCGAAATTTAGTCGTTAGGAGCTTTAGAATGTGGGCAACACAACTGACCTCTTCCTCCAGCATAATGGCAATAAGTTCGGGATTTTTTCGGGGAAATTTGATTTTCCGGTCGTTTTCGCGGTTCCTAGAGGGTCCGAAAAATCGGTCGTCCACTGTACTTAGTTCGAATGACATGTGAAATGTAGTTGTATGTAATGCCACTCTTATCATGTATGCACCTCGGATTATTCCATGCACTGTACACTCGAATTTTTTTGTTGTGACTTAGGTGCCCCTCAGTACTGCCAATGCAGGGGGCCTGCGGCCCTGTCAAGCTGGCTTCTGGCAGCTTTTTCTGCAGGCCTCCTACATCATGTACAGTGATGTAAATAAAGTTCTAGTCTTTTCTAAAGGCAGGAAACTGCCTGATGAGGTCAGCAAATGTCGCACGTCATCGAACGCACTAGCAGAGCATGTTCAAGAAGTGAAGCACACCATTGACTGGGAAAACGTCACAATCTTAGACACAATGAAACCTTTATCGTCCCGACTGCTTTTAGAATCATTTTATATTCAGACTACGGATAACGTTATTAACAGGACGAAGGGCAATATCCCGGATAACTATGGCCATTCACTGCGCTGTCAAGTGCGCTTATAAGAAGCGGCCCATTTCGTCCATCTTCATTGTGAACAAGGGACCCGTAGTGGTCCCGAAACGTCATATTTTAAAACCCATTTTTGGCGAGCGTACGTTTTATTCATCCACTATAAGGAGCAATGCAGACAGTTTCAAAGTTAGTGCAAACAAGTGAATAATTCGACAAGATCTCAAAGGGCAAACGATTTTGGACATATACGGATACACCACCACCACACTTTCCATCTTGGAATACTGAAATAGGTTTGTAACCAGCAGACTCACTAACATCTGCACATGAGCTAAACCATGTTTCAGTGAAAGCAATAAAGTCGAAATTAAAATGAAGTTTAGGTAATTTGGCTTCTACTTCTTGAGATTTATTTTTTAGCCTGTGACAGTTCAAGTGGTAAAGAGACAGTGTTTTGCGAGGATTATAAGCACAATTTTTTAGAATATCAGTAAATGACTCGGAAGTAAAATATGCCATTGTTGAGTAAAGCTGAAATTTGGGTGAGTTGGTAAGCATTCATGGTGGGTGCAACAAAGGCGGGACAAAGGCAATACAGCGCTTGTCTTGCCTTTGTCAGGGGGCAGGGGGTTACAATGATAAAAAAAACACATCTTCATTCATACAGCACACTTGGTGACCTGAAAGGCGATTCCATTCACTGATAGAATGTACAAAAAATGAATTTGCGTGCACATAAGTTCTGGTACAATATTCCAAAATCTTAAAAGCAGTGATCAATACGAGAAGAGACATAATGAGGCCTGTGTAGATATTTTTCCTTTTGAATGCCAGTTTTATCATGAAATATTTGACACATCAGTTTAGGGTGCAATTTTCTTCTTCGAGAAGAAAGACTTTCTCACCCTAATTCGTTTTTCATGTTGGTACAGCTATCACCTCTGAGGTATCAACGTGGGACGAACCTTACAGCTCTGTTTTGGATTTTTTCAAGCTTATTGCTCAGTGTTATTTACCAGGGGTCCCACACCCCACATGCCTATTCGAGCGTGGGTCGAATGTATGTGACAAAAGCAGTTCTATTTTAGGTGAGGTGGTTTGTGACCCAGATTTCGTTCCAAATTTTAGGGTCTCTGCAGCCTTCGTGACCACCGTGTCAATATGAGTATTCCAATAACAATCAGCCAAGAATGTAACACCCAAATATTTATACTGTGATTTTTGCGTCACTGTATTGTTGTTGATGGTGTACTGAAATGTTAACTTCGTTTTTTTCGTATGAAGATAACATGAACACACTTTTTGGTGTTTAACTTCATTCTCCATCTCGAGCACCATTCAAGAACACATGATAAATTACTTGTAACTGGGCAACATCACATTATATTCTAATTCTTCTGTATAAAACACAATCTGCAGTAAACAACTGTATATTAGAATCGATCCCTGAGCAGATCTCATTCGTATAAGTTAAAAACAAAAGTGGCCCCATAGTTGATCCCTGTGGGACACCCGATGTAACGTCTGCAAAACTGGATTGCTTACCATTCAATAACACGCACTGTTGGCGAGATGATAGACAGTTTTCGATCCAGGCAACAACTGTGCGGTCAATATTTAGTGCGACAAGTTTACGTAAAAGCAAAGAGTGGGAAACAGTATCAAACGATTTGTGAAAGTCCAGGAAAAGGCAATCTATTTGTCCGCCGTTGTCCATATCAGGTGTGAGGTCATGGTAACATTCAATCAGTTGTGTTGTGCAAGATAAACCCTTACGGAAACCCTGTTGTTGGGAAGCCAGCAAGTTTTTAATAAGTGTGTCATTATCTCTTTGTATAGAATGTGTTCCAAAATTTTACACGGTATGGATATAAGCGAAATTGGTCTATAGTTAACTACATCCTTTTTTGACCCGCCTTTATGAATGGGAACAACATGTGTACATTTCCAGTCGTCTGGAAGGGTACCAGAAAAGAGACCTGGTGTAGATTACATAGAGATAAAGGGAAATCGGTTCAGGACATCTGTTTAGAAATCTAGCAGAAATTCTGTCAGGTCCAACTGCCTTACCATCACTAATTTTGTGTAGTAATACTCTGATTCCATTCACATTTAGCTCTGCTGAATTCATAGTCGGGACTTAACTTATGAATGATAATAGACTATACCTTTGTTTTGGTAAATATACTGAATGAAAGTAGTTATTTATACAAGTAGCCTGCTCTGTGTCGTCTAATAATGACTCATTATTAAAGACAATTTTGTTGACGCCAGCTGGCTCTGTTCCGCAGCCTTTCATATGTTGCCAGAACGCCTTAGCATTCGTTTTTACTCTACTGCCGAGTTTTTCAAGATAGCGCCCCTTAGCTTCCTTTATATTTTGCTTGTATTCTTGGGTTATAGCACGCAGATTATCAAAGTGACAATTATTCTTAGTTCTGTGGTATTTTAAAAATATATGCCTTCTTTTCCGAACTGTTCTTAAGATACGCGCTGTTATCCACGGTTTGTTACGCCTTCTCAGTTTACTGTGCTCAGTGCTAGGAATGTAGGCATTAGTGACCTCCTTGAGTTTTTCTTTTAAAGTTTTTCCACAATTCCTGAACGTCACAGTCATCAGAGAGGCAATACGATAGCAAGGTGGGCGAGTTGGTGATACATATTTGAAAAATTACAGTGCGGAAAACGGGGACTTGTCCTGTGTTTTCTACCCTTGAAGTCCTTGAAGTTTTCCGCACTGTAATTTTTCAAATCAGAAGGGCATTGAAAACTGGCAGATGATCAAAAAGCTTCGTTGATATGCTGGCATAATCCTCTCGCTCATATAGGTACACTTTTCTGGTTTCTTTTTTTCTTTGCCTGCTACTTCTTGCTTTAATACTTGTGACGACAGCATGATGGTCGCTTATTTCCGGAATGACATGTACAAAATTCACAACATTTGGAGAGTTACAAACGATCAAATCTAATATGTTAGTTTCACGAGTTGGATCAACAACATATTGTGTTAGTCCAAAAGCATCAGTAATACTTTTCATCTCAAATATTAAGCTTCCACCAGCTGTGTGCTCACAAGTGCCGCCGTGCCACTTTAGGTCAGGCAAGTTAAAGTCACCTGCCAGTAGAAAAGTATGAAAAGAGGCCTCAGAAACGATAGCATGTAAAATCTGAACTGTATCGACGCTCGAGTTTGGTGGCCAATAAAAGGCACTGGCTGCAAATGAAGAACTGTCTGACAAGGCACCTTGGCACCATACTAATTCAACAGCGTCATGACCTATATCTAGTTCACATGAGTCTAAAGAGCGGCGAACTAGAAGAAAGACGCACCACCCACACAGGATCTGTCTTTCCGATACGCAATGAAGTCATTGGGAAACACTTCACTATCACTAATGGAAGGGTCTAGCCACGACTCAGTCCCAAAGATTATATTGGCCTTCACAGAGTCAATAAGAGCAGCAAGGTCGTCAACTTTATTATTGGCGCAGATGAAAGCGTATTTCATTTCTTTAGCCTTCATTTTAGCGAGCCAGAGTAAATTCTTGCAGGAAGCAGTCAAGTTATCAAAGAATCGAATGTCATCTTCTTATTCATTCCACTTGAAATCCAGTCTGCTTTTGTGGATCGGTTGGCAAAACGGATCAAGACTACAGGCACTTTGTCAGGTTCAGAATGAAGGCGGTGTAACCCTGCTATGTCCCTTGCAACAAGTTAGGGTAAGTTAACCATCATCGCAAGGCTGTTGACTTTGTTCAGCAAATTTTTGCCTTCAGTCACAAGCATTCCATGAATTTATATGCTTTGCCACCTACTGTACTGGCTTGTTCATTTGATTTCTGACGCAACTTTCTAATTTGTTGCCCGTACTGGTTTGTTTCAGTGCCATCTACTCTCTTCTGTAGGAGCTTAATTTCCTTTTCATGCCTATTGGATTCTTCCAACAATTTGTCGTACGCGTCACACATATGTACAACAGACATTTAAATACTTGAAACAGTGTCTTTCAAAGATGACAGATCATCAACTTTGGCTGCGAGATTGGCTAAAAATTTGCTAATCTCAGCAAACTGTTTGCATACAGCGGTAGAACCCACAGTACCGCTGCTATCATGAATGCGAGATGCAGAAGATCAGCATGACCTCGGGGCTTTTCTTAATTCAGCAGATTTTGCTTTGAAACTCCGCTCCTCGACTCCTGCGCACTTTCCAATATGAAACAGCAATCCGCACAAGTCAGAAATTCTTCCCCATCAACAATGTCTTCATAGCATGCAGAACAAGGATGACCACATTACAAACAAGACCATGGGCAGCAGTGGCAGCAACGGGCTAACAACAATAGGAAAAGAAGCACTAACCTGCAAATTCAGAACAGTTGTACGAGCACCCTTGTGCAGCGATTTGCCACCGCTGCCAGATGTATATGCCAAGCCAAGCCTATTAAATCCAGTCCGTCAGATTAACTGATCAGCTTAAATCCAAGATTGCTAGTGTCCATTTTAGTCCGAAAAATCCAACTGCACAGAGTCGAATTATCGGTCGTGATAACGTGCATGTTCCAATCAGGTGCCTGACATTTTCTCAGCGAAGTCCGAAAAACCAGCCGGCTATTGTTCTGCTTGTCTCTCAGAACACAACAGAGTCACTGTGCAGTTGAAGAGACAAAAGCTGCAAGCAGCTGCCACAGAGCAGTAAGTTCTCCCAATGCAGCAAGGGCTGTTAATTGTTTCATATCGTTCAACTTATTTTTCTGACATGCCAATTTAGGACAAACATTGTGTTTGTTTTAATGCTACCTGACCAGTATTTACTTTGACAGTGTCTTCAGGATCCTAATGGATGCTAAGTTTCACAATTGTTGGGTATTAATAGCAAAAGGGCCGAATTTGTAATAGATGTGATACCAAAAAAAATTCACAGCTGCTTTCAAGTGGTGTGATTTTCACAAAAACAGCAATTTCTTCCCCTTATCTTCTATGAATGAGCTCAGGTGAGTTGTAAATTGAAGTGAGCAATTACACACGACTTGCGAGTCAAAGAGAATGAGTGATTCCAGATGTGTCGAGCCAAATGGGTGAGTGAGCCCGCATGAGGTGCGAACCAAAGTGGATAGTGATCCCTGATTAGCCTTGAGCCAAAAAGAATGAGTGAACCTAATTAAGTAGAAGTGAGCGATCCCAGATGAAGGTGATTTAAAGTGAGGCTCATTCTGGATTAGTTAAAATGAGAATGAGGCCAAGTGCGATCTGAGTCACAAAGTATGAGTGATCCGAGCCAAGTTGCAAGTCAGAGATTGAGCAATGCTAGTGAGCTGTAAGTTAATAGCAATTGCAGGAGAGTAATCAGTTTAGTCCAGATGAGTCTTGAGTCAAAAAGAACTAGAATGATCTGAGATGAGATGAATCTGAATGAGTGATCTCATGTGAATCGAAGTTAGTGGATGATGCCAGATTAGTCAGTGAGTCGAAGCATGAGTGAGGCCAGGTTAGTCTTGAGTGATCCCAGATTCATTGTTGATCAAAGTGAATGAGTGATAAGCGAAGAGAATGAGTCGTGAGTTGGACAAGTGGACCCATGTGCATCAAAAAGAGTGAGCCCAAATGGGACCTGAGGTGAGGAGTCGTACTGAGAGGCCAGCTTAGTTGTGAGTGAGGCCAGGTGAGCTGAGCCTAACCAAGAGTGATCTCAGATAGCCACACTGAGCACTTGTGAGGCACACATTGGCCCCTGCATGTATGATCCCTTTATAGGGCGCGAGCAAAGCTTTCTTTAAAGAAAAAACTGTTTATTCACCTCACAATGATACTTGCATTATTCTGCAGCATTGTAGGAAAAGGTGAGACAGCATACTGTCACATGGCAACAGGTTGTTTGCAAAACTTGCTTATCTGTCTGAATTGAATGGCGAGAAACACTCAGTACTTGGGGTGTGCGAATATTGAAATTTTCGAATACCAATCGAATACGAATATGAAGAAAAAATAGCTTTAAACATCGAATCGAATATCTGTTCAGTACAAAAAAAAAATTTCAGGAAATGATAAGCAAGCAAACGTTGTTGCCTTTATTTTTTTCAAAATAGTGTATGGTCTTTGCAACTAAAATAAGCAAAACTAGACTGCCTCATTACCGTATAAAAAGCATGATGTGCACAGAAATGTACACTACTTGATTAGACAGCATAACAGCATCCAAACTATAATGAGGTCATGCAAAACAAAATCCATAAAATGACAAGACTGGCAGTGGCAAGACTGGCAACAAAAAAATAACATGATGACTATTAAACCTCATTCATTCGGAGTTCAAGGGACCGGAAGCAATGCTCGGTTCATCCGAAGGTCTCTGGTAGCAAGACAGTTTTTCTAACATAGTGGTGTGATTTATACCCCTGTCACACGGGACGTTGAATGTCATTCGCAGCGAATGACATTACGTTTGAATGGCGTTTTTTTCGCTGCTACACGGGCACAGTCAATGACATTCACAGCTAACGACATTCGCCCATTGAATGAGTTTCCCGAACTCATGCACGCGCGACCTGTGTAATCTCGACGACAGCGGCTTGGCGAAAAATTACAAAACTGATTAGCGAGAACAAAACGTATTCAAAGAAAACTTTATTTTAATTGCTGCAATGAACTTTTGAATCATTTTTGACGTAAAATAAGGTATTTGAAGCGATTTGCGCAACTACACTCTTGTTCCCAGTTGCCGCCAGTTACTGTAGAGACGGCCGCGTTTGTTTACAAGCCGTCCTCCATCTTGCCTGAGTAGCGTGGTCGTCACTCCATTTGCCTTCAGTGCTCGCAATGGAAAACAACTCTGCAGCTTCGCCAGCCCAGCAGAAGGCGTGTTGGACTGACGACGAAACGTCAACAATTCGGGAGGAAGTGCGGGCAGCATGTACGGGAGGGATCGTGAGCGGCTTTGAGCCTGTCTTGCTTTGGATATTTCAGTGGATTGCTTGTTGACTATTGCTGCCGCAAGGCGTTGCAAAAAATTTTTAAAGAGTGTATTAATGTGTAACAGTGTGATACTAGCAATAAACATAAAATATGTGTATGAAAAACATGTTTTGTAACGTTCTGCTGTCGTAGCAGTTAGCCGATGGACATCGCCATCATTTGCAAATGCCATTTTGTGTACCCGTGTAGAACGGGAACGCCAGCAGGCAATGACATTCGTTGTGAATGTCATTCGCTGCGAATGACATTAAACGTCCCGTGTGACAAGGGTATTATTTGGCAGAAGGCTTTCGACAAATCGATAAAAATACCTAGTTTCAGCAGTTTATTCTCAATGTTGTGTATTAATAATTCCTTTTGGTGTAACAAATAATAATAATTTCTTTTGGTGTAAGTTGTTAAGTTCCTTGCAGAATACGTCAAAAATCTGAGCAGCAGTTTGCTGGGTGTGACCTGTGAGGTAAAAAAACTAAAAAGTCATCGACGTAATGCATGGTCACGTCTTCAAGCTTGGCTTGAAGATGCTTGTCCTAACAGGCCAAAGCTAGGTCACCGAGTATGGGAGCAAGGCTGGATACAATGCACACGGCTTATATTTGGATAAACTGTCTTCAAAAATAGCAAACGTAGACTGCAAAGAAAAGCCAAGCACTTCTAAAAACCTGCTAACATCTATCCCACATGTTCTTAAGACGAGTTGTGCACATGAAAAGACAGACACAGAAGAAAACAGAGATGCAAAGAGCACAAACTATCAGCTGCCTGTATTAACAGCACGCGGCTTATATAGGCAGAGTGCCTAAGGAAAGGGGAACACGAGTAAAGGATATTAGATCAAGCCTGTGCTAAGATCAACCAAAGCCGCCCAGGAAGTTCTTTTCCGCATTGTACAGCATTACAGAAGTATCACTGATGCAGTTATCGCGTTTTCCCTTGATGTGGTACGCTTTTAAAAGCTCACACGCTACTTTGTATTTGCTCCTGCCCAGAATCTTAACGCTCTTTGACCATGGCTCACAACCTGTACATGCAGTGCAATGAGTGGGCAAGTTCGCTCCTTCTCTATTCCTAATTGACCGTGCATGCTCCCCTGCGCGCTAATTCACACAGCGGCCTGTCTGGCTGACATACGCGCTCACATACGATCTCACTTGAGTGAGATCTTGTACACCACGCCCATGGCACATTTCACAAAGGTTTCGGCATGTTTTGCATTTCATCCGTTGTGTTCACCCTTTTTGCCGCTGATCCTCAGGCATAGCCCGGTGAGCTTTCGTGGCGCTAAAAAAACCACAAGGGCGCCATGCCTGTTTGCCACTTTCTTCATGTTGTGGGCAACTTTATGCACATGCAGTGTAACCGTGGCCTTCTTTCTGAGTGCGCGCTCATTGGTGTTGCCGCGTTTTCCTTTTTTTTACCTTCTTAAGAAGGTTCTCAGGTATACAGCTGGGAGAACCACACAGGGGAAGCCGGCTGAAAGAAGTCTGGCAATTTGATTATTGAAGCCGGTGTGCATAGCATGTGGGCATGATTTTGTAAGCGCAGATTCCAGGCAGGAGCTAGCTATAGCTCTCTTAACTATCTTTGAGTGCGCAGAATTGTAAGGAAGCAACTCTTTCTGTGCTCGTGGAGCATAGTGCCAGGAGATGTGACGCGGGCCAAACTGCATGCTAAGGCATAAAAACTGCAACGAATCATTAGTTGGAAGTTCGTGCGTTAAAGCCGAACCCTTGCCATGTTGTGTAAACAGAATTAAGATAATTTTCACACAATCAGTGCGTGTCAAAGTATTTGTGTAGGTAAAACAATTAAAAAATCGTCAACATAACTGAAAGCCTTAAGTACTCCATGGTTAGTAAACTCGTTGAGGAAGTGGCCAATAGCAGCTAAACATATATTACACAGGATTGGGGCGACACAGGAGCCTATGCAAATGCCTTGTCTTTGAATGTAAAATTCATCGTTAAAAGGAATAAAAGTTGCTTTGAAATAAAATTCAAGCAGAGAAATGAAACTGTCTGCTGGCACACTGGCTGAGTTTTGAAACCTCATAACTCCGTTCCTTTCAATGCATTCTCTGATGGCTACAAACAGTTCACCATGAGGCACGGAATAAAACAAATTTTCCACATCAACAGAAAATGCGTAACCATTATGAGCACTGTTGTTCAAGAACCGTACCACATCACAAAAGTTCTTTGTCGCGAATGGGTCTTCCACCTGTAAAGCACTCAGTTGTTTCTGCTGATACTGGCTAATTAAAAACTGCCACGAACCGTTTTCACTTACAATTGTTCTAAACGGCACTGAGTCCTTGTGAGTTTTTGCAGTGAAAAAAACCGACAGTGCTTTCCTTTTACAAACAATTATTGAACTAGCAAGCCTAGACAGTTGAAGTCTCCTACATTGTGCGGCAGCCTTGCTCTTGATTCTTGTCGCACTGGGTTTTGCACGCACAAAGTTCTTAGCAATCGCCTGACCCGCCTTCTCGTTGAAAACTTCTTCTCGTAAGACGGCGAATCCTGTAGCAACCGCAGATTGTTTTGCTTGAAGAAGGAGACGACACTTATGCTCGGGTCTTTCTTGATGTGTTTGACAAAAGACATGGTTTTTTCAGCGCCACGAAAGCTCGCCGGGCTATGCCCGAGGATCAGCGGCAAAAAGGGTGGACACAACGGATGCAATACAAAACATGCCGAAGCCTTTGTGAAATGTGCCATGGGCGTGGTGTACAGGATCCCACTCAAGTGTGGACATGCGTATGTTGGCCAGATAGGACGCTGTGTGAATGAACACGCAGGGGAGCATGCACGGTCAATTAGGAATAGAGAAGGAGCGAACTTGCCCGCTCATTGCACTGCATGTACAGGTTGTGAGCCACGCTGTTGTGTCCCCTTCTTGTTCTGTGCCGTCTTTGCGCTGTAATAATGAATGTAGCTAACCAACTCGCCCAAAATGTTGTATTATGGGTCAAAGAGCGTTAAGATTCTGGGCAGGAGCAAAGACAAAGTAGCGTGTGAGCTTTTAAAAGCGTACCACATTAAGAGAAAAGGCGATAACTGCATCAGTGATACTTCTGTAATGCTGTACAGTGTGGAAAAGAACTTCCTGGGTGGCTTTGGTTGATCTTAGCACAGGCTTGATCTAATATCCTTTACTCGTGTTCCCCTTTCCTTAGGCACACTGCTTATATAAGCCGCCTGCAGTTAATAAAAGTCAGCTGATAGCTTACGCTCTTTCTTTCTTTCTGTTTTCTTCCCGTATCTGTCTTTTCGTGTGCGCAACTCGTCTTAAGAACAACCATCCACCAACTAGCCCAACAAGAAGTTCTTCTAATCTTTCCCACGTGTGTTTTGAAACTTGCTGACGCCAAAACGGTCAGTTCATTGGCTGATTTCTGCGGTCACAGCATTTTGATGCAGGGAATAGTACAGATCCTTATATTCGACGGAAAGGGTGCTTACAACCTTTGTCCGTAGAGTTTCCACACTGATTTATTTTCTTCTCTAGAAATGATTCCCCAAAACAAATGTTAGTGCGTATGTGTAGTGCCATCTTTTGGGGCTAACCTGAGCTATTTATGTTAATTGCTGTGGCAGTCGCTAGATGGCACTACATGTAGAAAAATACATTGTCACTAGTCGTGTACGCATTCTACTATGAGTGAATGTGGAGAGTGGACGTCCACCTGGAACAGCGTGTAATCATAAAATTCTGTGTGAAGCTTGGCAAGACAGCCACAGAGACGTATGAGCTCCTTCGTGACGCTTACGGCAACGAGACATTATCGTGAGCGCGAGTTTTCGAGTGGCACAAGAGGTTCGTTTCGGGGAGAACGTCGGTGGAAGACGACACAAGGCAGGGGCGCCCTTCAACCTCACGGAATGAAAACAACGTGGCTCGGATCAGGGAAATCGTACCGCAAGGCTGCAACATTACAGTCCGCATGCTATCAGATGCCTTCGACATTAGTAAGACAACATGCAACCAAATTTTGCGTGAGAACTTGGGGAAACGAAAGCTGAATGCCAGACTTGTGCCGCACTCCCTCACATAGGACCAGAAGGACACGCGGGCATCAGTGAGCGCTGATTTGCTCTCTGAGGCAGAGAAGGATGCTGCATTCGTCGAGAGCATCATTGCTGAAGACGAAACATGGTGTTTTCAATGCGATCCTTTAACAAAGAGGCACAGCGCCGAATGGCTGTCCTCAAGCTTTCCGGCGTCGAGAAAGGTGCGGCGACAGAAGACCAAAACAAAGACGATGCTGATAGTATTTTTCGATGCCAGAGGTGTCATACACTACGAGTTCGTCCCACAATGGCAGGCGGTGAATCAGGAGTTTTATATCCGCGTGCTCCAACACATGCGTGATGCACTGCGATGCCGTCGCCCTGACTTATGGGCATCTGGACAATGGAGCCTTCTCCACGATAACGCAAGGCCGCACACTGCTTTCAGCATGACAAAATTTCTCGCCAAGCACAGCATTACTGTGCTTCCACATCCGCCACACTCGCCTGACCTCTCCCCATGCAATTTTTCCCTGTTTCCTCGTCTGAAGAGAGCCCTAAAAGGCGCTGGATGGGGAGTGTGGGGGCCATTCAAGACGCCACGACAAAGGAGCTGACAGCCCTGCCAAAAGATCATTTTCCGACTGTTTCTAAGACCTCAAGAAGCGTTGAAAGTTGTGTATAGACTGCATGGGAGACTGTTTCGAAGGGGTGCCTCACAAATGATTTTAATGTTATAAACTCATTTTTTTAATGAACTCAGTCTCGGAACTTTACGTACTAAGGTTGTACATAAGCTGGGCACTTGTTCTGCGGAAAGTCCAACACTGCCTCAGGTTTGCTGATGAGGAAAGGGCCTTCGACTTCTAAATGCGATAGGCACTCCCGCAGGAATGTTGCGACTTCTCGTTTATTGCTAAGTGTCACGTTTGGATACTACGACACGAAAAAAAAAAGTTCTCTTTGTGGGTCTTTGCACTGAAGAAGATTGTGATGCTGAATCTCTTGGATTCTTTAGCAGATCAAGCGAGTTTCAGGAGGCCAGCTCTCTTAAAAAGCTGGGCTGCTTCATTTTTCACTTTTGATGGTTTTCAAAAATTTCATTTCACTGAAGTTGCCTTGGTCTGCTGCTTGAGCCTTCTCCTTGTATAGGGCATTGTTAATATCATGCGTTACTTCGATGACTTATTAGTTTTATTGCACAGGTCATGCTCATTAAACTGCTGCTCATATATTTTATGTGCTCTGTGAGGAACTTAACACCTTACAACTGACCAACTAACAGACTACTAACAATAGAATAAGTTTTCTTTATCTGGAACTTCTGCTGTCTGATGAGCACGTGTGCTGGGTTTACACGCCGCACTCCCGGAAGAGACTTCTGCCTTTTTCAGTCGGCTCAGTCAAAGGTAGCAAAGCACGGAATTGCCAAAATGTGCACGAAAGCCGCATTGTACAGGTCTAGAGTGCAGTAAACCCAAACAATCTTTGACGCACAAGTAGAAAGGCTAACTAATGCAGGACCAATAAGGTGGCGGTTTGGGCTTGTGTGTAGTGCATGACATATAAATAAGGAGTCATTGATCGTGGAAAGGAAAATTCAGAAGAATGTGTGCACCAACGCTGATAAATCAGCAATAAAAACATTGCATGCATTCCATATGTGCACAAATTGTCACACAATCTGAAGAAGACTGTGAGCAGAAATGCTTGCTGTTGGGCTAGTTGGTTCATCATAAAGTTGAATGGCGCAAAGGAACAAACACAGGAAGACACAGAGACAGGAAGAGCAAATACTACCAACTGAGTTTATTACGGAAAAACACCACCTTTATACGCCAGTACATTATCATCACCAGTGCGTTATCATGGCCAGGACACGCTAACAAGAAAAAATATATGTACAGAAAAAGATTGCATTTATGCGTAAAAGCCAGACAATTGGTACTCACAGCACAAGGCATGAAAAATTTACAAACATGATAACAAGATGGAATGACAAGATCTACACATGACCATCTAAAAAATCCACTTCCCGGCCGTTGAGTTTGACCGACGAAATGCTTATGCACATGGGCCCACCTTTCTGTATGTGAAATGCTTCGATGACTTCCCTTTCAACTCGCTTTCTGCCTTTGCCGATAAAATTTGCCTCTTCCAGCACCGGTCCGCAATCTTGGCAATCTTTGCAGTGATCAGGGAGGTTCCCCCTTTCACTGTTTTTTATTGTCCGTTTGTGCTCACTCGCTCTCATTGAAACAACGGCCGATCTGCGCAATGTAGACACGCCCAAACTTGAACGGCATCTCATAGATGACTTCAGACCTGAATTACGTGTAACGCTGCCTATGCTTGACAGCGCACCTCGGGGGTCGTTTGTCCATCACGGAGCATATCTTGCTTAAGCCTACATGGTGCTGAAAACACCACATTCACACCATAACGATTCCCTATCTTCTTGATGTTGTGTGCTATTTTGTGTAAATACGGAATCACCGCCACAGGCCTCTTATCTCGCTGCTTGCTTGGTAGAGTACCGCTCGAAGAGAGTTTAATCTTCTGCAGCAAGGCTTCACAAATAGCGGTTATGACAATGCAGGGATAACCAGCATTGTTTAATCTCTGAAGTTGCTTGTCAAAGCCAGCCTGCACACAGTGATAGCATGATTTTGAGAGAGCGGCGTGTAAGCACGTCATGGCAATACTTGTTTCGCCTGTTTAGAATGGGCACTGCTGAACGGCTTGAGGCTTTTCTTGGAGCAGGGGTTATACACCCAACACACATGGTCTGCGCCAGTGAAATCAAACTGAACGTCCAGAAACTGGATCTTGCCCCCTTGCGGCAGTTCCCAAGTGAAGGTGAGGCCTTGGGAATTGTCACTAAAAATGTTAAGAACATCAGCAACAGCTTCGTCAAAGTTAAAAGATGTAGGCGGGTCAAAAAGAATAAAGTAATCATGAACAAAGCAGAAAACCCAACAGGTGTCCGGTTTAACTGTGCACAAATGCGCTGGTCAATAAAAGCTAAAAAGATGTCAGTTAAATTGGGGGCTATAGATCGGCCAATGCAAATTCAAGTTGTTTGCAAATAAAACTTGTGGTTAAAATTAAATACAGTGGACAGTGACAACGACACTCTGGCTGACACAAAAAAAGGAATTTATTGCAACAATGCCAGCTATAGCAACAAAATACGCGAACGAATCGAGGCCCTCAGACTCACCAGCAAGGTTACAAGCGAATGTTCACTGCTTCGAGAACGTTGCCACCAGGAGGCCTTGCGCTAGAGCGGAGTGCTGCGCCGAAACATCCGCACGCAACGAGCTGAAGAGCTAGGGCAGCAGTGTCCACCTTTGTTAGTTATGGCAACTAGAAAGGACACCGCGGGGAGCAAACCGTAAAGGGGATGCAGTGGGGACCCCTAATGTGGAACATAGGGAGCGGCGATTTTCACGATTTTGAAAGCCGGTTTTTCACAGAAAAATTATTGAAAAGTGCCTTGGGCTGCTTCTATCCAGTTTTATTTTTGTATTTGCCCTTTATTGCTTTTAGTGCTGTGATCCTTGCCTGGTGATGTGGTCATCCTTAGTAGAACGTCATGGGGTCCCCGAAAGATATGTAAGCTGGACAGAGGCTGGGCTACACTGCCATTTGCACTCTCCTGGGTCTGTACTTTGCTGGTGTGGCCAGAAATGGATTCTTACTCTCTCGTCCCTTTGTCCAGCATGGCTCCCATGGAGTGGACCGCCTCTCTCAAGAGCCGTCAGGGGAACTACACTGCCCACACCATCACCCACATCAGCACCTCACCCCCTTTCGACCACCTGCTCACCGAGAAGCACTGCGGTGAGTATTGGGTCTCAAATGATTAACCAGGCAGGGATGTTTCATGGGGGCATTTTTTCCTTTATCAGGGAATTTTGAGAACCAAAATTTTTGGGTTATAAGAAGGCGCAACGTAATGTGGACACGAGAAAGGTGGACAGGACAACACTCTACTGACAACCGGTTCCTTTATTGGGAGACACACATAATATAAAGGCACATATTCACCCCGCTTGTCAGCTGCTGCAAGCGTCAGAATTAAGGGGCCATAAATATGATAAGAGTAAACACAGCCAACAAAAGGTATCCGAAAGCGATAAAAGTGACCGATGAATCTATGAAGAAAACGGCAAAGATGACACATGGTATAGAGGGCCACAGTAACATGAAAGAATGGTACCTGACAGGACGGCAACAGAATGAAAAAGCATTAAAAAGATGAAAACCGGCAAAACACATGCGACAGCATAAGACCTTTGGAAATGGCTTCTTGCACTGTGCACTTCAGTCAACATCAGAAAAGGCACCCATACTTGTGGTTCTAACCTGGGAATTTTCTTTAAAAGTCTTCTTCACACTTGTACAAAAAAAAGGATGCATCGCTAATGCAGTTCAGGCCCTTTTTTCTGATCAAGTGCATTTCTTTCAATTCTTGGGCAACACGTTCACATCAAAATGGCATTCCTCTGGGCCAGTTGGTATGATTCCATCTGTGGGCCAGTGTGAACTTTGGGATGCAGGGACATAGACACATTGAAACATGCTAACAACTTTTATTGAAAAAGAGCGAAACGGGTGGAAATGTATACAGTGGGTAGAGGCGGAGAGAAGGATAGAGAGAGGGCAAAGCGCATGGCAAATGGGGCTGCAACAAAAGCAAAAACAAAAACTAAACCTTGGAAATGATGACAGAACAGCCTCAACAGGAATGCGAAACCAGTGAAACTGAACAATCTGAGGCTGCGTTATAGTTCTGTGCTCACGCGTGCTGAGAACCGACAGATAACTGAAAAGTCGTCCTGAGAGCAGTCACGACATAAGATCTAGGCGAAACCAGACACTGAAACAACCAATAGCCGTGTCATGAAAAGCAAAAAATAAAAACAGCGCTAACAAAAACGCATCGAAACAGTCAAAAGTTTGAAACAGTAGGATAGTCATGAGGCTGTGAAAATTGTAAAAAACGTAAAAATTTTCCCGGCTTCAATTTAGACTACTGTTGAGTTAAAACCAATAAATGTAAACAGTAACATGGCTAAACAGGGCTAAAAAGGCTAAAACATTATGTGGTAACTAAAGAAAGAGAAACATAAAAAACGATGACAAGCAGGATTCTAAGAACAAATGGGGCGAAAAATTGGCCGGTTCATGGGACAGGGCAAACATCATGGAGGTACGCTTTTTCTTTCGTCGACAATGTATATATTTGCACCCGTTTTACTCTTTTTCATTAAAATTTATAGTCAGCGCTGTGTTCTGTGTTTCAATGTGTCTCTCTATGTCCCTTTTTTGAAAGGTTGTGGGATAAGAAGACATTCACAGGAAAAAGGGTAGAGACGACAGGAAAGATGCGCTTCTTTGCTGTCGTCTCTACCATTTTTCCTGTGAATGTCTTTTTAGCACACAACCTTTCAAAAATGAATATGTACCAACTAGCCTGTCAGGAAGCCTTTATTTATTTTAGGGATGTGCGAATATTGAAATTTTCGAATACGAATCGAATACGAATATGAAGAAAAAATGGCTTCGAATATCGAATTGAATATCGAATATCTGTTCAGTACAAAAAAAATTTCAGAAAATGATGAGCAAGCAAACATTGTTGCCCTTATTTTCTTCAGAACAGTGTACGGTCTTTGCAACTAAATTAAACAAAACTAGACTGCCTCAGTACCATGCAAAAAAACATGTTGTGCACAGAAATGTACACTACTTGATTAGACAGCATAACAGTATCCAAACTATAATGAGGTCATGCAAAACAAAATCCATAAAATGACAAGACTGGCAACAAAAAATTAACATGATGACTATTAAACCTCATTCATTCGGAGTTCAAGGGACCGGAAGCAATGTTCGGTTCATCCGAAGTCCTCTGTTAATAAAATTGCCCGCGCCCCCTCGAAAAAAAAATGCGACTGAAAATGCTGAAGATGCAGTAAGGCCTTATGAGGCGGCTCCATTGCGCTAACACCTGTAAGCCCGTGACGAGCCGCCCGTTTCAGAGGGCTGGAAGAACAACACAAATGCAAGCAAGGAGCAGGGGAACACACACTGGCGTCAGCGGCGAGGCGGTTTATAAAAAGGAAAAATAAATCGCCTGCGACGCGCAAGTCAGCGTCCGAAAGCAGCGCGGAGCTGGGATTGGACTACGGGCGAATGCGCGGGCCGACAGTTGCAGTTGCCGCGGGGCAGCGGCGAAGCTCAGAAACCCAAACTATGCGGCCAGGCTATTTTTTTGCCCTAGCGACAGAGGCCTTCCAATTGTTGCCACGCCTGCCGTTACGCCCGCTAAAGAGGTGTGCAGGTTACAATGCACCATGCAATAGTCGAGATTTTGACAGGATAGTTTGCCCTATTGTTATTGTGACTGCACGACACGAGCCTTCAGGCAGGGTGCGCACAGGTCCTTGAAACCCTTGAAAACCCTTGAATTTGGAAATTGCTTTTTCAAGGCCCTTGAAAGTGCTTAATTTTTTTTAACCCTTGAAAGTCCTTGAAATTTTCTGTGCGGGATGGAAATCGCGATATACACAAAAAAAAAAATCGGTGCGAAACCCGTGCATAAAGTGGAAAAATAATTATTTTCTCAGCGCATAGTTTTTCTACTAACCGTTACACGAAATTTCTTGAAAGTTTGACAAGTTTGGTGGAGCCCTTTAGACAGCTGGCCATATTGAGGTGGCGTGATCGCCCGTTCAAAAGTGTACGGCCGTATCGCCATCGACATCACCGGCCGTTGGTTCGGCGTCTCGTGGTTTTGCGTTGCACGTGCGTACGCTGACGTTTACTCTCTGCAGCCGTGTGTTCCGACAGTTCTCTGCGTGGGACTGCAGCAATCCCGCGATCCGCAGAAATTCCCGGAAAGTGTACATTTCAAAGCTCTTGGCTCAGTAACAGTGCCTACTAGGATTGGGTGGCACCGGATGCTACGAATCCACATCGAGCAAAATGCAAACGTTGTGGGAAGTGCTTCGACCTTGTTGCTATGGGCGAGTCTGCACTGAAAAGCCACATGAAGAGTGCAAAGCACAGCGCCTGTATGAAGAGAGCAGCGGCAGGTTCGGTGCGCGAGTATTTTTCCGCTAGCTCGAGCGCGCGACCCGTAGATACTCCATCGCAGTCGTCTGACGTCAACATTGCGTGCAAGGCAAACGAGCTGGTGACAGATGCGGAAATTTTATGGACGCTGAAGTTAGTCACAACCCACTGCTCCTACAGATCTTCTTCGGAAGCAGGCGAGTTGTTTAAACGCATGTTTCCTGATAGCGAGATCGCTAAAGGCTTCTCATGTGGTGAGAGGAAATGTGCTTACATAACCTGCCACGGCCTCAGACCTTTTTTTCTGTCATCGCTGCAACGAGCTATAGAATGGTGCGAGAACTATGTCGTACTTTTTGATGAGTCTGCTAACGAATGCCTTCAAGAAAAGCAAATGGACGTGCACATAAGATTTTGGGACTCGTCCAGAAAGGTGGTAACGAAGTACTACACTTCTGTTTTCATGGGGCACGCAACGGCTGAGGATATTAAAGACGAACTTCTGAGTGCACTAGAACCGTTGCCACTGGCGAAGATTCTTCAAATCTCAATGGACAGACCCAACGTGAACCTGAAGTTCTTCAAGATGCTGCAATCTCACCTGCAGCAGAACTTTCAAGTCCACTGTCTTGACTTGGGTACTTGCAGCCTTCACACTGTGTACAATGCCTACAAGGCAGGCGTCATAGCGAGCAAGTGGGGACTCGACACCCTTTTGTCCAGTCTGAGTGCACTGTTTGAGGATGCCCCTGCAAGGAGGCATGATTTTTCAGCACTCACTGGGAAGGCAGTATTTCCTCTGAAATATGTTGCCCATCGCTGGGTTGAGAATGTGGCAGTCATCGAAAGAGCTCCGGAACTCTGGAGTGATGTGAAGAAGTTTGTGGAATCCGCAAGGAAGAAGCAAGTGAGTCTGCGAAAGTGTGTGTCTTTTCAGAACATTGTTGAATTCATTCAGGACACATTAGTAGTGGCAAAGCTGAATTTTGCTCTTAGTGTTGCTGCCACACTGAAGCCATTCCTAATGGAATTCCAAACAGACAAACCGATGTTATTTCTTCTGGCGAGAGACTTGGAGACGATAGTCAGAAAGTTAATGACAAAATTTATCAAGTGTTCTACATTGTCTTCAGCAACGGGGATCACAGGCATGCTGCAAATTGATATAGAGGACCCAAAGAATCATACACCACTGGAAAAAGTGGATGTTGGTCACACAGTCGAACAAATCCTGAAGAAGTGCAATGCAAGTGCAAAAGATATATTTCAGTTCAAGATGGAGTGTAAGCAGTTCCTAGTCGCAGTGACGAAGAAGGTCCTTGAGAAGAGCCCCTTGAGGTTCACAGTGGTTAGAGGCCTTTCCTCGCTTGACCCTCGACAAATGTGCTGCAGGCCTAATGAGTGCCTGGCAGGCCTCAAGAAAGTGTTGGAAGCACTCATTGCGGCAGGGAGG
The DNA here is from genome assembly GCF_052857255.1 of Amblyomma americanum. NCBI lineage: Eukaryota > Metazoa > Arthropoda > Arachnida > Ixodida > Ixodidae > Amblyomma > Amblyomma americanum. The sequence continues at coordinate 162,212,464 of NC_135502.1, forward strand.
CTGACAGATCAGCGTCGAGACTCTGTACTTGCAGAGTACACGGAGCTGTTGCATGAAAAACATCAACTGCGACTTTTCGAGAAAGCCACCAGTCTGGACACCTTTTTTAGTGAACTTATGCAATTCAATGCTTCTTATGCAGAGCTGTGGAAAGTTGTAAAATCTTTGCTTGTGCTAAGCCATGGTCAGGCAACTGTTGAGAGAGGCTTTAGCATAAACCGACAGATCTCTGTAGAGAACTTGAAAGGCCTCTTTTACATCTCACAACGAATTGTGTGCGATGCAGTGGAAAAAGCAGGTGGTATCTTTAACATTGTCATCATAAAAGATTTGAGGAAGGCGGTATCAGCTGCAAGGCATCATTATAGTGCTTACTTGGAAGCCCAGAAAAGGCTGGAACAAGAATGTGTCAAGCAGTCAAAAAAGCGCTGTGCTGAGGCCCAGCTTGACAGCTTCAATAAAAAAAGGAAGATACTGGAAGCAGCTGTTAGCGATCTGACTGCATCAGCAGACGACTGTGCTGAAAAGGCGGAAGCAGCCAATGACCTCACTTACATAATCAAATCAAATTATATGAGAAAAGCAGCAAAGGCTAAGGCTGAGCAATTGTTAAACCTCAACAAAGAGATTGAGGCAAAGCTTCAGGAGGTCTCTTGAACTTTCCTTGGTGTGTCTTGACAGATATGTTATCCTACATTGAGTGCAATAAAGATATTTATTTTTTGAAAATACTTTTGGGTTGCGAAACTACAAAATACAGCTTCGTAGCAAGTCCTTGAAAACCTCCTAGAAGGGCCTTGAAAGTCCTTGAATATCCTTCAATTTTTTTCTGTATAGCTTGTACGAACCCTGTCAGGAGGCTCCCGTGGCATTCCGCAAGTAGGCTTTCCCGCATAGCGTAGTTTACAAAACGGGATGGCGGAAGTCACGCTCGGAGAGTTATGAAGGCGACAGGACGCATTCTTCGGATGTGGGCACTAAATATGTAAAGTATTACCGAAGTATTAAAAAAACTGCGATTTCGCGTTGCGATTGCTCGAAGCGGTCCGTCGGCCATCTTGTTCGCAGCACGGGTGATATGTGGAAAAGCCCACTTGGGGAAATTTTCACGAGGTGAAGCCTTGCGGCGTCGGAATGCGCTCGGTCCGCGTGAGAAACGGCGGAAAAGGAAGCGGATAGGAACTCTGTATTGTTTTCCTAGAATTTTTAACTAGATTGTCAGCTAATTTGCCCAGATATTGTGGTTTTGACATGGTCGAATTTATGAAAGTATGTGCAGTATACGATCGCTGGCGAGTATTCCGGAATTTTTGAATATTTGGAAATTCACGAATATCAATGTTCGAATATGTATCGAATATCAAACATATTCGATTCGTATTCGAAATTTCGAATATTCGCACACCCCTGTTATTTATTTATTTATTTATTTATTTATTTATTTATTTATTTATTTATTTATTTATTTATTTATTTATTTTACCCTCAAGGCCTGGGGCATTACAGAGGGAAGTGGTTGAATGAGATAAATACAATACAGAAAAGATAACACGAAGCAGACAATTTAATGATCGACGTATACAATGGTGGCTAATGCGGTTCTAAAATAAATATTGTCTGCAATGCTGGCAATGGATCCGGTAAGGTGGTTCCAGTCTTCGGATGTTCAAGGAATGAAGGAGTTGCTGCATGTTTTTGTTCTGAGTGGTGCAATTCCAACCTTGTGTGCCTGGTCCAGACGAGATGATGTACGAAGGCGAAGGGATGAGTGCGCTACGAATCTTGGGACAAATATGAAAAATTTCATGGAATAAGCAAATGTGAAAAAATTTCCGACGGGAAGCTAATGAAGGAAGGTTTAGCATGCGTGTCATTGATGATATGCTAGCAGTACTATGGTAGTTATGCAGAATGAAACGAACTGAGTTATACTGGACAAGCTCCAAGGCATAGGTTAGGTTAGCACAGCTAGGGTCCCAAATAGGTGCAGCGTATTCTAGATTGCTACGGATTAGTGTCTTGTACAGGAGGACTTTAAGTGAGCTAGGGGCAGAGGAAAAATTACGCCGAAGATAACCAAGCATGCGATTAGCATTTTTAATTATGGTGTTAATGTGAAGGGACCAAGTAAGATCAGAAGAGATTTCGATGCCGAGATAACGATAGGAAGTGACGGATTCGAGCGCACTGTTATTTAGGGATTAGACGCTAGGACCGCAGACACTTCTAGACATACGTAAGGCTTTACATTTAGATGTATTAAGGTTCATTTTCCACTAGTCACACCAATTAGTAACAGCATCCATATCATGTTGCAAGGCATTAGTATCATCCGTACTGTTAATTTCTAGAAAGACATCACAATCATCAGCAAATAAATGACTGTTAGAAGGTACACAGTCAGGTAGGTATATTAGGAACAACAGAGGACCTAACACAGAGCCCTGAGGCACGCCGGAGCCAACGGAACATAATGAGGGGTTGCGATTGTTAGGTGATTAAAACTGGGAACGGTTAAAAAGAAATTGTTCAAGCTAAAGTAGGATGTTAGGTTCAAGGTTTAGTTTGGCTAGTTTGAAGAAGAGGAGTCGATGACAAACTTTTTCAAAAGAAGAACCTATGTCCCTGCGTCCCAAAGTTCAAGCTGGCCCATAGACGTCCTCTACCCAAGACAACTGTTTCCTCAAGATTCATATTTGAACAGTGCAATAAAAGTACGGGACACAACGAAGAATGGACACCACAAGTGCTGACTCGCAACTAGATTTTTATTCACGTCAAAGGTATCTTAAATACGAAGAACACCAAACACAAACCAGGGGGAAAACAAAAGAAACAAAAGCTAATCATCATGCCCACAGCGGTGACAGTCGGCACGAGCGCAAAGCTACACATCTTGGTCAGATAAGTACATCATTTCTTTATCAGTTAGTGCGACAAAAAGGTCACTAATACAAAAATCTGATTCCAAGCGGATGTGAAAATCCTCTAATATCTCACGCGTTAGGCTGTCATTATGTTTACCTAAGATGACGGTGTTAGAAAACAGAGGGGTGCACATGTACCTTCTCTCCAGTGACGGGCAAGATTACAATATGACCCATTATCTCGGGACCTCTGGTGCTCACTCAGACGAACGTTAATGCAACGTCCAGTCTGGCCAATATAAGTCACCCCGCAAGTGCACGGTATCCTGTACGCAACACCGACATTACAGGGCACAAAAGGGCTCTTATGGTTGGTCTGACAGCCTCCACTTCCACCTGCCTGCACACACCTTTAAGTTTCTTTGGCGCTGAAAAAACCACATCAACATCGTATCTCGCCGCCACATTCTTTAAACCATGCCCACACCACGTGTGTAAGGCACCACCACAAACTTCTTTTTTTCATGTTTAGGTTTATCCCCTCTCTTGATCCATCTTAGAAGCTTATCACAAAATCACATGAGAGGGGTAACCGCTAGATTTTAATCGGCCAACTTGACACAAAATGCTTTCGTTGATTCTTTCAAGACATGACTTGTTCATGGCAGATTTGAGGCTAGAAAAAACAATGCCATTTCTTACCAATTTTGTATGGCCTGATTGGTAATTTAAGAAAAACTTGGTAGAGCGAGGGGAGTATTCCCAACAGACATGATGCGCTTCCAAGAACAGTCTTAAACCCAGAAATTGAAGTACCTCTTCTTTAGGAAGTCCAGTCGTGAAAGTTAGGCCCAGAGCGCATTCTTTGAAAACCTTCAATGCATCTACCACCGTACGTGGTAGCATAGCACAGCATATAGCACAGCACACGTTTGCATGCTGCCTTTGGGTTTCGCCCAGGTACTCTTGATCAGTAGATGAGCACCCTAACCACTGAGCCAGGGGGCGCCAGTTACTCACTGCCATCCTTGTTTTGGATTGTGCCTCCTTGCTCCCCAGGAGGCGGCACTACTGCAAAGGCCCGCTCATCATCATCGTTTCTGGGTGTTCTGGTTATATTGAACTGTCCTAGTGGGTGTGCTCTTTGGCATAGAAGCCACCACATGGCGCTGCTGCTTCAGGAGCTTGTGTACATTTCTGCACATCTTGTAATGGTGGGGTGCATAATGCGCCCCTAGGTCAGAAACCTGTATGCCATTGGCTTCACCTGACCTTGACGTAACCTCCTAGGCACCTTTTTTTTCCCCCACCGTGCCCCTTTGGGCATTTTGGCGATCGCGTCGTTCTAATACCCCTGTCACACGGGCACGTGTAAGGCCTTAGGAATTAAGGTCCTTTGCCCCAAAAACGCCTGACGCGCATCTACACGGCAAAGCGTCGAGACCTTTGCGAAAAAGGTCCGTAGCCGCAAAGGCGGCCTTCAGCGGCCTTAATGTTGCTTAAAGGAGCAACCCAGACGGCAGCAACAGCTAGCGAGCTCAAAGAATAAAAAATTGACGCAATATTTAGTTTTGCAGACGTAAAAAAAATATCTAATTTATCTTATTTAATGGTTAATTTTGCGTTACAGTGCACTTAACCGTAGAGGAGGATGACTTAAGACACCTACACTGCTAAGAAAGGACTTGAACGCATTTCAGCAGCCGCATCGACACACACGTGCTTGCGTTTCTCGCTTTGCTGTTTTTTCTTCGTTTGCTCTTCATGGCAATTACACAATTCATTCTAACGTCTTGCGGTTCGTCGCACATGATTGCGGGAGCACGCTAACCAGGCAAAACCTAATTTCTTTGAAATACGCACAAGGACATAAGCAACAAAGCACGCTTCTCACACACAACGAGGAGCCGAACGGAAAAGTGCGCCTTCCGTGGTCGGACCGGGAACGATGAAAAAAAAAAAAAAAAAGAAACTTTTGTTTCAAACTATCTGTTTCTCACCTTCAAAACGCTCGTTTATTATCGTGATAGCTACTTTTTCAAACATATACGAAAGCACTTTTATCCTCTTAGCTGAAGTGCTACAGTCTGCTTTAATTTCGTAATGTTACTAGCGCCGCTTCACGCACAGCGGTGACTTTTGGCATTCACGGAGGCCACGTTCTAGCTCCTTTGGATTTGCCGTGTAGCAGCGCGGCTGCTCCTTTTCGGTTTTCCTCCTTTAGTACATTAAGACAACTTTACGGCAAAGGCCGTGAAGAAGTCCCGTGTGACAGGGGTATAAGTCGTCTGCTACCGACAAAGGGCAATGCGAAGCGCTCATACTTTTGCTCGTGGATGTAGTTCGTTTACATGCATTTCTTACTGAGCTGATTTTGTTTCAGTGATTCATCTGTGAGGGCACTGTACGAAAGATCTGCTTGTGCGGAAATAACTTTTGCTGAAGCGGTTCAGCTGCCTCAAAAACGCATTTTATTCACAAAATTTTGCCCACGATTAAAAATATTTTCGCCCCAATTTTAAGCAAGGCTTGCAGCTTAAGTGCAAATATTTGTAAACGAAAAATTTGTAGCAAATCTTGGCTTCCTGGCAGGCACATTGTTCGAGTAACGAGCTGAAATTATGTTAAATGGAATTTCACTCCAACAGATCCTTTGCAGGTCTAAGCGCACCGGCTAATTTTCTGGAACTCATAATCTTCTGACTTCAGGTTGTTTAAAAATGGGAGGCGGGTTTGTTATGTAAAAAACAGTGATAGGCACTATAGCAGCGAGCTCGGCTGCCACATTTGTACAGTGGCCAGGACAGCCAGTTTTTGCCTTACCACCTGTAAAATATCAAGGATACTGTCTGCATGTAGCTTTATAGGAGGATAAAGCATGTCATGTAAGTATTTTCGAGGTCAGCTGCAATTTCTAGAGGGGGCCCTGCAGGGATACAGAAGGCCACCCTTGTCGTTTATGTGAGTGAAGTTGGCTGGCTTGTATTCACTGCCGCTTCTTTGGTCATTGGAAGCAAATTCAGGCAGCTTTCACAGCCTGTCTTCAAGACGCCTTTTTTTTTTTTGCTACACAACCGTGCAGCTAACAATACGAGGGCGCACAGACGAGACGTACACATGAGCGTTCGTGTGTACTATCACGATGGAAAGAAACGCGAACAACTCGGTGCCTTCGTGCCCCGCTGTTGGAATTTCTTTTGATCGTGCCTTTACCTGGGTGGTAAGAAAAAGACATTAGAGTCATCCCAGAAAGCATCCCGGACAACTCTAGCGTTTTTTAGCTACCACTGAAGTAAAAGCGTGATGAAAAGAAATGCGAACAGCGGAGTGCCTATAGGCTCCGCTCTGTTCGCATTTCTTTCTATCAACACTATATACAGTAAAACCTCGTTAATTCGAACTCGAGGGGGACCGGAAAATTGTTTGAATTAAGCGGAGTTTGAATTAACGAGCGGGCGCTAAAAAAAGCGGCCATCACGCCCGGCAGCACGGGCCGAAGCTAAAACAGGCATATCTGAGATAGTTATCTCTTACTACGCGCTATTACACATTTGCGGCGGGCGATTGCGCGAATTAAAATCATAGAGCCCGAATGTCGAAGGAAATAAAGTTAATTTGTTTATGCGGTTGGAGCTAACATCAAAATGCATTCGCGTAAGCAGCAAGCTTAATGATTAAATATGACACTATGCTTCAAAAACATGTTTATTAACAGCAGATTGGCAAAGCATATCAAAGAGAAAAATAATCGGCGATGCACATTTGTTTTCGTTTTCTTTGCTGTGACTCGACAAGCATCGTCTGCAACTTGCCGAACAGCTCCAACGCAGCGTCCGAATTATCATCGGCGGAGAAGTAGCGTGCAGCCAGATCGAGTGCTGACGCTGTTTCACATGCACTCGGGGGTGGCAATGGATCGTCGCCTCCGTCGGACTCGTCGTCGCTGTCAGCTGTGCTCGCCGCGCCCGAGTTGTGCGGCATCTGGTCACCGCAGGCCGCTTCAATAATCTCGGCATCGCTTAACGGCCCCGATGTCTCCACGCCGCTGTCAACGTCTACGAAGCTCTGGAAGTTAACACCCTCCGATAAAGCAGCGTAGGCAGGGTGCAGCGCGACGGAGTCATCACACTGAGCATCCAGCTCTGCCGTGCTGCAGGCTTCTGGGCCTTCAATGAAGCCGCACTTTCGATAACAGTTCGCGACTGTGTCCGCCTTGACAGCATTCCACGATGTTGCCAGCATGTGGCAGACTCCGAGGAGATTGACGTCGTACGATTTGCCGCTGTCCATACACACAAGAATCCGCTCTAGGAGGTGGCGCCTGTACAGTGTTTTGAGGTTTTTAATAACCCCAAGGTCCATAGGCTGCAGCACAGCCGTAGTGTTTTTCGGAAAAAAAATGCCAGATAGATCGCCTTCAGTCCGCTGATGTCGCAATGGGCTGAACAGTTGTCGACGAACAACAGAACATTCCTGTTCTGTGCCGCGAACTTCCTGTCGAGTGTGCGCAGCCAATCCGTGAAAATTGCTCGCGTCATCCACGACTTTCTGTTGAAAGTATAATCAACAGGGAGAGTTTTTAGCCCTTTAAAGCAGCGAGGCTTCGCTGCTTTGCCTATAACTAGCAAGCGGCACAGTTCCGTGCCAGTCGCGTTTGCGCACACCAACACCGTCACTCTTTCCTTTGCTTCTCTTCCTGCCTGAACACGTGTCGCCTTTGTAACTGACAGTCTTGTTCGGCAGCAACTTAAAATAAAGCGCGGTTTCATCTGCATTGAACACATCGCTGAGCGAGTAATCGGCAAGGTAGTCCTTTAGTTGACCTGAGATCCAATTTTGACACGTTTCTTCATCGACTGCGGCTGCCTCTCCACAAACGCTTTTAAATGTAAGTCCGTGACGGGCCTTGAAACGCGACAACCAGCCTTCCGACACGCTGAAGTCACTTATGCCCATCTGACTGGCGAAGTCCACTGCCTTTGCGGCAATTATTGGTCCACTTAGCGGAATGTTCCTGCTGCGAACGTCCTTAATCCATGCCATTACAGCATCCTCCATCTCTGGATGAGCCGATGTTCTTAGTCGTTTCCGCGAGGGCTCCATCTCCTTTTGATACGCATTGAAGATCGAGTCCTTGTTCTTGAGGTATGTGGACAGCGTGCATTTCTTGACTGCAAACTTCTCTGCGATCGCTGTCTTTGTTAGGAGACCACGTTCGACCTCCTGTAATATCTCCACCTTCGTCTTCAAATCCTTTGCGGAGTACTTTCCTCGGTTTGCCATGATTGGCACAGTCGATGAGACGTCACCAGCGAGACACCAAACAAACGAGGAATATCACGCAACACAAACTTCGCTAGACACCGCGGCAACAAAGACTAGGCGCAAGAAGGGCCGGGTGCTGCGTGCAGGATGAAGGAAAGGAAAGAGTCTTCGTTTCCCGAGCTGCACAAAAAAAGGGTACCGGAAGTCACGCGTTCTCGCAAGGGCTACTGGGAGAGTTTAGCCTACGGCGCAGCCAATAGAACGCTGGGCGCAGCGGCGTCGTCTGCTGCATGGGCAGGCGCGCTGGGACGGCGCCCAAGTAGAGGGAAGCGGGGGAACGGGCAGGGGAGGCCCGCTTGATTGAAACGTTTATTTCCATCAGAAAAAAAGCGCGGCTTCAAAAAAATGTGACGTAACCGCCTCTCCCGAGTACTTCCTTCCTCCATGGTCGCGTGCGTCTCCAATGGTCACGACCGCCTCGGCGCAGCGGAAACCTGCAACGGCTTGCGCCGGAGCCACCATGGCCGGAGCATAGGCGGCGCCCGTGGTAGGGTGGCTACCCGCGTGACCGCGCGTCAGCCAAAAATAGACAAGCCAATGCTTTGACGCTCCGGCAGCGAAAACCTGCTACGGCATGCACCGGAGGGTTGGTTCGGGCAACGAAATTCACGTCTCACCTCATGCGTGCTGGTTTATTTTTTTTCTCATCATTCTGCTTTATTTTTTTAATTTTCAGCGCATTGTATTTGCTACGAGGTGACTTCTATATGCGAGGAGCAATGCCAGCCATCGGCGCCTAGTTCGAATTAACCGACGTGGATACCGGCATATTCGAATTATCGGGAGTTTTGACCCATTGAAATACACAGGGCTTTGCCGGGACCCGGCCGTCAGTTCGAATTAACCGGAAGTTCGAATTAAACGATTTCGAATTAACGAGGTTTTACTGTATATTGTCTCTGCGCCCTCAAATTGTTAGCGCTGCTTTAAGAATGGTCCACCGCCAACACGCCCAAGCTTCTCCATTAAAATTTTAGCTGCCTGTCACTTGATGCTACAGTGCGAGTGGAATGGTATGGCGGTATTTTCAGAATTAAGCGCTGCGTCTGCTGCATCTATATGTTGCCTGCATCTAGAATTATATCAATCTCCTGCCTGCCACTGGGACAGCTTTGCTCGCCAGCATCTGCGTACAAAATGGCAATGAGCATGCCAAGCTCGAAGTTTCCCGTAGAAACTGAGTGGGAAAGGTTGTTAAATGCAAGGCAGATTACAGTGTAACTAGGCTGGGTATGGGTATTGCAGCCAGAACGAAGGCTGGCACACAATTCTGATAAGCTGCCCGGCTGGATCCTGGCTCACTCTACTTGCTATCAGGTAACTGGAACCTACATGTTCTATTAGGTACTACAACACGCTAGACAGTGTCACATGGAGTCTTGTAGCTGTCGACTTGCTGATAAATACTTTAATTGCATTCCATTAGTCTGGTTTTTCTCTGCACTTAGGTGCGACAGATATAAATGAAGCTTGTCAACAGATACAGAAATTGGGCCTAGAACCGCATGGACTCAACACTTGGAGAGCCTTTCCTATTGTTCGGTCGGTCAGCACAATGGCAGAGGCGCGAAACTAGTAAAAGCCCCTGTGGCGCAGAGAGGCGTTTTGCTTCAGCCGCTCTGCCGCCGCGCCTCCGCTCGCACCACTAGACCAGTGTACTAGTTCAGTATAGTTCCGGTTACAGCAGTTCCAGTCTCAGCTTAGTCACCTGAGCATGTAAGCCAAGCCATAGGCAATCCAGCAACCGATTCGTTTCTTTCTTCGTGTATGACGCTGCGAGTAGGCCATGTTTTTAGTTTCAACGGGTATGTACTTGCGCGAACAAGACCAAACACAACAAAGGAGCACACACGACATGTACTTCCAGCTAGTTTATTTTCATAGAAGGTATTCATACCCGCGCTGGGCAATCACAAGATTGAAAGACAAAGACACACACTGTTCATGTCAGCATACCGCCGCCAAGTGTGCCACCAGATAGCAATATACCGAGATGGGCAGGTAGCAGTCGCCACTGCTGCACAAAGAGACAATTGCTTGTAGAACAAACCAACACTTCTCGGTCACTCGTAACATTGGTTTCTTTCACGTTGAACAGATTTTTTTTAGGTGTCTCTGAAACTTACACCACATGCCCAAGCAAGCTCTCAACTCTCCTCCAAGTAAACCAGTTCAAAAGAGGGACTGCTACAATCTTGTTACTATAGCTGTTGGAGAAATGCCCACACTGAAAACTCTCAGGATCCACGTATGCTGCTATGCACATTCGCATACATAAAAGCATAAAATAAAAAGTTAAGTAGCAAATTTGGATACCAGAGAGCACCCCGGACTGCTTAGAAGGAATGGCTGAGTGCATCCGCATTTCCATTCAATTTACCCTTCTTGTACTTTATGTCGAAATGATACTGCTGCAGAATCCAGCTCCACCTCAGAAAGTGACTGTTCTTTGATTTTGTGGTTTTTACCCAAGAAAGGGGACAATGGTCCGTCTCTACGATGAATTTGGCACCTTCGAGATAGCATTGTAGTTTCTGGATAGCCCAAACAATGCAAGCACACTATTTTTCTGACGCGCAGTTTGCCATCTTTTGAAAGCTGTTTTTTTTTTTTTTGGCCCAGGTAGAGCACGGTATGTTCGTTACCGTCGTCATCCCTCTGGCAGAAAATGGCACCTAGCCCTCGATCACTCGCATCACATTGGACCATGAATTCTCGGTCGTAATTCGGAGCTCGCAAAACCAGGCGGCTGTCGCGAATTGGTAACGCGTCCCCGACTTTCCGAAGGTGAACGCTATCGCGTGCAGGTTCAAACAAGAGAACAAACAGATCAAACAAAACAAAACGCAACCGTATATATAATCTAAAGGAAAATAGCCAATAATAAATGAAAACACCAATAAATACACACACTCAACATGCGTACAACACTACAGATTAACGGAAAGAGTTCACCAGATACAGTGAAATCTCGTTGATAGGATTCGGCTAAATACGTTTTTCGGCATAATACGTTTTTTTTTTCGTTCCCGGCCGATGCCCTATAGAGGTAAATGCATTTTTGTACGGCTAATACGATCGTATTTCCACGTCTGTTTGGATAATACGATCCCGGAAGCGTCTTCTGTATGATGATGACATCAGAACCAGTCCTTTGCAGCGGGTGGGCAGAGCTACTGAAATTAACATCGAGCGAAACGACAGGCACGGCGGACTAAAGACGCAGCGACGCGCGCTTTGTATGCTCGAGGCTCGGCCTGGCTCGGCTCGGCTAGAGTCCGGCCGTGCCTCCGCACAGCGCCTGCAGCAGTGTGGCGGCCTCTGGGAGCAATTTTCGCAAGCTCGCACACCAAACGCACCGAAGCGCACCGAAGGTTTTTAGCGCCATCTATCCTAAGACATAGTACTCACGGTAAAATCACGTGACCAAGAAGCAGTGATTGGCGCATGCATTGACGATGCTGTAGGCTTTGTTGGCTTTGTGCTTGCCATTTCTCGTTGCCATTTTGGTGTTTCGAGCGTTCAGCTTGCACTTCGCCCTTATCGTTTCTTCTGTTTTGGTGCCGCGTTTCACCCGTGCGCTTCACCATGTCTAGAAAGCGTAAAGAGTTATCGCTGAAAGAAAAACTCGACATCCTCGCAAAAGTCGACGAAAATCCGCAGAAGAAACGTGTCGACCTGGCACGCGAACTTTGTTTGCCTGTCTCCACGCTGAACACGATTGTCGGCAAGCGAGAAGAAATTCAGAAGAACATTCAAGTCTTCGGCGCCGGCGTGAAGCAAACAAGGGGCGCCCAGCATGGCAAGATGGAAGAGGTTCTTCTGGCATGGTTCAGGGAAGTAAGGGCGGCGGGCGTGAACGTGGACGGGACAGTTGTTCGCGAGAAAGCTGATGAGATAGCACTCTCGTTGGGCATCGAAGATTTTAAAACTTCGGGCGGGTGGCTTCATCGTTTTAAAACACGGCATGGCCTGTCGTATAAAACCGTTTCCGGCGAAGGGAAGTCTGCCGACCAAGATCAGGTCTCCAACTGGCTTCCGACTCTGTCGGCGGTGATTGCTCAGTACCAGCCAAGGGACGTGTTCAACGCAGATGAAGCTGGGTTGTTCATCAACCTTCAGCCCGAGAAAAGTCTCAGCATAAAAGGTGAGACGTGTCAAGGCGGAAAAAAAAAGCAAAGAAAGAGTCACCGTATTGTTGTGCTGCAACGCTGATGAAACCGAGAAGCTCAAGCCTACTGTCATTGGCAAATACTGGAAGCCACGCTGCTTTTCGCGTAACCCACGCCTTCCTGTCATTTACAAAGCGAATAAGAAGGCATGGATGACCGGAGCCCTTTTCACAGAGTTCCTCACCCTTCTGGATGCCCGGATGCGTGCCGCGAACCGTAGAATTCTTCTATTTCTCGACAATTGTGCCGCGCACCCTGTCGATACTTCGTGGCTGCAAAGCGTAAAAGAAATTTTCCTGCCGCCCAACTGCACCAGCCACTTGCAGCCCCTAGATGCAGGAATCATTAGAAACGTGAAATTTCACTTTAGGAGCTTGTTGGTCAGATGCTTTTTGGCCAAGATTGACCGGAAAGATGCCAGCTTGAAGGTGGATCTTCTTGATGCCATCCATTTTCTGGCAATGTCATGGGATCGCGTCAAACCCGACACCATCGCCAACTGCTTCAAGAAGTGTGGCTTTTTTTGTGCACCTGGCGATACTGAGGAAAATGGAGATGACGGCGCAGAGATTGACATCCCGGACTGGGGTGACCTCAATGTCGACGCATCTCCGGAAGAGTTTGTATCGGCGGACGACCAACTGGCGACATGTGAATTGCACACCGTCCAAGACATCATTGCAGATGTTACCGCTGAAGAGGAGAGCGACGACGATGACAACCAAGACGCCGGAGATTGCAGCAGCGATCGTCGGCCATTAAATACTGACGGTGCACTCGAAGCTTTGGACGGGCTTCGTGGCTTTGTCGCGTCTGCGGAGCTCAGTGAGGAAACTGCTACTCGTTTTTACGAGTTCCAAAAAAGCTTGCTGCAGGACCTCGAAAAGCAAAAAGTGCAGCGCAAAGTGACAGATTATTCTAAAGTGCTTTCATAAAAGCAAGTTCTGTGCCAAGTATGTATTATTCGCTATCTTTTGGAGTCCGTTTTGGATAATACGATTTTTGGATAATAAGTTTTTATTTTCGGTGCCCGTGAGAATCGTATCAACGAGATTCCACTGTATTGAGCGTCCCAGGTGAAGTGGGGATGCCTTGCAGACACGACGGACACGGGTTGATGAACTGCCACGTGTCGCTAGCGTTGCGTCGAAGGAGGAAAAGAGCCAGGTGGTAGTAGGAACGGAGAGGAACACAGGGAGACGCCGGGGGTCTCCCGTCAACAGCCCGAAGAACTTGGCAGCAGACGTCGTCCTGAAACGCCATCCGGAAACAGGCTATCCAAGGAAGCCTCTCGGCAGCACGGACCCTCAATTCATCGGCTGCCACCTCCAAACTTGAAAGGGACACAGGAGGCTTGCGTTGGTGATCAAAGGGAGGTCCCCGGCAGCACGGATCCAACGTCCGACGGCTGTCACCTCCATGCTTGAATGACACGATCTCCGCTGCGGTGTCTCCCTTCACACCTCGGTTTTCTGACACATCAGCTCTTCGCTCCTCGTGCTCACCACGCTCTTCATCGCCGTCACCTCGCACACACCATTTTGCACGTGCGCACGCGCAATGCTGGGCTGACACGCGCAACACTCCGTTGTCGACGCCCCGCACTCGAAAATCCCCGACGATTCAATATGCACATCACAGCGGCTAATCAGTACCGCCTTCAGGTTTAAGAAGGATGCTTCCTTCTTTTCGTCCCAGACTACATTTGTCGGCTCTGTCCTGCAGAGACCATTGGTCAGAGGGCTTGCCAAAGCGGAATAATCACGGATATAGTGATTTTAATGTCCCATAAGCCCTAAGAATGTCTGAGTGTCGGTCTTTCTTTTAGGCTGCGAGTAGTCTGCTACCGCCGACATCTTAACCTCGCTGGGTTTCCTGAAACCTGGGCCTATGTTGTGACCGAAATAGCCGACAGTTGCCCTCGCAAGGCAACACTTCTCGGCCTTTACAGTGAGCCCAGCTTGACGCAAACGGCTCAGCACTGCTCTTAGATGCAATAAATGGTCCGCCCATGAATCTGAGAAGACAGCAATGTCATCATAGTAGGGCACCGCAAATGCTTCACAGCCCTTTAGAACCCTGTCCATTAGATGGGAAAAGAAAAATGGAGCATTTTTGAGCTCGAAGCTCATCATTGTCGGTTGTTCGCTTCCCATTATAGTGACGAAAGCCTTGTATCTACTGATGCGCTCAGTGAGCGGCACTTGCCAGTACCCTCGAGTAAGGTCTAGCGTAGTTTTATAGGCTGCTCGACTGACCTGTTCCACTCTCTCCTCGATATTGGGTTAGGGTACACTTGATCCTTGATGACAGCATTTAACTTTCAGTAATATACTACAGGCCTTAGGTTCTTACCCAGAGCTTCCACCAAGATCACATGCGAAGCATATTCGCTTTCGGGGTGCTTGGTTATTCCTAATTCCAGCATGCGCACTGCCTCCCTATCAAGGATATCTCTCTGCCTTGGAGAGTGTCGATAGCACCTTGACCGCACTGGCTCCTTGGGAGTTAGCTCAATATCATGCTTAATCATATCAGTTCTGCTTGGCCTGTCTATGAAGCAGTCATCAAACTCTACTATCAGTTTGCTGAGATCAGACAACTGAGATTCTTTTAGTTATCCTTTCCGCTCAGTCCTCGTGAGGAGTTTTTGCGCACTGGTTTCCTCTCCGCTTAGACAGATAACGTTTTCTTCCATCTCCTCAGCAAGGTTCAGCGTTAGATTTACCGTGCCCTCTCTCTGCACATAAGGCTTCATTAGGTTGCAATGCTAAATGCAGACTTCTTTATGCCTTCCCGGGGTTTTCACCACATAGTTGGTGTTAGGGAGCTTGGCAACTACTTTAGCAGGCCCTTCCCACTGTACTTTGAGCCTATTCTGCCTTGAAGCTCTCAGCTACATTACCTTGTCACCGATACAAAACGTCCCCTGGCAGGCTGTCCGATAATAGTAGACCTTAGAACGACCCTGGGCTGACTTCATGCTGGCCTCCACGAGTTCCTTAGCATTACGTAGACGGTCCAGCAGAGTCAACACAAACTCTATTACCGCCGGGTCCTCTCCGCGCCCTTCCCATGCTTCGCGTACCATTCGCAGAGATGAGTGCATTGGCCTTCCGTACACCAACTCGGCGGGACTAAATCCAGTAGATTCATGCGATACTGACCTCAAAGCGAAAAGTGACGCAGATAGGCATGCATCCCAGTCGCGCTTGTTTTCATAGCAGAGTCCCTGAAGTGCGCACTTTAGAACAGAATGCCACCTTTCTACCCTGTTGCTTTACGGATGATGGGTTGAGCTGTGCACTATCTTGAAGGAGTATAGACACCTAATTTTGGTGGCATGTTTTCTTTTTCACAATGATGCGGAAAACTACTACGCATGAATCACCATGAGGTATTCGCCTACGACTGCTAAATAATTTATAATCCAATTTTTTCTGTCATGCTGTTTCGGTTTCGGTTTCAAGAGCCGAACGATGGTTATGGCGTCAAAGAGCACTTTTGTGTGTCACGTGAGGCATGGAAAAGCGTCCACATAATCGCTGCTTCATCCTTATATTTACTGCAGTGCTGAAGCCAGCCTTCCTCAAGAGCCGAAATGGCAACGAATGTGGAAGCAGCGATTATATTGCAGTTTTTTTATGCCTCACGTGACCTGTAAGCACACGTTGACGTCGCAGTCCTCATTCAGTTTCGGTTGAAACTGAAACCGAAACAGCACGAAAAAGAAATGCGGTTATAAATTATTTAATGGTCGTAGGAGAATACCAGATGGTAATCCATGTATAATAATGCCTTATGCATCATTACAAACAAAAAACATGCACCCCAAAAGTTAGATGTCTATATTCCTTTAATGCCGCACCACTCTAGAAATGAGGTGGTGAGGGCACTGGTGAATACACTATGTAACAGGCAAAGCCGGGCTAGTTGGTAGTTAACAATGGATTGCATATTGCAGCCGCGCAAAACGACGAGGGACAAAGAGAAGAAAGCATAGTACAGTGCTTTCAGTGAGTTGGTTCCGCGTTTTGTACTGTGCTTTCTTCTCTTTGTCCCTCGTCGTTTTGCGTGGTTGCAATATGCACTCCATTGAATACGCTACCCTGATCACTTTGGATCTCGGAAGGGAATGCAACTCTGGTAAAGACTGATTACAGCTAATTCACAACACTCTCTGACGTCACCTCACGCAGCGCAACAGCCTCTGGAAACTTCTTGGCAGGGCATAACATGGTGAGGATATAACGACACCCTGACTCTGTCACGGGAAGTGGCCCAACTACATCTGTCACCAATCGGTGAAACGGCACAGTAGTGATTGGTACTAAAACCATCAGTGCTTTCCACTTATCTCACGCCTTTCCGACCTGCTGGCATGTGTCGCATGACCTTACAAAACGCTCCATGTCCTTAATACATCCAGGCCAATAGTACTCTTGCAAAAGCCTCTGCTTTGTTTTCCTGATTCCCAGGTGGCATGACCACGAATTTTCATGGGAAAGTCGCAGTAAGTCTTGTCGGTACTTCTTGGGAACAACTAATTGGTCTCATTCCACTCCACGCTTATCCTTGTATAAGCGATATAGCACACTGCCCCTCATCTGGAAAGCAATATTCTCTTTTTTTCCCTTACTCGTTCTGTGGAGCTTTCTGATATCCTTTATGGTCTGGTCATTTGCTTGTTCCGTACCTAGCTCTTCTCGGTTCGCAGTTACCAGTGCCGTGAAACGGCTTGACACTGGCGACAAAAAGCCACTCTCTAGGATTTCTTCCTTCCGGGGTTCGGCATGCTTACTCCCAGGCTGACCGGTCTCGGGTGCCTCGTTAGCGCGATTTTCTGAACCTCGTTCATCCATTAAGCTGTGTTGCAAGTTCTCGCCCTTCGAATTTGTTAAGGCCTGCACAACTCAGTCTCCAAAATGGATCCCCTTCTCTCGTAATAACATATCCGATTTGTTGGAGAACAAATACGGATAGCATTTAGATAGCTTTCTTGAAACTGCAGCTTCAATTGTAAGCGTACCAAAAGGGCCCTCAATTACCACTGTCGCTATATAGGCAAGCACGTGCTTTGTTCCTCCACCACCTGTCGGATCCATGCACATTGGCCTGTATAATCGGATGGCGACACATATGGTGGATGGACAACATCCATCGTTGCTGCTGAGTCGTGTAGCACCTTGCATGACTTCCTGTTTACTACCAGGTCATGCATGTAAGGTTCCAACAGCTCATGTTTGCATCGTAGTTACTGATGTACGAGAACGCAGCCTTTTCTTTTCGGCAGTTCACTGCTATGTGACCCGGCTCATTGCATCTGTAGCAAGTGAGCGGCGTCCTAGCCTCAAACATAACTTTTTCTTTCTGCGCTTTGGCCACTTTTGCACCCTTCTCATTGTGTTCCTTTCTTTGAGGTTTATCGGAAGAAACCTTTCTTTCGTCTTTCTTGACTGTAGAGCTCCCAAAGTGCCTCTCATGACGATAATTCCCACTTCTACCGAAATTACAGGACCTATCAACTCTATAGTGTAGTTGTTAAACTGCTGGCGCGAAGCGTACTCCTCAATGAGTTCTTCAACTCTGCCTCCTTGTTGAGAAAAGGTACCACTTGCTGGGGACAATTGCTCGACCTCTTGCTCAACTCCATTTCTGTCTTACGGAGCTCTATCTCCCGCTCCAGTTTTTTTTGCTTCATTCTGACTTTCACGCTCACGCCTTTTCTGCTGTCTGAGCTGCTCTTCCTTTTTTTTGTTTTATGAGGCTCCACACTTTACTGAGCTCTTCATTGTCTGCCCCCAAATCAGTGATTGCCTGAATGATCAAGGGTTTTCGTGCCAAACCCTTTTATCAATTCCCAATTCCTCACACAACAGCAGCAGGTCCAGCTTCTGCAGGTCCATGATAGTTGTGAGTCTAGGCTATTTCCAAAACAACTATGCAAAAAATACCAAACCTCAAGGATTTAAGCGTACATCGCTACCAGTTCTAAATTTTAACCCTCTTTTAGAACCTGGCCCACATCAGAGAAAAGCCAACCACTCACCCACACATGTGATCATGTCTTGAGACAGCTGCTTTCTCGCTGGCCGACCGTTGTTGCCGCTTGTAGCTTCGTATCCCACTGCTGATCACCAGTTGTCATGGACGTACAGTCTACCTCAAACTGAGGCTCCGTTGAGTAGCGTATCCGAGCCTTCGGGCTGAGGAAAGATGGAACTTGAAGTTTGGGAAAATGATAACAAGCGGGTTTAATGGCACTTTTGGTGAAACTTCTTTACATAATTTAGAAGGAGCAAGCAGTCAAAAATTCAAGAGTTCATGCATCGAGCGACTGGGTGAGCCTTGTCGCCAGGGCCCAGAGCGTCCGTTCTCACTTAGCACGCTCCTTAAATATTCCAAGGATCTGCCCCCTTCATATGGCGGTGGCGCATACAACACGTGGCACGTTTCTCCAAGATGGGAAAAGTTGCATAGCACGTAGCAAGCGGAGGCACTCGTTGCAGGGTCCACCTGTGGGAACTGGCGAGGAAGAATCTCCAGAATGCTGCTGTTTCGCACAGAGGTGCAACAGTATTGCAAGCGGCACACAGGTGATTTGTGTAGCGCCACAGACCATGACTGTGGCAAGCTCTCTCCGATTCAGGCCGGCTCCTATCAGACACGGTTAATTACTTGAAGGCACTATTCCCCTCTTCCCCTGTCGTCTGTCAATCGTCAGTCGCTACTCCAGGCATCCTTCTTGCGGGGAACCAGTCAAAGAAAAGGGAATTCCCCCCTGAGCCAAGCATGGGAAAATCTCTGCAGGTACTTTCACAGTCCGGCGTCTTTTTTGTAGGGTCATCTGATGATCAAACGTCGTGTCGCCAGCATGGTTGTAACATCAGTGGCCTGACCTTCAGAGTAGGTCTTTTTGCTGTCAAAATTTTGGAAGGATTGTGTTTGTTAGTTGTTTTAGGCTGCAGCTGGCTGTCTCCCAATGTAAGGACTGATTTAAATGCCTGAATTCAGGCAGAAAATTGGAGAGCTCATCTGATAGTGAAGTATAATCGTCCTTATAAAAAAATGGATGTGGCTTAGCTCAGCTAATCCTGGTTATGCAAGTGAAAGCTTAACCGTTCACAGATGCTGCGCACAAATCCGAACAGATTACACGTGAAGTCACTTTCGAAGGTTCTCATGGCCAAAGCACAATCTGACAGACGGACCACGTGGTTCATTGTGCATTCCACACTGCGAGAACTCACCTCCAGTGGCTCGCCAGTCTCCGCCGCAGCTGCTCCCAAAGCTCGTCGCTGTCTACTTTCGGCATCTTTCACTCTTCGTTGAGCCAGGTGAAGCTTCCATTTTTCATTGGTTTCGGCTGCCCGTTTAGCGTGTTTACGCCCCCTATCGATTGCTGAAGCCCTCGCACGATTGGGAATGTCGACCGGATGATCAGACTGCCCGACGTCTGCAAGTACCCACTCTCGAGGGCGTCGGCTTCGGCTGACTTGCTTTGTCCGTAGACACTGGATAGGCGACGGCGGAGTGCACGGCTGTATCGGCTGTGAGTCACGTGATACATCACGTGGTTACTTACGCAGCTGCGCTGCTCAAGGTTATCCGTGCAGACACGGCGAAAGCAGCGCCACTAGGCTAGTAAAGGCTTTAAAAGTAAACCTGCCTTGGCTGATCCAGTGGACATGAAAATGGCATGATTCGAACATGGGCAACAACGCAGTCATGGTCACTAATACCCGGAATGGCAGAGTTGGCAGACACAAGCGACATCTCGTTCAAACAAGGCAGGTCCAGAACAGAAGGGCTATTTGGATCAAGCCCAGCAGGCTCAGTAACAAACTGGCCAAGATAATTTGCCACTATGAACTGGCGAAACGCTGAAGCAAGTGGTGATCAATTACTAAGGACCAGCTTACTGTCCGCTCACTGGATGAGGTACATATTGAAGTCGTTGCCTTTAATATTGTCGTCATTTATTGTAGACAGGAAGTCGGGCAGTAATTTCTGTAATTCAGGGGAAGTGAAAGCTGGGGGCCCATTGTCAAGATTCAGGGCATTCAGAGCAGACAACTGAAGGCATGAAATGATGAGGAGGAAGACACCACGAATGGCAGTCGAAACAGTAAATGTGGAAACCAGGTGGAAAAACTTTGGAACTTAAAATAGAGTAATCGAGCCGCGGCTCTGTGCCTGTTATCACGTGTGGTTTAATGGAAGAGACAAGAGTAGTAAATTCATCGCTTGTTTTTTTTTTTTTTGCTCTTACAGTTTACTTCCAAAAATGTAAATATGACCAGCTGAATGCTCTTTATGCTGACTTTGCACTAAGGACTAATTGCGCAGGTGCCTGCCTCTGTTGTTCTTTCAATTCAACAGTCATGTCACAAGTAGAATCGTATAGTACTTAGCATCTCTCTTGAGTAGCTTATGTACCGTAGTTTAAAAGAGCATTTCATGGCTGTTGCGTGATGTACAATCATGGACAGAAGTTTGCAGGATGCAGATTTGCGTAAAAAATTAATTTCTGCTTTGCCTGTCTAGCAAGTATTCTTCTACCAGATGGAACACGTATGTCTCCTCACGCTTCTATGCTTTTCATCGACCTGTTGTGCCTAACTGCTCCACAATAAATTTTTTTCCGCGAATCGCCATTTCGCATGGCTGTACAAGTTTAAATAACATGAGTTTGTTGGCAGGGGTGAAATCTTCACGGATTGCAAAGGTACTGTCTTTCAGTTTGATACTGCATCATAGCATGCTGTCCTTATCCTTGAACCCACAGAACTTAAAAATAAATGGGCAGTGTTTGCTTTCCTGGAATTTACCAGGCCGGTGAGCTCTATGCATTTCAAAGTAACCTGTTCACCACCCAGTTGCGTTTAGCAGAAAGCTAGCACCTTTTGTTCAGATTTGCACCAAGTTTCAGTGAAGAAGTCGTGTAGGCCAAAAATAAGCAAATTACTTCTTCTGTGTGTGTCGTTGACATTTTCAAGTGACACCCCTAAGTTTGACCATCTAGATCTTGACTCGAAGATGTCAACAGCACCTGGAGCGGTGGCTGCCCTGTCAGTTTCAGTCTGGAATGCATGTCCAGGATCTTGCATTCAGTGCATTGTGCAACTTGCAGTTCTTGAAGGAATGTCGCCTGACTCAGTTCCAAACATTTGACCACTGCGCAAGCGTCAGCACTGACGGAATTGGTGCATTCTGTGTTTACTTGGTAGGAGTGTGCTGCTGCTGTGAGCATTTCCGCTCTGGGAATGGAACAGCATGCACCCACTAAGCAGTAAGCTGAAGGACGGTGTTAGAAAAACATCGGGCTCTGTATGACTGCTAACGTTGCCCTAATCTCTATCAAAAGTGATGTCAAGGACTTGAGACCTCTCCTGTTTCATTAAAGCCCTTCTCCTCTCTCCTCTATCAGTCACGTGATAGAGGAATGCGCAGAATATAACCTACCTCTGTATATACTCGTCACAGCTTATGAGAAAGCATGTGGCCTGAAAGTTGCTAAGCAGTTTTCACGGCTGAAGGACAGTGAGAGGTTGTGGGTGGATAGCAGTGGTAGCATTGAAGATCACAGTCGAAGCTGTGAGGCGCTCAGTGTTCGTGCTCTCTGGCTAAAATTTTCAGTGAGTGTGAACTACTTTTTCAGCACAGATTGAGTAAGAGTGATTCACTGTACCAGCCGCATATCATATCGCCACATGCAATTCTTGCTTCACGAAGTATCGATGAGTTGCCGGGCGAAATTGGTTTCTCTTTGTTTTCGCCCAAATGCTCAGTGAAGTTTCGAGAAGAACGAATGATTTGTTGCGGAGTAATATGGTTTCGCGGACGCACTACATGTGCAGCCACCGCAGCATTGCCCTCTATGTATGACGCGGACACAGCTTGGCACTGGGCAGTTAGATATATTCATTTCATTGCAAATCGCGTTCGATATGTAAAGTACTAAATGCCTGTGTTTATTAAAGATGTTTAGGAACATTTTGATTTAGCCAATAATTCGTAATGTTCATTGTAACAAGGTTTGCGGAAAGAAAACCAGCACAAAGGATGGAGACACAGAACAGGAACACAGGACGACAATGGACTGTCACCTATATCTATAGTCCAACGTCGTCCTGTGTTCCTGTTGTGTGTCTCTGTTCTTTGCGCTGGTTTTCTTTCTGCAATCATGTACCGACTTGCCCAGCTCTGCTGAATCATGTAACGAGGTTTGACTGTACATCTCTACTTGGGGCGGGTAGTGACCGCAGATCTGGACCGCGCGAATAAAATATCTTGGAGGTGGAGTGCATTTGGGAGGAACTCTCAAATTAGCAGTTTACTAATATCACTGAAGAGAAAAGTATGTGTATCTTACCAATACTTACCTGTGGGGTGGAATCGTGTAGGCTAGGGAAAAGCATTGAATTGAAATTGAAGATAGCGCGGCGACCTATTGAAAGGAAGATGATAGGGGGTAGGAAGAGAGCAGGATGGGCCAGGGAAGAATGGGCGGATGAGATTTGTGGGGATAAGGCATAGGATTAGTCAGAGGCAGTGGATGTAGTTAGGTGGTGATGAAGAAGCAGGAAGCACAAACATCAAAGCTGAGTAAGTCAGTGGCTGTGTGGATGAGAACAATCATTCTGTGCAGAGCCTGCGTGCCACTTTCGGGATCCGGATTACTACTGCACCATCATTTCCAACACGCAAGACAAGCTGCGGTTGTGAGACAGCTGTCGTTCGGATCATGGCCGTGATCCGAACAAGTATGACGACAGCGACTGCGAGAAGGCCTATGGCGAGGAGGGCCTCGGGGCCATGGCCGCAGCCCAGCTGCTGCTCTGGAAGCTGCTGCGGCTCATAATCGACCATTCCCGAAACCTGGCACAGTTCTGGTGAGGCACCATGTGTGCCCCCTGGTGGGGACAGACCCACCTTGCCTCCTCCTGATGCCATGGTGCCTCAGACCTCTGCGTCATGTTTGCTCTCATTTCCACAGCTTTGCACAAACTGTTACGGAGGTTTCGTTGGACTAACATTGGTAACAGGTCTACAAGGTCCTGGTCACTAAATATCATTGCAGCATACTCTCAGCAATGCTGTACAAACCAGGTCAAAAAGTATCCTTTCATTTATAGCGGTTTGTTCCAAAGAATGTCAATTGGCTTTTTGCCCAATCGTTTGACCAGTGTGTTCTGTACAATCAGCACATCAAGTGTGCTGTTGAGGTGTGGGAACATTGTGGTACCATTGCACGTGGTGGTGCATCGCCACTTAGCTCCTCTGTGATACACATAATGTGCTCCGTGAACAATCCGTGGAGATGTTTTGTATCTCCTCCACAAAGGAGCTGTCCGAGAAAGCGTGCTGTTGCCCATTTCGTCTTCAGACTTGCCCAGTTCACTTGAGTGTCCCGGCAGAACCAGTTGCTCGTCCAGAACTGTTACATTGGGGGGCCAACAAACAGGTGTGTCCAGGAGTGATGCCGAAAGTGGCCTGAGGGGTGCCACTACCGCTGACGGTGTCAATCTTTGCTTCAGAGTGAGACGATAGGGGCATCGCATAAATGACTCCTCAGTGTCCGCATTAGTTTGGTAAGCCCTGCCTGCTTGCAGTTGCACCTTCTGTGGCTATCCTTGTTTCCCTTCACAAAGAGGAAAAACATTTCCTAGCTTGCCTGTGCCATCATTTCTGTGGTCAGTTGAGGCACTACAAAAGGGAGTGGTACTCTTGCCTCATTGCCAAACAAGCACGAGCTCACGGTGGCACCTACTGCAACCTGCAGATTGCTTTTTTTCTTCCCATGTTCTGCGAATTCTGTCTGCAGTTGGGACACCTCAGTATTCCCTTTTTGGCTGCCTTGTACAGGTGACATACCAGTTCAGTCTTCACAAGTGGCCCACAGTAATATCATGTGAATAGAAAAAATGCATCTCAACTCTGCCCAGACAACATCATACAAATATCTTGGTGTGCACCATTCCTATCGTGGGTAACGCATATCGAAACCACCTGCCTCGCGCACCCTGGGCTACATGCGGCGTACAACTCATCACCGGGAATTAAAAAACTGGCATATTTAACGTTCATCAGACCACAGCTTGAATGCACACCAGCCATCTGGAATTCCTCACCAGCATACCTCGTCGCTAACTGCGCTGACCTGTACCTATTCAAAACAATTCAGCATTACTTCATTAAAAAAACAACCTTCAACTCCCATCCCTCGCATCACGCCACCTCAAATCTCATTTGTGCCTTCTTCACATGTTTTATTATCACCCATGTTGCAGATATGACAACACCTCTAAGGTCTTCCCGACACACACCCTAGCAATAAATAGCTCGTTCTTCCCCCACGCAATAATCTTGTGGCCTGAAAACAGCGGCATGCATACATAGAACACAACTGAACATTCATATCAGTTAATACGTCATTGCACCTGAACGAACTGCACCTCTTGCCTTATTTTCTGCTTTGTATGTTTTCTTATTGCTTGTTTGCTGTCTATTTCTGCGTCTTGCTATAATTTGTTTGTCTTGCATTTCGCTCTTTTCGTTTTTGTTCAAGAAGTGCTACACATTTTCATCTGGCTGCCCTTATGTAGTGCTTTCAGGCTGTTAACTCTTTCCTTACAGCGCCATAGGTCATCAGTCATGTGTGACCAATGTTTTGAAACTGCTGCCAAAAATTCAAGATGGCACTCCTGGTCATGTTTCATCATCTAGTTTGCTTCTATAACACCATTTCTTTGACTTCAGTATTTTTTTTTCATTTTCTTATGTGAGGAGGTGACATGACATAGTCCACTGGTTGCCGATCATATGGCGTCCGTTTCACCGCATTCTTCTCAAACGTGAAAGGCTACACTGAGCACTTTTTTCGTTGTTATGCTTCTCTTATTTTGTCAGAGCTGTAGTGGTGAGTTAGACATCCATGTGGAATGGTGAGATTTTAGTTTCGATTGCCAGACTTTGTCTCACAGGCCCGGGAAGTCAGCGCGTGCTCGTACGTTTCATTTTGCCGCTGACGTTGTATTCTACTATTTTATTTATTTATTTACAAATACTGTAAGCCATTTCGGCCCAAGGAGGAGTGGGGCGATACGCAAGAGCAAGCTGCCAGCTTGATACTTCAGGCGTTGTGCCCAAAACCAAAAGCACACAAAAATAAACAAAAACTTTGAGAAAAAAAACACGGCGAATACTTCTAATCAGTACACACCTCAAACTTACATGAGATAATCTTCAAGCTGCTTTGCAAAATTATTTGAATCAGTTACTGTAGCCGGTAAGCAGTTCCAGTCTGCAATAGTTCTTGCAAGAACACTGTGTTTAAATGCTTCCATTCGTGCAATAATTTGGACTAGGGAGTTACTGTTAGTATGTCTGGTTCTTAGAGCTGTAGATTTCTTTATACAATTGCATGAGTCTGTGTTTAGCTTACCTGTAAGTAATTTGTGCAAAAATTTTACATGTTAAGTTTTCTATGAACCGCTAACGGACGAATACCATGCTGCTCCATCAGAAGTGAAGGGAAGTCTAGCCGTTTATATTTGCTGAATATAAACCGGACAGCTTTCCTTTGTACGCACTACAACAGATTGATGCCTTTTTTAGTACGGGGGTCCCAAATTACCGCTGCGTAGCCTAGTTTGAAAACTAAACATTTTGACAGATTTGCCTGTCTGGTTGGGTTTGAAGACCCAACCGTACAGGCAACCCCACAGTGCCACAACGTGACTCACAGCCTTAACCCCCCATCCACCCCCTCCCCCACGCCTTTGGCATCACAGCTGTCGTTCTTTTGACCGCGTCTCTCCTCCATACTTAAAGGTGCTAGCTACTGCCCCCAGTCACCCCTGATGAAGGAGCCTAGCCGGATTCGAAACGTTGGGTTTTAAATTAAAGTTTTTGGTTGGAGATGTGCAGTTTATTATAAGTATTTTAGTTTGGACCTAATAAAAGTATTTAGGCTAGCAACCTTATTTCAGTCGGAGCCGTTTGAAGTTTCCACTTTATAAACCACAATTTCCTTAAAGAAGAACTGCAGACATCTGATATATGACTGGACCATGAAAGTGTGTTCGTTAGGGGAACACCCAGTTACTTATAAGACTCAGTTTCATTAACTAAATTATTCTGAAGCCAATATGGGAAAATGCTGGTTGTCTTTTTGCTAGTTATCTGTAATAGCATAGTTTTCTCCGCTTTAAGTTCCATGCCCCATATCTTGCACCAATATTCAATCGCAAGAAGTGCATTTTGTAATAGGGCATGACCGTCGGTGGATAAAATTTCTATAAAAACAACACAATCAACCGCAAATAATCTGACAGACACTTCAGAATGCATTAAATCAACCAAATCATTAATATAAATTAAAAACAAAAGCGGGCCTAAGACGCTGCCCTGTGGGACACTAGAAGTAACACACAATACATCAGACGAACAGCCCCTAATGTCAACAAACTGTGTCCTACCGCTAAGATATGCCCGTATCCATTGCATCATTTCATATGGTAGTCCGATTTGTTCTAACTCAAACAGCGATTTTCTATGTGGCACCTTATCGAAGGCCTTTCGAAGGTCCAAAAACAACACAATAGTTTGACTGGACACATGGAGTACGCACGATACTTTGAAAACCGTAGATATGAGCTGGGTAACAGTCGACATGTTCCTCCTAAATCCGTGTTGATGTTTCGTCAAGATATTTTTTCACTCTAAAAATTCATACACATAATTGGCTACAACATGCTCTAACAACTTGTAGCAGGTACTGGTTATTGACACTGGGCAATAATTAGTTACTGAAAGTCAATCACCTTTCTTGAAGATCGGAGCTACGCATGCGTTCCTCCAACATTGTGGTATCTCACCCTTTTGAATAGACAAATTAAAAATATGCGTTAGAAAGACTGAAACATGTTCTGCATAGCATCTCAGGAACACGTTCGGTATGTCATCAGGTCCAGAAGCATTTTTAGGATTCAGTTCTAGTAACATCGCCAACGCTCCTTCACGTGATATGACTAGCTCGCATGGGGCACCAAGAGCTGATACCGGAATCTGACACTCATCAGGCTTAGCAAAAATGCTTTGAAAATATCTATTAAAGTGGTTAGCTACCTTAGTTGCATTCGTTATTTCTTCATCTTGGACTTTTATTTTCAGAACTTCTTTTTTACTCTGACTGAGATAGCGCCAAAACTTGCCTGGATCCGATTTTATGAAATCAGTAAGGTTTTTGTTAAAAAACTTGTGCCGAGCTTGATTAATGTTTGTTAAGCTTTTGTTTTAGCTCCGAATATTGATGCGTGCCAGATTTACCGTGCTTTCTTAGCCGCTTTATTTTACGTTTTGTGTGTGTGTAATATCCCGGTTAGTCCAGGGGTTATGAGGATGCTTGTTTATCTTCTTCAGAAGGGCAAAGTTTGTAATACAAAACTGAACTGTACGACAAAAAAGCTGCCACGAGTCGTTGACTTCGCATGAAGTGCCAGGAAACCATTAGTCTAAATAACCAGTTATCGCAACATCATCAACTCTGTTGTATTCCCTAATTGTCATCTGTGGTGTTCGTTTTTTTGTGCTTCACAGCTTCAACTTCGCAGATGAAGGATATCAGTTTATGGTCAGAGATACCGGCCTATTGGAATCCTTACCCCTGATAAGTTTATTGGTAACAAATAACAAGTGTAGGATTGATTTTTCACGAGTAGGCTGTTCGACAATTTGATCAAGAGAGAGGGAGAACATTATGTCCAGTAGTAGGTCGCAAGTAGTCGAACATCCGTAATTGGGGCTGTTCCAATCAATTGCTGGCAAGATGAAGTCCCCTGTTACTGTCACATTTTTACCATGCAACTGCAAAAGCTGATCGTACAAATCGTTCAGAAAATCATCACTTGCATCAGGAGCACGATAAACTGCGCAGAGATATAAAGTTTCCTTGCACATTTCTAGTTTCAATAGCAATGCTTCACGTGACTTGAAATCTTCTACAATAGACACGTCAATAGCAATCTTCGTGATAACTGCGACACCACCACCTCGAGAAGTACGGTCACATCGGTATATGCTGTAGCCTGGCGGAACAATTTCATCATCACGAATTGCTTCGTGCAACCAACTTTCCGTTACTACACACACGTGGGGGTCATGCAGGAACAAAGTGTTTTCCAGTTTGTCGGTGTTATTTACAATGCTTCGTGCATTGACAGATAGTAGACGCAACTGTTTCTGCGACCGCTAGCTTAGTGGTGAAGTACTACTGTCCCTTCGTAGTTCCTTAAGAGATTCTGACACATCATCCCCGATTTATGTGCGGTTGTAAATCCGAAGCTTATCAGGCACAAGCAAAACCCTTTTGCCCTCAAGTTTAAACTGATTTGCACTCGCCCATGGAAGCTTTTGTTTCCGTAATGTGTCAGCGCAGTAGTCATTTTGCAAATATATTCATGTTCCTTTTAGGTTATAGGCATTGCGCAACACCTCGTGTTTTTCTAAATAGTCTTGAAAGTACAAAATAATTTGGTGTGTCCTATTCGAATTTACAACTTTGTGAATCCTAAATACCAACGAGCGCTTTTTACTGAGCTTATCCTGGATCGCATTGTTAACAACTTAATTGCGTAGGTCGGGCTCCGATTCAGTTGAGACTTCAAGAACAATTAAGTTAGATCTGCGGTTATGGTCTTCTAATTTCATGAGTTTGGCATGAAATGGATGTATACGGTCCTGAAAGTTACTGACTACCGAGCTGACTGATTCATTATCTGCTGCCTGTGGTTGCAATTGCTTGACGTTTATTTCTAAATCACTAAGCCTTTTGTGAAAACTACTTATCGCAGTTTCTGTAGATTCCAGACATGTTTTTAACCCTGTAACTTTGGCGTGAATATCAGTATGTCCTTGCAAGAGAGTTGACAACATTGCCACCCCTCTAGGGCATCACCACCAGACATCACAGAGCAATGCTTTACACACAAGATAGCAGTCATACGCAATAAGCAAACATATTTGTGGGCACAGCACAACGACAAGCATAATTTCATCTCCTGTCCTAACATTTGAGGTAAAACAACTAGCCTGTATAGCAAAAAAGAATTGCTTGTTGAGCGGCATCCTTCCAGCTGTTTCGTCGGGCCCACTGTCGATGACGCAATGCAGCAGTCCTTTTAAGGGGCTGGTTGTTGATGACGTCACACACTTGTCAGCTCGCAAGGGGCGTATCCAGTCTCCGGTCGAAGCACAGTGATGGCAATGGGTAGATGTCAATGTGATCAGAAGCGTCGGCAAGCAGTACACTGCATCCGCTTTTGTCCAGTGGTCCGGCACCCAAAAAGAGTGATATCTGTAGAGCAAAAAAGAATTGTTTATTGAGCGGCATCCTTCCAGCCGTTTCGCCGGGCCATGCAGTGTGCTTGATTTGTGAATGATGAGAGTCATTTTATGTGGTGCTTTAATTAAGGTGTTTGCAACATACTGCCAAGATATTTTACCAAGTACGCCAGCAGATTTTTGATTATAATGATGTCAAGGACGGCCATGCCCTTTATTAGGGCTTTTTCAGTGTTTCTTCTTAATTTTTTTATTTTTCCCAACTGAAAAAAAGAACAAAAAGCACTAGCTCTGCTATAAAAAAAACAACAGAACTCAGATCATGTGTAATGTGCAGCACATCCCACATCTCCCTCCACTTCATGTCCTCATGCGACTGCTTTGTCTAGTGGCACAGCAGTTATGTTGCCTAACTTGAAAGGCCACGGAAAGTGCAGTGCATTATATATGCAGCTGAAAATTGCAAGAATTATAGCTCGTTTATTTAACCGATTTAACAGAAAACCTTGCTTCGAATGTGAGACTGTACGCGTATGATTGCATTGTATATCACTCTGCGGGATGTGCAGAAGATATATATGCTTGGTTTGTTAAACAGAAAATGGACCTGAATATACCAAAGTGCTATCATGTGCAGTTCACGAACAAAAAGAAAAAGTTCTATAGCTCATACTTCTTAAATAATGCTCTAATACAATGTCTCGACAAAGTCAAATATCTGGGCGTCACATTAACGGCGACACTGGATATTCAAACTACATGCGCTAAAGCATGTCGCCTTTTACACCTTTTTCAAAGAAATTTCAACTTTGCACCAAAAACCCTGAAGGAAACATTGTACCGCTCGAAATATCAGGCCGGTGTTAGAATATGCGTGCGTATCTTGGGACCCTTTCACAAGAACCCTTGGATATAAGTTAGGGCGTGTTTAAAAAAAGGGCTGCAAGATTCGTCATGGGCATCTACGATTTCTAAATTAGAGGTTCTCAAATCAGGGAAAGTCTAGGTTGGAAACTGCTCTCCGCATGCAGGAAAATCTTCCGGTTAAAGCTTTTGAACAACAGTAACAATGTTAACACAGCACTCCATAGGAACACGTATTTAAAGCAACCTCATTATCAGTCTAAGAGACGGGACAATTCTCAAAAAATCAGGCCATATCAATGTCGCATAAATGCATTTAAGTTTTTATTCTTTCCACGCTGAATTTCAGATTCGAATTTACTCGCGGACAGTGTTGTAGGCGTTACCGAAAAAAAGTAACTAAATACCTTACTCGTTACGCTAAGAAAAAGTAATGCGTTACCGTTACTGTTACCGAAAAAAGTACTGCACTTTACTTTGCCGTTACTTCATGGCCATAAATTTTAATTAGTGCATCTTCGCCTTAAGAACTCACGATAACAATTTTATAAAGCTTATACTTCACTAAAAACTTCTAGCCCAAATAACCATTTTACGCGATATCCTGATTTAACGAGAATACTTCGCACAAATGTGCAGGAGCTTACCAATGTTATAGTGGCCTAAAGTGGCCTGTAGAGTTACACGTGTTGCATTCGAACTCTGTGGCACATCGTGAAGCCATCTTCTGAATGTGGCATTAAACACAAAATGGCACTTCATCATCAATTCTAACTTCATAAAGAAAACATAGCTGAACTCTCAACAAATTTAGTGTAATTCTGAAAAATGTGATGTTCCAAAATGCTCGGCATGCTTCCACTCTGTAGAGAGCTGTGTGTGTGAGTGGTTCGGGAAGGGGAGCTAGGCGAAGGCGAGTGTGGGAATGGGTGTTCGTGCACGTTTCGTGCTTTATGACTATTGTGTCTTTTTTTTTTAGTTGGGTGTGTCGTGAAGGGCAGGTGTTTTCTGGCATGCATGCGAGCTGCAACAAAGGTCGTCGACAGCACCTGTTTGTTTATTTGCAACATCACATTAGGTGCTCTGCACTTTTTTTTTATTGCGAAAGCAATACTGCTCGCACTTTCGGCCCATCGGTGGTCGTGGCACCTCCTTACACAGCTGCGCGTCACGTGACCGTGTGACGCCACGCCAGACCGAGAGACGGGGCCCCAGCTCGCGGCATCGATGCTGGAGGCGAAGCCTTGCGTGCCGCTGCTGCGGCGCTACCGAGAGGGGGCGCTCGCTGGTGTGACGTCGCGCTAGGAGGATAAATGGGGCTACAGCTCGGCTCCTCGCAGTGGTCGGCGCGCTGCCTTGCGCTATGTCGGATGATGTGTACAAGGCGAGGCTGGAACGATCTGCTGCGGCCAAACAAAGGGCAACCATGTCCACACCGTCAGCCGAACCAAGGCGCAGCCAAGGGTATTGCTTTCACAATCTTCCAGGCTTAACCAAGCTAAGCCTTCAGCCAATTTTTTTCTAGAGAAAGGGAACGGAGTGGGCGGCAACTGGAACAAAAAGTAACTAGTAACGTGACACCTCACATTACCGAAAAATGTTAATGTAAGTATGTTACTCGTTACAGGTCCCAAATGGTAATGAGTACGTTACTAAGTTACCGAAAAAAGTACGCGTTACCGGTAACGCCGTTACTTGTAACGCGTTACCGCCAACACTGCTTGCGGATGAGGTAGTACCTGCACCTAATTTTTCACCTGTCATAGAGAACATTATTTGAACCTGTTTTACTTTATATGCAGTGTACTTCATTGTGAAACTGAGTAACAATTTTTTTTTGTTCTGTCTGTCTTTTACACTTGGCATTGAATGTGTTCCCATCCTGTTTGTTAAAATGACCGTTTGAATTATTATTTTTTTGCTTTAGAACTGATTGTATGCTTTTGCTTCCTGTTTTTCTGTTTGCCATTTTTGTTTTGCAATCCTTATGTTTGTAATTAACCCCTTACTATAATGGCCAATGAGCGGTGTAGGTAATTGTAATAAATAAATAAGAACTTGTACAATGTTTTGTGTATTTTAAATTTTTTGTGATCGATTTCTGGCTCAGTGCAGTGGCTTATTTTTGTTTTGCTTGCATTCTTTTTCTGTGTTACCAGCGCATTTAACCAATAAATTTTCAAAAAGTTTTGCACATACAGCTCCGTTTTTTTTTTTGGTCGGAAGTATAATCAATAAGCTACAGTATGATATATTACAATGCGCAGTGCATTTAGCAGTTCTTGAAGAATAATTTTTACTTTAAAACACTCAAAATAATCTTTAAGGTGTTGGCGCACTGTACTTAAACACAATGGCTTACAACAAAGAACAGGTAGACGAGACAGGTAACGTACGCTTAATTTCAACTGTTTATTAGTAGTGCTGCTCTCCTTATACAGTAAAACCTCGTTGATGCGTTCCCGGTTCATACGGTTTCCCGGTTCGTACGCTCAACATCGCGAACATTAAAAATGTCCCATAGAGTTGCACTATTTTTCCCGGTTTATACGTTCCCAGTAAGCACGATTTCCCAGCTACTACGTTTACAATTTGGACAAATTGTGTCATATAATACATTTATTGGCGAACCATGTTTGCACAAACATGTTTGTGCGAATCTACAAGTTGGCCGAATGAGAGGGCACGCGACGTTTTTTGTGGCAGTCACCCGCCGTGGGGGTTGCTCTGCAGTGCCTTGATGCAAAGAGGCGAAGCATCACCACCACAAAGAACAAAAAAAAAACGGCGCGCTAGCATTCGCCATGGCCGTTTCTGCGGGTAAGCAGTACGAAGAGGAGAAATGCTGAGGTTTCTTCGCGGTGCATAAAGGAAAGGAGGCAAAGCTTCTACCAACTACAGCGATGCACTTATATACGAACGGGCCGGGTCTGGGAAACGCAGCTTAAAAAGCAAAAACACTGCGACAATCAGCTGCCGTGGTGGCTTTCTCACAGTACTGGGGAGCAAAGGGGCGAAGCATCTAAAAATGACAAGACCGGACACGTTATGAATTTCCTTCCCCGCTAAAGAAAGCGCGGACGCGGACTGAATTCAGCGAGCTCTGGAATAGGATCTGCTCAGCCCTTTTGCCAAAATGCAAAATGTCAATCGACATTTTTATGCGAAATATTCAATACCCACGAAACACAAGAAGGGCTATGCAACATGTAACAAACGTCTACAAAAGTATGCGGTAATGTCTAGAAGAAATCCATTTTCAGATGTTCTCTAGACAATGAGGCAAAAAGAGCTGTTATATGCCTGCTAATGCTTTGCCAGAAAAGATCTAGCAAACTTCTTCGTAAGAACTCGTTAAGAACATATTTAGATAGACATTCTTATTTTTTTGGAAATGGCTGCTTATATGAAGCAGACTCAAGATCAGTATGCTATATATTTAGAATCCTCAAGAATCAACCAGTGGGAGCTATTTCATTAGGTTTAGTGCTCATGCTTTTTTTAGAGCTTCAGATTTTGTTTGCTCGGATATGTGCAGTACAGCTCGAGCTGGAAAGGGCAGGCAGCTGCCCTTTGCAGCATAAATACGCATGCAAATGAGGCAAGAAAACCCGCTTCACCAGTCTCTGCCGTAGTTTATTATATAAGTGTTCAATAAAAAAACCGAAATATCGGCATTAAAACTGGAAGTAGCGGGATGCTTGCTTTGCAGGGGCTGCCTTCCAAATTTCTCTTACACTGAAAAGTTTGATACCTGCATACATTCTAGAGTAAACTTCTCGTCAGAGAAATTTTTAAAACGTTGCATGGAAAACATATTTAGAGAAGTTTTCAAAACGTTTATGAATAAACCTCTTTTGTCAGTATGTTTTTAAAACGTTTGTGGATAAACCTCCATTCCTGAGATGCTATTTAAACATTTCAATCTAGAGTTAGACGTTGCTAGATGTTTTGAGTTGTTTGAAGACGTTTTATAGAAGTTAAATGTTTCATGAGTAAATGTCTTTTTACCTCATTCAGCAGTTACATTTCTCAAAATCATGCGGTTTGGATAATGT
Organism: Amblyomma americanum; assembly: GCF_052857255.1. Taxonomy (NCBI): domain Eukaryota; kingdom Metazoa; phylum Arthropoda; class Arachnida; order Ixodida; family Ixodidae; genus Amblyomma; species Amblyomma americanum. The sequence goes on from NC_135502.1 coordinate 162,247,096, forward strand.
GTTTTCCCGGATATTACGTTTCTTCCCGCAAGTAAAAAAAAGCATATCAACGAGGTTTTACTTTAAATAACAAAGAACAAATATACAAAACAACTGAAAATCCCAACTATATGAAAGTGCAAATCATAAACTGAAACCCATGTATCACCTCTTCCCATTGCTCTGCTTGTCAACAGTTCAATCTCACTCTGCGTCAGCACTATCGATGGATCACTTACACATTCCGAGGCTCCAGCTCGTGCCATTGCGTATGCTTCGAAGATTAATTTTTCATTCCGGTATCTGAACCGCCCAATTGTAGTGGTTTTCCCAAATTTTGGTTTGCATTCTTTTCAATAAACTACATGCTTGGCAAGATTGCTCAGGTGGTTGGTTTTGACACAGTTTCTTTGGTGTGCTCCCAGTCTTATGTTTATGCATCTTTCGGTCTGACCCACATATCTTTTGCCGCAAGACAAGAGGATGTTGTTTACAATGCTTCTGCACACATTATCTGTCTCATCTACCTCTTCTTTGTTGTAAATATTAAAGTACAGCACACCACCACCTTAAAGATGAAAGCATTTCAGCAATCAGAATATTCAGAAGCATTTCAGACGGTTTCAGCATTGCTTAAAGTTAAGTAAATGAGAAATGAAACTGACCCATCATGCCGGTTCAGCAAGCTTCTTCACGTGTGTGCAGCTTGCATGCCCTTAACTAGTTCCTGCACACGCCAAAAGATTTCGGACAGATCAAGCGCCGAACAGGGCACCAGGACACAATAGCACGGGCCAGTTGGTTCCTATCCATGGTGTAGAAAAATTCGCAGCACAAATGAAACTAGGAACAGGAACAAACAAGACCAGAGGTGGGCCCTCATTTGTACTTTTCCTCCCGCAGCCTCACTTTTTTATCCATGGCCCTCCCTCGGCCTCATTTGTAAAAGTTATCTGGCCCTCACATCGCCGCTCTCCCTCACTAACAGTCGTTTTAAAACGAGTTATTTCTGTAGTCGGCAACTTATAGTAACTTTACTGAATCATAAATATTTAAGACAAGCTGTCAAGGCGTTTGTTGTTTGAGCTAATATGGGAAACAACACAGGGACAGTTAATAGTTGAGTCCCAAAATATCACTGTGCCTTTACTTCTGGCAGACACTGCATGCATACATGTGCCCTGTACTAACAGTTCCTTGTTATCTATATGCACTGCTAAAATGAGTCGGCACATTGTTGTGTCTATGTACAAAACCTTATGTACGCCAAGAATAATACATTTAAAAAACAATGCAGTAGCATTTACTACGGCAGTTACCATAAATGCTAAGCACAGAATAGACTCGGATCGAGGAAAGTTTGTGGGTTGCTTAATTACCATTACCTGATGACATTCCAATAGCACTAGGTCGTCTGAATTTCACTGCTTCTAATCTCCCACCATTTCGTGTGATACGCTGCATGCTCGTCTGATGACTCTTCCATGCGCACGGATGGAAGATGAAGAACAAACTACAGCGCGAGATGCGCAGTTTAACACGTGCGAACACGGGTACGTGAAGATGACGACATTGCAAGCACGGCTCGAGTAGCACCCCTGGCTAATCCCCTGCGGTGGGTATGTTCCACTCCAGCAGAGGGCAACAACATCAACAACACAGCTAAAGAGCTTGTCAGTTTGGTATGAATTCTTCCAACTGATTGCTCATCTAAGCGAAGTGTATGAACCGACCGACTTTAAACAGGAGTGGCACTCTTTCTTGGTGGTGTGCTCAGCCTTACCTCGCATCTAGTGCTCTGTTGCTCTGTGTTTTTGCAATGTGTTTCATGGTATTTCCTAAAAGCTTTGTAAATAATTTATTTAATATAAATAGAATATATTTTAAATGTAATAAATACTATGCCTAAAAAAAGCTGTGGCGATGGCGTAGTGGTCTGAAGCAGCGGTCAGCGGAACTGATTTTTTAGCGCCTCCGCGTGTCCAGATCCCACTCCACCAGCTATGAAGTTATTCATTTCTTTATTGTCTTCCCCCAGTTCGATGCGGGCTTTCCGCTGCAGTGAGGCTCTTATGCTGTCGCTTTAAGTGCAACATTATTCAGGCCACTTGAAAATGAAATGCATTGCTGAAATGCAGCATCTGGGCTGAATAATGGTAATGACTAACTCCCCGAGTCTGGAGTGATTGCCTTTGGTTGCCATTTTAGTGCCTTAGAACTTCCACTCTGCTGAAAAGCGGTTGTCTGTCTGTCCAAAGCCTGCTGCTTGCATGTGGGCCACTTTCGTCACAAGCTGCCCGCCGGATTGTGAGCAAACTGCTGATCGTGGCAGTTCAATTAATGATTAGTCGCGAGATATTCCTCAAGAACAACATAGGTCTCACAAGCACCACCGATGGCAGCACCTGTCATCGCAGGGAAGTGGCGCGTAGCTTTACAGCTTCACCTCTGCGCCAGGAGCAGAATCAGGACTCCCATTGATCCACCAAAGTACAAGTCTAAAATGATGCAATATCACGCAAACTTACATCATATATCAACCAAAGTAGGCCAGTTCAGATCAAGAAAAAGCATAGAAAGTCAAGATAAACTATGCAAAACCAGGGCTAACGGTGCCAACGCACGATAATTCGTGGTTAATCCCAAGCTAAACCACCCGTGATTTTTTTTGCTTGCACGTCTACGCAAAACCAAAATGCCGAGTGTCAGTTCCCTACCATGCCTGCAAAAAACTTGGTTCATAAAATCAGGCGCGCGATTGCGTTGTCACAGGTCTCACCAGGGACAGAAATAAACCAAGACATTGTTTCTGTTATTTGGATAGCAGTACAGCCTTTTCTTTTTAGCACATCGTACAATGCAAAGTGGAGCGAGGGATGATTCAGACCAAGGTGGCTAAGCTGCTGCTTTATTTCTATGGTAAGACTACAGTGGTTGACTTTGCCCATCACATTTTCGTACCACTTTCGTATGCTGCAATTGCAGCGAAAATAGAAAGAAAATACGACTGTACTGAAATACTTACAGTGTGAATGAAAAATTCCGCACCAACGCTGCCAACAGGCTTTGATTTGACTGTAGAATTTTGTAGAAGCATTTTTTGCACTGCACTCAGTTCTTTGAAACCTCAGTGAGCTGAAATCTGGCATCGTTCCAGGAAGCAAGGCTTAGATCATGGGAATTCAACAGCCTTACAAGGTATAATTTCTACTTGTTTCACTCCACATTCTGATCATCTGACAGACCGGGGCTTATGGGGTTTCTAAGATTACACAATTTTAAAAAATAGGCTTTTTGAGTTAAAACAGCACTTTTCGGCACAGCATTGTCAGCGGTGTGGTATATTGCGGCAACGGAGAAGGCGTGCGGCTCTCCGTCTTTCGTGTTCGCCTTGTGTACCTCCAGACTGTTGAAACTATGCCTTCCCCGAGAACCTTCAGAACTAGTGCTTTGAAAAGTATATTTATAACGGTCTGCACAGACAAAAAACGTTAACCCAAGATACAGTTCGGCCACCATCCTCGCCCTGAGACAGTGCATCTTTATGTCCCTCACCTCATCACGTCTTCCCTCCGTCACCCTCACCTCACCGAGTGAAATCCTCGTGAGGTGAGGGTGAGGACGCCTTCATGAAGGTTCGCCCTCATGAGGATGCTCACCTCTGAACAAGACAGGTCTCTCACACCGTGGTGCTCACTTGTAAATGTCCACATATTCTCGCCGCTTCAGTTTGTCGTGGGGCACCCCTTTATTTGACACACCTGTGCAAGACATTCACACTGAGGAGCATGCATGCTGTTTGGCAACGAGGCACAGATGCTTACCCTTTTTGCGGCGCATGTGGAGGAGCCCTGTGCGAGTGTTGTATGCTACTCATATGGTGGACCTGACAAAGGCCGTTGCTCCTATGTTTTGTGGAAAAAAAGCTCTTGCAGTAGAGCGTACATTGTACAGCGCCTTATACCCCTGTCACACGGGCACTTTCGATCCTCATTGAGCTCGATCTGCATCGAGACTTTCGAGCACACTCGAAACATCCGGCGCTACACGGGCATTTTCAATGCTCATTGAGAAGTTTCCCTCGTGTGTTAGGTGGCGCCAAATGTTCCGCCGACAGCCATAACATGGCAATGTCCGGCAACACTGTGCAGTCGGGGGCAGCGGCAGCCAAATCCGTAGCCAAATCGGTACATTGCGTATCTGCGCCAGGTTTTTGTGGCGCACCTCTGCTGCTGTGCGATGCAACCCGAGGGTCCGCAACGCCTCCGCGATTTCTGCATAGACTGCGGCGTTTCTCTTCTGGCGCCGCAAATTATTTAGGCGGTCCTGCCAGCAGTCGATGAGAGCGGCTGTCTCGCGCTTGCTCCAGTTTCCGCGCCGACGAGCAGGAGGGCGTCATCTTTGTTTACACTGACGGCGAAGCTTGGAGCGTGGTGTAGAGATTATTTTCAAATGTTTGCATATAAGCAGGCATAGTACCTGAAAAGTGTTCTGTATTACATTTTAATCAATTACAACAACAACAATTGTGCTTTGGTTTTGTTAACTTGTGTTTATTTTTATAGCTTCATGAGAGCGAGAGTGTTCTCGATTGTGCTTGGAACCTCAAGCACTCTTGAGGAATCGGCATCGAGTCAAGCAGGATCGAGCTCGATTGCGCTTGAAAGTGGCCGTGTGACAACCGTCAATCTGCATTGAGTTCGATGAGCATTGACTCAATGAGGATCGAAAGTACCCGTGTGACAGGGGTATTAGAATCGCTAGTATGAAGCACCCTAGCCTCTGAAACATTGTGCAAATATGTTTGCAGTCTGATGTGGTCGTAGCGAGGGCCTACATCTTCCAAGTAGTGCTTGCAGCTACAGCCAGCTTTGCCCATGACAAGCTCTGCTTCAAAAGGGGTACAGACACCAGCAGATTGCTTCTTCAACTTGAACTTGCAATCACCGTGGGTAACGGTACAAAATCTGTTGGCATGCAATAATCTATGCCAGGATTCCTTCCGTTTTATTTTAGGTCAACTTTATTTAGTATTATGGTAGTAGCTTTAGTTAATATATATTAAGGGTAATGGACTGTATTCCAAGAGAAGGCAAGCCTAGTTGGTGGCAGTAGAAGTTTAGGAACCTTGCGGGTGGTCGCAGCTGGCTCAGGATAGGGATAATTGGAAAGAGAGGCTTTTGTCCTGCAGTGGGCTTAGTTATGCTGATCCTAATGATAATTATCGGTTTAGTGTCAAATAATGTGAGCCATAAAGGCTCAAGTGCATCCAACCAACAAGCCCAACGTTCAGCTTGTACGTGAATCGCCCATATATCATCATCATCATCATCAGCCTGACTACGCCCACTGCAGGGCAAGGGCCTCTCCCACGTCTCTCCAATTAACCCGGTCCTTTGCCAGCTGCGGTCACCCTATCCCCGCAAACTTCTTAATCTCATCCGCCCACCTAACTTTCTGCCGCCCCTGCTGTGCTTGCCTTCTCTTGGAATCCACTCCGTTACCCTTAAGGACCAATGGTTATCTTGCCTTCGCATTGCATGCTCCGCCCAAGCCCATTTCTTTTTCTTGATTTCGACTAGGATATTCTTAACCTGCGTTTGTTCCCTCACCCACTCTGCGGGTTCTGGTCTCTTAAAGTTACACATATCATTGTTCTTTCCATGCCTTGCTCCATTGTCCTTAACTTACATTATGTCCACTTATATTCGAAGGGCACATGGTGTATCTGAGCGCTCTCCCATCATAATACACTTGCAATACAATGGCTGATGCTAAGCCTAACATTGATCCACTTAGCACCGAGCAGAAAGGGTGTGGTGGCAAGTAAACTAGTGAGCGCTTTTCAGAGAGAAGCACTGGTTTTGTGTGAAGGTTGCACAGAGAGTGCATTAGAAAATCATCACATCATTTGCTGATCGCAATGGTTAGCCAGCATCAGGCACTTGGTTTGATGAGCATCCACTTTCCTGCAGCAAAGCTGCTGCTCATCAGTTACTTCTGTGAGCACAGGCACTGCCATCAGCGTGTAGATTTAGCACCCTCATGTTTATTGCCATATTGAAGTACACAAAAGTATGTGAAGTAAGGATGCAGTGCACAGCTAAAAGGTGAACATTTGCTGAAATTGGACAGTCTGTGAAGCTTCCATTTCAGCGCTACTTGATAAAAATTAACAAAACAAGTACTGTAATGAAATGTAGCTAACGAATCTGCTCTTTCGAGGTGTGGATGTAATACTTAAATGCAAAAATTTTTGTTTTGTGTCAAAGTTGTGAATGATGCCTGAAAGGGTTAAAATTTTGTACGGATCATTACATCTTGAGGCTGGAGCCGTTGCGGTGGCTCAGTGGTTATGGCGCTCGGCTGCTGACTCAAAAGACACGGGTTCAATCCCGGCTGCACGGTCGCATTTCGATGGAGGCAAAATGCTAGAGGCCCGTGTACTGTGCGATGTCAGTGCACGTTTGAGAACCCCAGGTGGTCGAAATTTCCGGAGCCCATAGTCTGAGGCGCTTTGTGACGTTAAACCCCTGTAAACTATAAACCAAATATCTTGCGGCTGATAACCACTGAAAATCACCACGTGTCAGGGGCTGTTTTCCATCGAATGCACAAGTCGCTAGATCAGTGAACTTTGAGGTGGCCTTTGCGACAGATGCCTCCGAACTGACAACTATTGCGCGCTGTCACAATATACATGTGCAAGTATTTTGAGGTAGAAACTGGTGCTAGTTCCTGTGGCAAGGGCAAAGTACAAAAAAGTGTGCATTTTGGCTTAAGTGCACAGTGAGGAATGTATAGGGAGACCTATTCTCCAACAGCACATAATTGAATTGAATTGGCTCTTGGGGAAAGAAAATGGCGCAGTATCTGTCTTACATATTGGCGGACACGTGAACCGCACCAAAAGAGAAGGGGTAAAGGAGGAAGTGAAAGAAGAAAGGAAGAAAGAGGTGCCGTAGTGGAGGGCTCCAGAATAATTTCGGCCACTTGGGGATCTTTAATGTGCACTGACATCGCACAGTACACGGGCGCCTAAGCTTTTCGCCTCCATCGAAACGTGGCCGCCACGGTCGGGTTCGAACCCGGGTAGTCCAGATCAGTAGCCAAGCGCCCTAAGCACTGAGCCACTGCGGCGGGTGCACATAATTAGCAAAGTTGCTGGAAATGAAAGCTGGAACCGTTTGGTTGTGAAAACAGGCTGTCTCTAGTGTGCCGTAGCACAGGATATTGTTTTTGTTTATTTTGATTATCCTTGTTGTCACCGGCATTATAGAACGAAGGGGTCAGACAATGTTTTAGCAACGTTGAAATTCGGGTTTGTTGGTTCATACTTCACAGCAATAGTGCAAACAGGACAAGGAACCAAGAACGAGCGCTGTGTGCGTCTACTCGTTTTTGGTCGTCCCTTGTCCTGTTCACGCTATTGCTGCGAAGATAATGTTTTGTTTACTTCCATATTTTAAATACTTCCTGGTTGTACAGTGTTAGCTGAAACATTTTACAAACTTCATTTTGCTGGTTAGACAATATCAGCTGAGTCATTGCAAGAATGGAAGTGATTAACAACAGAGGGGATTGATCTGGAAAGGCGGTTACAGCCTTGTGGAATGCATGAAGTGAAAGCCTGAAGGATAGTTTTTGTGTGACAAAAAATTATTCGCATGTGTCATGGCGGAGTAACTGTGAGGTCAGATATGCAGCAAAGTGGAGTTTTGGGCCAGTTGGTAAGTTATGATTTGATGCAGTCGAGGGTTTGACGGCCTACCGCCTGGTCAGGAATCATGGTGATGAGGAGTACTGGCCAAAGTCAATAAAGATGGAAAGACGTTTCGGGAGCGCTACAGCTCCCTTGTCCACTCTTTTGTAGCACCCAGTAGTGTTTTTAATGATTTCGCATAAATATGTTGTAGAGTTCCGTCGTTTCTGTTTAGAGTGTTAGACGATGTGTGTATGATAAGAGACTCAAGATTCTGCCGGGCTGATGTGTTCTTTTCTGTTGTCAATATCTTTACTTGATTCCAGTTAATCTCGTGGCTGGTTTCTTGCACATGTTCGACGATGGCGTTAGTTGTTACTTTTTGGTTTTGGACGTCATTCTGGTGCTCTCTCGGGCGTCTCCTGAAGTCCTTTGTTTCACCAATATATATGGATGAGCAATCGGCGTAGTCAATCTTGTGTACAACACCTGGAAATCTTTCACAAGGGAGCTTGTCCTTCACATTCACCAGTTCTGTTCGCACATTGCCAGCGGGGACGTGTGCGCTGTTGACGCCATGCTTGTGAAAAATACGTGCAAGCGCTTTGCTAATTCCTGCTACATATGGGACAGCAGCTCGTTTTTCATTTGGTTTATGCTGTGCTCTCACTTTCTTCGGAGACAGGCTGTTTTGCTGGCATTCTTCTTTCGGTGTTCCTGATGAAGGAAAGAGGGTAGCCGTTTTTTCGCAGATCGGACTCTATTCTTTTCATTTCGCTCTTTAGGTTGGCGTCTTGACTGCAGACCTGTCTGTCACGGTTGATCAGGGAGACAACCACAGGCTGTTAGTGAGCGACCGGGTGAACAGAACTGAAATGTAAGCATCTTCCAGAGAATCTTTATTGACTTTGGCCAGTGACCAGTACTCCTCATCACCACGATTCCTGACCACACGGTATGCCATCAAACCCTCGACTACATCAACCTGCACCATCAGTTTGGACAACTGGCCATCACCGGAATTTGTCATTTTGTAAGCATCTCCGCCAGCCTCGCTGCATTCTGCACGCATTTGCACTTCAACCTAAATTGCAAGTTTTCTCAAGTTATTCCGAAATCATTGCGTCTGAAGAAACCTGCTTCGGTCTCCAGGTCGTCGCAAAGGCCAAACGTCAACTGCTTCAAGCACGGATAGAAGAATGCAAGCTAACAAAGAAACACCTGGAAATGGACTTGTTCTTCGCAAAACATCAGCTGGAGTTTATCGCTCCGGACATTCTTGCCAGCATTCAATTAGTTGCCAATCAGGAAATGCGCAGAAGAGAGGAAAAGCACTCGATATCGCAAGAACAGAAGATGCAAGCATTACTTGCTGAAAAAGAAACAGGTACCACGTCAGCAACGATCTTCGAAACAAAGAACTTGTCATCCTACAGTCTGAAACCTGCTGAGGCCAAGCTACTCATCCGAGGTTTGAACTTCAACCAAGGGAAAGTTCCGAACCCACGAAAGGTTGCTTGTGCCGTCGAAGGAGCACTGCGACTTCTCGACCGGGACGTTCAAGACGAGAACGAAGGCGATAGGCGTGCTGTCTATTATGAAGAAGACGTCACCAGACTACTCCCTGCCTCAATATGAACGCAAGGCAATTCGTAGCTTACAGGCCAATGATGAAATTGTAATCCTACCTGCGGATAAAGGCAATGGCACGGTAATCCTTGGCCACTCTTCATACCGGGACAAAATGGAAGCCTCGCTGCAGGACGGGGATACCTATCGCCGTCTACCAAAAGACCCCACGTCAAAGGTGCAGACGTCTCTTCAGAAAATGCCTGCAAAAATCTTTGAGGGCCTTCAAACATCCATGAAACGCCTCTACTGTCAGCTACTATGTTCGAACGGCTCGGCACCCGCCATATACGGGCTTCCAAAGGTTCATAAAGAAGGCACCCCTCTACGCTCAACAGTAGACTTCAGCAGGTCTCCTGTGCACTCGCTGTCGCAGTACTACATTCCTAGTGTTTTGGCTCCACTGGTTGGAAAGACAGAAACGAACGTCAAGAACTCGTCCGATTTTATCAACAAGGTAAAAGTCATTGCCCCTGACGACAATGACATGCTTGTGTCTTTCGATGTCTGCTCACTGTTTACCAGCGTGCTGGTCAATCTGACTGTTGAAGCTTGCAGGCAACATCTCGAAGATGAGGATTCATGGCGAGATCGGACCCCTTTCGACGCAGCAGAACTATGCGAGCTCTTGCGCTTCTGTCTTGCACACACCTATTTTACATACCGGGTGTCCTAGCTAACTAGAGCCAAGGGTTAAAAAATCACTTGTTAGAGGCAGGCGAGTGAAACCAGTTGCATATTGGTGACAGCCATCTTGTGCACCACAAGAAATTTTTGTTTATCAATTAATTAATAATTTAATTAAGTTTAATTATCTAAATTAATAAATATTCACTTTAGATGACAAATTGCATTTGAAGAGTGGTCGAGCACCTTCCGAAACCCCCATTCCACCTTTTACGATAAGGAAATCCTCACGTGCGTCTTTTTTTCCAAGCTCCAAAGAAAGCCCGTGAAATACAAAATAAGCTACGTGACTGACGCACTTGTGCGCCACGATCATGCTGCTCTCAAGCATGGTTTGAGTGAACGAAATCGCTGCAACCTTGACTCGCTGGCCCCGCAACAGCGGCAGGCCGATATGTTGGCGGCAGCAACTCGCACCATCATGTGTGCCACTGGCTGACGCAGACGAGAAACCACCGCCAACATATCGGCCTGCTGCTTCTGCGGGGCCATCAAGTCAAGGCTGCAGGCGATTTCGTTTGCTCAAACCATGCTTGAGAGCAGCATGATCGTGGCGTGCAAGTGCGTCAGTCACGTGGCTTATTTTGTATTTCGCGGGCTTTCTTTGGAGCTGGGAAAAAGAGACGCACGTGAGGATCTGCTTGTGGTAAATGATGGAATGGATGTTTCTGAAGGTGCTCGACAACACTTCGAATGCAGTTTGTTGTGTAAAGTCAATATTTATTAATTTATATAATTAAACTTAAACTATTAATTAATTGTGAAGTATGCGCTGCACCAAGAGAAAATTTTGTCTCCTCCAAAAGGTCATTCCATAGCTGTGCTGGCACGATACAAGAGCATAGGAAACCATCTGTAGCTTCATCCCAGATGAGTCCAGAGGCTTGTCAGTGGCATCATTTTGGTCGCCAAGTGCCTCCGAATGACGGCAGCGCAGAACACAACACGCAAATGTTTAGTGTACAGAGACAAAGCAGCAAAAGCTATCGAGAGTGTGACGAGTCACTACATCAAGATTTTTCACAAAAATCTTATTTTCTCTAGATTTGCAATTGTCTTGATGCTTGAATAAACTAAAAATTTCTCGTATGTGACCTTTCCAGCAACACAGGTCATGCTGTGCCGTCGCGGACAACCCACGGAAGCGAGTGGGTTAAGAGGTTGGGTGTCATGACCGCTCTTTTGTTGTTGGGGTCAGCTTTCGTCACTCTAGTTTACTGGCATATCTGTTTGCTTTCTGCTGTTTTTAATTGTTATGAATTCAACTAGCTATATGCCAACCACAGCGAGCATTTTGTAATCATTGCCATTGATTTTGCACTTCCTTGCTTTTTTTGTCACATTGTGTGTGTTCTGTTTCGTTACACAGCTATGCTTTTTTGTTTTCTTTCCTACCTTGGGTACCGCTTTCAGGATTTTTTTTTGTTATGAAAGTCCAGGTAATTATTATCTCTGTCCTGCTGTACTAGGTAAAACATGCATAGATAGTAGTTGTACAGCATATGTATGAAGTTACTTGTTGACATTTTCATATTGTCTGAAAAAGGCTGAGAATTGTTCCTGTCTTTATTTATGCAGAGATTATTTGCAGCATACATGGGTGCCCCATTTGATTTAGTTGGATGCAGTAACATGGACATGTAAGTGCATGAGGTGTAGAGGAAAACAAGAGTGGCTCAATTAAAAGCCATAATGAGAGTAAATTTTTGCAGAGCATACATCTCTTCAGTAGGCATAGTTTTCAGTGCTTGTGTGCATTCCTTGTGGGCATACCAATTCCTGGCACTCTTGTACCGTGAATTACTGCAGAGTATTTTTTTTCCTTTATTTGTTTCTTAGAACATGTCTAAGGGCCGTTGTACGATCGTTTCGGAGCGCCTTCCGCCTCGTCCGTTTCGGGAGCGGAGCTGGCGGATCCGCCTCGTTCGGCGAACGGATGGAAAGTTGGTGAACTTCAACTTTCTGGCGGACGAGCGCATCCGGCCGGGGACCGGATTGCAGCTATTGGCTGCTTTTCCCGTGACGTCAGTGACGTCCGAGCCCCTCCTCCCTCCGCCTCGGTTCTGCTCTGCCCCGGCCTGCCGGGGCAAGATGGCCATCCGTCGACTGAACTGGGGAGCGCGGCCTGGGCAGTGGCAGCGATGTCGCGAAGCATATTATATTGTACACATCTTGATATTACCAGTGTTCAGAGCGACTGCAAACTTCGCCGCGTTCAGCAGTGGCGAGCGATAGTTCCACTAGTTGAATTCTGTAATCATCTACGTTGACGGAGTTGACAGAGCGCCTCTTCAAACCGATGCAAACCTGTGCAGTGGCGGTGTCAAGAAGTGTTTATTTCGAGCTGTTTTGGTTTTTGCATGCGTTTGTAATTCCTGCTGCGGCTCTGCAAACCGATGCAAGACCTGTGCAATGGCGGTGTCACGAAGTGTTTATTTCTAGCTGTTTGTGGTTGTGGTAAGCGTTTTGAATTTCTGCTGCGAGTTATTTTCCTGTGCGTGCGCAAGTTTCACAGCATAGCGACAAGTGTCCGCGTAGTGAAAGTGATTCTGGTCGGTGCAGGAAAGCAGGAACTTCAACACGCACACCATGGCGATGCCGAAGCGCAGCCTACTAGGCCTAGGTGCAGGTCGCCGAGGAACGGAAAAAAGTACCACGTGACCACGAAAAGAGGTTATTATTTGGGGGGGGGGGGGGGGGGGGGGGGGGGGGGGCTCGTACTAGGAAAGGGGGGGGGGGGGGGGGGTGGAAGCGCAGTGTGCAGGGATATCGGGGTTTGGAGAGGGGGGCAGGAAAGGAGGCAAGGGAGAAGGTAGTCGGGCGCATACCGATCTGCCCCTTGGGATGCGGGAGCCCGTTTCGGCGCGTGGAGCGATGCTGGCGGTGCGCTCGCGCCGGCTAGGTTGCCACCAGCCGGAGAAGGCTATTGGACAGACGGATATGCCCGGCGCGCCAATCGGCATGCTGGGACCATCCGCCTCGCTCGCAAGCGCCGAAGTGATCGTACAACACCTTTCCGCCTCACGTCCGCCTGGCGGCCGAAAACTGGCGGACCGCTCCCGAAGCGGACGAGGCAGAAGGCGCTCCGAAACGATCGTACAACGGCCGTAAGGGGGGGGCCGAAGCTAAAGGCGTAACAACGCCTGACGGGGCCTCGGCCTCCCAGTACAAATTCATCACACAAAAAATGAATTACTACAGTTCGGCAAGCAGCATTGCATATTGTGAGCCAAACAAATTTTGGGTCATCAGAAATGGAAAGTAAACAAACAAAATCACATGAAAAACACATATGCAAATGCACATTCACTGATTAGAACTTATGTTGTACAAAATGAACATTTTTTTTAGAAAACAAAAAAAACAGAAACAATACAAAAAAGCAGACGACAACGGAAGTGGCAAAGCTATTGCGCCAGGAACGAAAAATAAAACAAAAAAAACATCTCATTTGACAGAAAAAACAAAGGAACGCACAGAATATTTATTACTGCCTTGCGTTTCTTCTTTATAGAAAACTACACGCACGAAATCACACACTGTCTTCACAAAGCAAAGAAAATACTGCCAGAAACGAAAACATTTTTGCATTCTTTTTTGAAAACAGCAAATCTTTTGTTGAGATCAACACTGATATTTGTTCTGTTCAACATCTTAATTGTTTGGAAGTTTAACGTTTGTCGCCCGTAGTTTGTTCTTATAGCTGGCAGCCTAAGTGTAGGATTTCGGATTGAATAGCGAGATGAATTACCTGGGGACGTAGGATAAAGTATGTGTTTAGGAATCCATAGTAGTAGTTTGAAATAGTATATCTGGTCGGCCCGGAGCATAGCATATTTTATGAAAAGTGGTTGTGTGGGTAAGTTTCTAATGTTTCCATGGAAGTTTTTGAACATTCTTAACATTCTTTTTTGCAGGACCAATAACCTGTTGTAATTAGATAATGTCGTTGTACCCCACTTTAAGGTGCCATAACATAACCTGGAGTAGAATAAAGAGTGATACAATTTCATTTTTAGCCACGTCGGCAATAGATTCTGTATTCTACATATGCTACCCACCACTCGGGAGAGATTGGAGAGCTTAAGGGTATGACATGTCCACGAAAGATCCTCAGAAAACCAAATTCCCAGAAATTTTTGTTCACTTACTTGGCTGAGCAGGGTGTTTTCAAACTTTATATTCATTGCGTATGAGTCCTTTTTATTGATTGGCTTAAAATGACATATTTAGTTTTAATAGTATTTAGTCCTAGCCGATTCATTCGCAACCATGTAGAGAGATTAGAAAGGTAAGTGTTGACTGCTTTCTCCAGGGATTCATTTGTCAGGGCCTTGAAAAATGCATTTGTATCGTCGGCATACATTATTAATTCGGGAGAACCGGGTATTCTTATATAATTAATGTATACCAGGAATAGCAGTGGCCCTAAAATGGATCCCTGGGGAACGCCATGCAGTACTGTCATTCTGCTAGATAACACGCGGTTTACAGATACGCATTGAGACCGGCTCAAAAGATATGTTCTAATTAATCCCAGTGGGACACCTCTTACTCCATATGCTTGTAATTTATTAAGCAGTATATCGTGCTGTACAGTGTCAAATGCTTTCCTTAAATCTAGAAACACACCAAGTGTCAGGAACTTGTCTTCAATATTTTCAATGATTTTATCTTTGATATTGATGAGTGCCTGTTCTGCAGGCATTATTCATCTGAAACCCGTACTGAGCACTACTAATTATGTGATGCTTTTGAAAGAAGCTGGAGAACCTGACATATATGGCACGTTCGAATATTTTTTTTTATGGCTGCTTTAGTTCTCAACCAAATGGGGCAAAGAAGAAACTGGAGCTATGTTTAAGTGGGGTGGCCTGTTGATAATGCAGTCTGTAGGACTGTTTTTCTCTTGGTAGAGGTTGAATTACCCCTGAGCACAAGGCATTGCCAATATGTAATGCTTGGCATTTTGCTCGTTCTTGTTGTGGCTAGTGCAAGTCAAAGCCTAATTTTTTTTTTTTCAGGTAATATATTATTAGGTAGCAGAGCATTGAGCACTAACAGTAGAAATCTACACTTGCAAATAGGTGATTTTGTTGCATTTAACTTGCATTTTGTAACTTTTGGCTCTCAGTTATTTGCATTGATTCTAAGAATACATTCATCATTATGTATTTATTTTGCAAAATGCTAGCAAAGGTGCCTTTATTTCCAAATTGGTTCTATTTTGCATGCATTGTATGCGCTGAAAAGACCCTGCCAAAGGTACCTTTTGCTTTGTTTTAGGTTGAAGTGCTTAGCTCGCTGCGTAGTTTGGTGCTTGTGAACATGATTAGGCTGTCACAAGCATCTCCAGTCCGGCAGTTGAAAGCTGTTGTACTTTACAGCATCTGTTGTGCTGCTGCACCTAGATTTCTGTGTGTATTGTGCAGTTGACAAGCCATCTCTTGCGCACATATAGCACTTGTCCATTTAGCACCATGGTGCTGTGAATTGTGTGGGGGAAACTTCTCTGGCCAGCTTTTGTAGGGCTCTCCATGTTAGAGGACATTTTGTTGTAGCTTCTGCCTGTTTGAATGCAGGCTTTTAACCGAGTTGGACTGCATGACAGCTCAGACTGCTTTAAGTCTGTCCCATTGCACGATGACAGACTTTCTGCTCTTTGATGCAGGGTAACCTGTAAATGACAGTTTTGATTTGTGCCTGGTTTTTCAAAAATGTGTTGGGATATTAGCTGGGAGGTAAGCTTTTGGATTTCATTGCCTCGATTACTTCTGAGGGTGGTTTACTTCATTCAGTGACTACTCTTGTCTTGCCTTTGTCACGGTTCAAAGAAAAAGGCTGCCCTGCTCGCATTTGCCACCTTGCAAGTGCACTGTGGAGGGTGCTAGCTGAAGCTGGATTCACAGGCTTGGATGTCCTGGCCAAACAGATATGCCAAATGTGCTGCGAATATGATGCCTTTTTCAGACCCTGAGTAGACCTGAAAATTGGTGCAGCAACTGTGCCGCCTTGAAATTTTTGGTGTGCACTGACACCACGCCGCATTATTTTTTTATGGCAGTGTAGGCAATGGCACAATGACTTGTAAAGTAATTTGTAATTTTCTTGTTCTTGTAGTGCTGCATGTCAATTTTGTGATTTCTCTCTATTTTCCTCGTTGCCTGCGTCAAGTATTGTCATTACATATTCTCCATCATGGAAACGTTTTGTGCATTTTACCCCAGTTCTTGTTGAAACTTTAGCTGTAGCTTGTTTTGACGACGTGCTTTTCACAAAGGTAATATGTCCATGCGCTCCTCCCTTCTTACCAGGACCACTGGTTTTAAAGAAACAGCTAGCTCGTAATGTGCAGTTCAACAGAAGTGGTACTGCTGGTTGAAAACAGCCTAATGTAGTGCACATGTACAGCTCAGCAGACAGGTGCACACCTCACAGAAATGTATTGCACCTCCGGCAAGATTTCTTTTCATCCACGTCTCAGTGTAGGAGATGAATTTTCACAGAGGGGGGCCGTATGTTGTTAAAAGGAATTTTTTTTTTATTGGGCAGCATTCGTCATTTTTTTGCAGGAGCCCTTTGCACTGCAGTTTTGCTTGTTCTAAAAGGGATGCACGGTGGACTTTTAGATGCGAGTGTCTGTTAAGAACTATTTAGACTTTCTGTGGTATTCTTTTACACCAATACTATTGCAGTCAAGCCCACTTGTAATGGCCACAGTTGTAACGAACACTCACTTATTATGAATGAACCGTTAAAATAAGTATGATGGCAATGGCATTGCGTCTTAGACACAACCTGTGGCTGCACAACCCGGTTTTAGCGAATGAGGTGGCACTGCAAACTCGGCCCCACAGCAGTTGCTGCTTCTCTCTTGTGGACAGCAGAAAAAAGCAAAAAGAATAATAAGAAAAAGGTATGTAATGCTGACAAAATGCATGCCTTAAAAGGTGATGCATAGCACTGGTGGAAAGCACAGAAATCTTGGCATTAGTGGCTTTCTGTTCATTTGTCATCAGGAGTACTCGCAAGG
Source organism: Amblyomma americanum (assembly GCF_052857255.1). Taxonomy (NCBI): domain Eukaryota; kingdom Metazoa; phylum Arthropoda; class Arachnida; order Ixodida; family Ixodidae; genus Amblyomma; species Amblyomma americanum. The sequence goes on from NC_135502.1 coordinate 162,264,126, forward strand.
CGCAGTGCTCTGGATACTGCATTCTTGTACAGCTTGACACAGCGACCTGAATGAAGTGCAACTTGTTATTCGACAAGTGTGCCACCAGGCTGGAGGGGGATGAAGGCCACTTGTTCGCTGAGTGGCTTGTTTTGCTGGACCAAGACAACCGTGCAGTGCACCACGTGCTGTCTTCTCTCACGCGAGGAGCAAGACCAGCCATGGGCATAAGTCATGTGCTCAATGTGTGCTGTCGGCGGCGTGCCACCAGTGCACACTGATAGCTGTTGGCGGACGAGGTGTTGTGACGTCCCATTTCGAATTTCTTTGCACTCCGCCGTAGCCCCCCACAGATGGAGCTGACCGCAGAGTGCACCAAGCATTGCTTATCCCATAAGGCAGCGTTTAGGGAGCCTGGAGCGATGAAGCATGTACGCTGTCGAATATGACGCTATTGGACGCATGTGCATTTGTGGCAATGCGTCAGCCGGGTTGGGGGTGAGTGATGACGGCAAAATCGCAAAGCCATACATTGAGGAAAATAATAGTACGCACTGCTGATGAGGGTGATACTGTGAGCACTTCCACCATCCGTTGGGCAAAGGGTATCGGCATGTGACAAGCACTGCAACAGGGTCTATTTTGAATAAGCTGATGTGCATAAAGGACTTGCACTGTCCGACTTGGTATTTTGGCTGCAGCATAACAATTCCACTTACTGCGACCCGTAAACATAGCGAATGCAATCTACGCGACCATTAGGTTTGTTATTAGCGGGTTCGACTGTACTACTCCTATGGTCCTGGTTAAGACATCACATACCGACTGTTGCCTAAATCAGAGAAAATCTAAAAAAATTCTCTCGACTGAACTGCTTGCTTGTTCGGGCTCCAATTTCGCACATTTGGTGGTCAATTTTGTTTTATACTACATTTATTTATTTATTTATCACATTACCCACAGCGCCTGTTTGGGAACTTGCCTGATTCGGTCAGAATTAATCGAAAATCTACATCGTCACAAGCATTCACAACAGTCGTATCCATGGCGCCATCTGTGCCCGCTGGATGAACGAGCATTACACCATTGAGGCTGCGGCGAAACACAAGGGGGAGACAGTGGCTGCACAGTTGGTTTGAAAGTGCGTTCTCAGCTATTTTATCAAAATTGGGTGCACGAAATGATGTTGACGCACCTGCACCCCTCCCTGCACCTTGCTTTTCTTCCATGCGCTTCTCTGCAGCCTCCCAGTATGGTAGAGTGCTCGTTTGTCTGGAGGGCGTACGATGGCGCTACCAGCATCAATCCTGCAAAAGCAGCTCGCAGTTTTGATTTGCCGTCACCACAGACTATGAAGATTTCCGATTAATTTTGACCGAATCAGGCTCCACACAAACGTAACATAAAACAGAACTGGCCACCTTTGTGCAAATTTTGATTACTAACGAGCGGGTAGTATGGCCGAGGGATTTTTTTTTTCAATTTCCTCTGATATATGCAACAGTCACTATGTGCAGTCGAACCTAAGTTCGACAGAGTTCCTTTTTCAGTTTTAAGCATCGCTAGTCACAGACATCATCCGGTTGTGTTTTTGCCATTTTTCTGTGTAAAACACTTTTTATTTGACTAATAGTTTATGAGTGTGATTGATCCACTTAAGGGCAGCTATAAAAATGAGATAGCTGTGTTAGCTGAAGGTGCATTATGGATGTAGTGGATGGCCTCCCAAGTAATTTGGTGCGACACAGCATCTGTTGTCCTGTGTGTTCATTACAAGCACAGAATTGTCATCATCGTCGTCGGCCTGACTATGCCCACTGCACAGCAAAGACCACTCCCATGTCTCTCCAATTAGCCCTGTCCTTTGCCAGCTACGCCCACCGTATGCCCGCAAACTTCTTATTCTTATCCACCCACCTAACTTTCTGCCTCCCTCTGCTATGCTTGCCTTCTATTGGAATCCACTCCATTACCTTTAAGGACCACCGGTTATCTTGCCTTCGCATTACATGCCCTGCCCAAGCCCATTTCTTCCTCGTGATTTCAACAAGGATGTTATCTGGTGTTTGTTCCCTTACTCACTCTGCCCGCTTCCGGTCTCTTGACATTACACCTATCATTTTTCTTTCCATAGCTTGCTTCATTGTCCTTAACTTAAGCTGAACCCTTCTTGTTAGTCTCCAAGTTTCTGCCCCATAGGTGAGTGCCAGTAACATGCAGCTATTGTATACTTTTCTTTTGAGGGATATTGGTAAACTGCCATTAATGATCTGAGAGAACCTGCCATATGCATTCAACCCTATTTTTCTCGTTATCTCCCTCTCATGATCTGGATCAATGGCCACTTCCTGCCCTAAGTACACTTTTTCCCTTACCGCTTCCAGCACCTCGCTAAGAGTTGTGAACTGCTGTTTCCTTGCGAGACTGTTCAACTTTACTTTGGTTTTCTGCATGTTAATTTTAAGACATACCATTCTGCTCTGCCTGTCTAACTCGTTTACCATGCTTTGCAGCTAATCTCGTGAGTGACTTAGCAAGGCAATGTCATCAGTGAATTGCAAATTATTTAGGTATTCTTCATTAACTTTCAATCCAGGCCTCGGAATACCTCCTGTAAACAAGCGGTGAACAGCATTGGTGAGGTCGTGTCCCTTTGCCCGATACCCTTCCTTACTGGAATTTTATTGCTGACTTTATGAAGGACTATTGTAGCTCTACAGTCGTTATAGATATCTCAATATTTTCACACAAGACACTTCTGCACCTTGATTCCACAATACCTGCATGACTGCTGAGGTTTTCATTGAGTCAAATGCTTTCTTGTAATCAGTGAAGGCTATATATAGGGGTTTGTTATATATTGCGCATTTCTTTATCACCTGATTGATAGTGTGAATGTGGTCTATTGTGGAGTATCCTTTAAGAAAGCCTGCCTCATCATTTGGTTGATTGGAGTCTAAGGTTGTCCTGACTCTATTAGCGATTACCTTTGTAAATACTTTGTAGGCGACAGACAGTAAGCTGATCGGTCTGTAATTTTTCAAGTCCTTGGCATCTCCTTTCTTATGAACTAAGATAATGTTTGCGTTCTTCCAAGCTTCTGTTACACTCGAAGTCGTAAGACATTGCATATACAGGGTGGCTAGTTTTTCTTGCATGGTCTCCCCTCCGTCCTTCAACAGATCTGCTGTTACTTGATTCTCAACAGCCTGCAACTCAAAGGGGGAAACCCTTTGAGTTGCTCATAAGGCTTTCTTTACTTCCTCTTTCGTTACTGGTCGGATGATCTATTGCTGTGCGCTATTGTCTCTCTCATTAAAGTTCTGATTACATTGGCCACTGTATAGATTTGCGTCGAACTATTCGATACTTTAACTATCTTATCCATATTGCTAGCACCTAGTAGCATTCACTCATTCATAGAGTGAAAACAGGAGAGAGCTGAACGCAGCGAGATGTGACTGTTGAAAACCTAGTGCATGAAGGTGTGCATTGTGCAAACCTTGGCGCCATGCCATCAGACAAGGTAGGTGCAATCATCAACATAAATTTGCGGGATGAGAATTTGAAGGAAAAAAAATTATTTCTGGGCTGCCTTCCTAGCCAGCCAACTGGTATTCATTTTAGTGGGTTGAGCAGGTAAGTCTCCTGACACTTCTACAGATTTCATTGGCCTCCACAAACAAATTTTTTTTTTCTGCACATCCCAAAAACTTTTGTCCATCCACTCTTGCCAACTTTCATGCAGAGTGAGCATGCGAATGCAGCCTGTCTTTACCATTCTTTTTTTTTTATTTGCTTCTTGCAGAAATTTTTTAGTCTGCAAAGGCTATGGTTACTCAAAACAGCAAAGAAAAAGTAAGCAAGACTATGTGCTGTCTTCAGTGAGAGCCAAACAGATGGAAAAGTTGCATAATATTTTATATTGTGTGTTGAGCTGTGTTGCTTTGTAACTGAACCTTTCACTCACACTGGGCTCTTAATTATCTGCTCTCACTCGATCATGGCATGCAGCAATGAACACTGTTGTTGCAAGGTTTACTGTTCATGACAGCTCTGTGCATGTTTTGAGCTCATGGCATATGATAAGTGCTTGCTTTCTTGTTTGCAAAAGTCACATTTTCATACTTGTCGTAAATTAGCTCCAAATTTCAGTGGCTTTTTAGTTTTGTAGCGATGTTCTCTGCAGAGTACTAGAGAAGAACAGTATGTAATAGTACATAGCATTCCATAAACACTGCTGTCATTGTTGCAATGTATAGCCCACCACCACAATTCAACCATCTTTGTGCTCAATATAGAGGATTGCTCAGTGGCAGACACCATGCCCTGTCGTTAGTGTGCGTCTGTAGGGATGTGAAGACATTGCTCTGGTGTGCTTGCACATAGTTGGTGCTTATCAAAGCTTTACTGCTTAAGGGAAGCTGAGCAGAAACATGCTAGACTGATAGATTACACTTTCTCTTTGCTTCTGAGGAAATGAAATCCCACCCAGTGCATCGTACTTCCTATTGAAATCTATTACTGCTAGTGTTGTAGGTAATGTGCAAGCCAGTGGCAGCTTTCAGAGGCCAGGCTCAACTACTGGGGTTGATGCGGAGCATTGCTGCAGTGTCGTCATTTTTCCGGCTTATGTGGTCTAAAAATGGCATATTTACAATGTGCTAATGTAGATGGATATATTATCTTCAACATTTGTTGCAGCTGCATAAAGAAAGGTGTTGAAAAACCTCAGCCTCATGGGCAGACTGATTGGTTTGGTTCTGTGGTGCAGTTTGTGTCTGGATTTGTCATACCTGTGAGCCATTGTATATTAAACTTTGTTTTTATTATCTCTGTCTCGCCCTTTGTCCAAGTCGGCTCTAAAACTCGCGCTAGGCCTCGTTGCCGGGTTGACAAAGTACACGGCTTTGTTACTTTCAATGGCAAGCCTCTGCCACTACAGTCGGCGGCCTTAATTTTTATAATCGCTGTCAGCTTCAACAGCAAGTTTAAGAAAAGTTATGACGATCGCGTGGTGTGGAAATCGGCGGTAGAGACAAAACTCGTGCTTGTAGCTACAGACTTACCCAGCTCCAGTGCGCCTTTGTTTATTTCCGTAGCGACTGCTCGCGCTTTGTAGAAATCGACGCCAGCCATGAAAGTTTTCTCATTAGACCTCGCTACAGCATTAGTCCAGCGCAGCGCGCCTTCGTTTTTTTTTTTTTGCGTTCTAGCTTGTATGCAGCGCACCTTTGTTTGCTCGTTACTTTTGTTCTTTTCAGTCGTTTCCTGAATCCGTCCAAAGAGCCGGGCTAGGTGGATGATTGATTGTTCGCCGTCAATGGAACCACATGGCGATCCCAGTGCATACAGCACGACTTTGGTCTCTGTTTTTTAAATAAAAACATCAGATGGCGAAGGTCATGGTCGTGTCCGAGGATTGCTTCGACAGATGGGGCAAAACCATGGGGACCGCACACGCTGTGTCGTCGCTGCCAAGTGAAGAGGCACAAAACGGCTGTCAACCTTAAAGGCCCTTCTCGGGGCCGCCTCGGTGTTTCCTGGCAGATCACACGCTTTCCATCCTATGCACGTGTTCTCCTCGTTTCCAATTAAATAGGTCCTTCAAACCCTGCAGAAGGCTTGAATTAGGAACTGCTAATAACAAGATGGTGCATGGTACTTGAGAAACAATAGCGGCTACAATGACAAAGATGAAGGGCTGGAGTTACACGCAAATAAAATAAGCTTGGGGGTACCCAGATAACAAGCTGAAGTAGTTTTGGACGGGACTCCTAGTTATTCGATATAAAATACTCAAATAATACATATTCAGAGTTTATCAAGGTTTTTGTGGAAATATACTCTAAGCACTTTCTCTTCAAGAACATTAAGCAGCTTAAACGAATAAGAAAACCATGGATCACGCCAGAGCTGAAAAGAATGATAAAGCGCAAAAACAAGTACCATGCCTTTTTAAATAATGCTCTCTAGAATCTAATTTTAATCAAAAAAATAATTAAACGCTGAGCTTAGGCGTGCTAAGATTGTGTATCATCAAAAACTTCTCTGATGTTAGAACGAAAAATTCAGACGTCTGGAAAGTTGTAAATAACTTGTTACGTCGCAATACGAAAAATGCGCCAGCTCAACGAGTAATCTATAAGGGTTCTAAATTATCTGGTCAGGCTCTTGCTGACCATTTAAACAGCAATTTTTTAACTACCCATTTACCTATGATGCATCTACCTGAAGTTCCTTCGTCTTGTAGCCCTTTCGAAAGCCTTTTCCTTGAGCCCACCAATGAGACCGAAGTATGTACAATCTTTATGAATTTAAATAATAGCTAAGCCTTAGATGTTGTCAACATTCAGATAAAACCAGTCAAATATGTACTATCTTTTATTGCACCTGTCCTTGCATACATCTTCAATTCGTTAATAAAGAAGTAGTGTCCAACTATAGACCAATATCTGTGATTCCAGTCTTTTCAAAGGGCTTGGAAAAAGTAATATTTTCCCGTCTAGTGAACTTTTTTAATGCAAAACAAATCCTGCCTGAGGCTCAATTTGGCTTCCGGGGGGGGGGGGGGGGGGGGAGGCAAGTCGACGGAAACAGCTTTGTTATCACTTAAGGAATGTATCCTGCAAAACGTTGAAGCAGGTATTCTCACTGTCGGAATCTTCATTGATTTTAGTAAGGCTTTCGATTCCTAAACCATCAAATTTTAACTCAAACTTTCTCAAAATGGAGTTCGTGGAACACCTTTAGACCTCATGAAATAATACCTGCAAAATCGAAAAAAACCTTTCTATATCCACAACCATCAGTGTTCTTTTCTGGCGGTACGAAATGGTGTGCCTCAAAGCAGCATTCAGGGCCCCATGCTTTTTAACATCTATATAAATAACATTGTGCATGCATATTTATGACAAAGCGAAATTTATTATATACGCCTATGATAGCAGTGTACTAATCTCTGGTCACGACATAAGTTAATTGAAGAGAGCAACGTAATCCTTACGAAACTAGAGAACTGGTCCTGTTCTAATTGCCTCCAAATAAACCCTACAAAGACTAAGGTAATAATTTTCCGTGCAAGGAACAAGCCAGTCGAACTACAACGCGCTCCTAAATACACAGGTCAAGAAATTCAAATCGTTGACAGCCACAAAATCCTTGGAGTTACTTTCTCGTCACATCTCAGCTGGGATCGTCATGTGGAAAATGTTTGCAGAAAGCTGTCTTCAGGAGCAGGTGTTCTATCACGATATCGATGGCTCCTTCCCATTCACGTGAAAATTCAAATTTATCATGCTCTTTTCGGTTCCGTTTTGAATTGTAACTGTTTGGGCAACCACCACAAAAACAAATGTGATAAAAATACAGGTTCTGCAGAAGAAAACGACCCGCTACATTGCAAACCTTCCTTATCTCTCCCCAACACAAACTGCTTTTAGAAATTGTAACATAATTCGTTTTGAACATATGTATGTTTTTCGCATTTTGAGGTTCTTTTACCATTATAGATTTATTTTAATACGTACTGCCCATTTAAGGACCGCTTCGAATCGACTCTACACCCGAAACACCGATCTCTGCTATAGCCGTCGCCGTAGCTCAATTGGTAAGAGCACCGGACGCGATATTCGGAGGTCGTGGGTTCGGATCCCACCGGCGGCATGGTTGTTTTTTCTGCTGCTTTATAAGTAATTTTCTTTAAACCGATTGATTGGCACTACAAATAAAAAAAGATTAAAAACATTCACCTACGCCCCTTGGTTTCCGTGACTGTTGGCTTCCTTAATATGTTTGTCAAACGAGCCCCTCATTTCCTTTACCTTGTCTGCTAATAGCTTAACGGGGGTCTCGGTTCTGGCAGTCTTGTTGCCATAGGTAGTATAGATGCCTTGCACGTGTCGTCACTTCCGGCCACATCAACAGCTAGCGGCCATGCTGCCGAACCATTCGCTTCGTCCGCGCGCGTGCGTCCGCTCCGTAGATCCGTGACACCGGACCGCTCCCGAGACGCTTTGAATTGTTTTTACATATTCGGACGCGATGCCTCCTCCTCAGAGGAATGAGCCGTTCAGTGCGAGTTATTTCTCAACTTGTTGGATCTGCGCGCGTACGCTATGAAGGAAAAGTGCAAATGTGCGACGGTAGGGACCCGTACACGCTGAGGCTGGGTGTTGATACAACGATGGACGCTGATGTGTTACCTGCAGTGACTCACGGGAATATCGCGAACTATTTAGTGTACTCCTCTAGTTTTGTTACATTAGAAGAAATGAAAGCATGTAAATCATTAGAGGCGCATAACTATTTCACCAGCGGGTAGGTGAGAAGCCTATCTGCGGTGCGCCTACAAGACGAGAAGGTGCTTCTGCTCGCAGAGGTAAGCTCAAGGAACCTTTCTGGCATGTTTCACAGTGAGCATACGCAAAAAATGACCATTGGAATTTATGCAAATGAAAAATAAACCGTGCTTCTGCCTGTGGCGGCAGCGCTTAGTGACAGGAAAATTTCAGACGTCTGCGTAGGGAAATTTGCGGAGCATGGCGATTAGTAGAAGTTTCACTGGAAAAAATGCAGTGATGAAGAAAATAAACTATGCCTCTCCGCTTACAATGCTGGAGCACTGAAAATTTGTTCTGTCCGAGACCACTTTGTCTGGTGTGCATATGCCCATTTTGTGCAAACAAAAAATGTGCACTGTTATGTACAACTTCACAACATTTTCGCAGGTCAACCATTCCCAACGGCTCAGCGACCACCCACTTAAAGCCTGGATCTTATGCAAGACAAATGGCACTGTGCTTGTTGCCCATTGCGCCTGCATGGCAGGTACAGGCGAGACATGCTCGCATGTTGGAGCTTGTCTCTTTGCTGCGGAAACTGCAGTGCGTACCAGGAACTCAGTTTCATGCACCCAGAAAGAAATCATCTGGCTGCCAGCCTATGTTGAAAAGCTGCAGTTTAAACGGCTGAGAGATATCAGCTTCACTTCGTCGAGAGGGCGTAAAGAGCAGATTGATGGCACATGTGCTGAATGTCAGCAGAAGAGGAGGAGGTTGGAAATCCCAGGACCTTCTTCAGAAGAGTTGAACGCACTTTATGATGACATCGGAAAAGATGGTGCAGTGCCAGCGCTTTTTTCTGTGCTTGATGATTGATGTGATGTGTTCCAGGAACCAGTTAAAAAGCCAGCAGCACGCCTAAGAAATCTGTTCACTGACGATGCGTTAGGCGACAGCTACGACGTGCTCGTGAACAAAGCAAGAGAGCTCATGTCTTCTTTAACCATTTCAGAGGGCACTGTAAAGGAAGTAGAGTCATTAACGAAGCAGCAGAGTGACTCTCCACATTGGTTCCTTTACAGAGCGGGAAGAATAACTGCTTCTTTAATGAAGAAAGCATGTCACACTAAAGTAGCAAATCCTAGTGTGTCCCTAATCAAAGAGATTTGCTATCCAGAAGCCCAAACTATGAAAGTGCCAGCTATCATGTGGGGTAGGAATCATGAGAAGGATGCCTTAGCAGCTTATGCGAATAGTGAAGGCACAAAACATGACAATTTCAAATTGTCAAAGTCAGGCCTGCACATCAGCACTAGGTACCCTTTTGCTGGGGCTACACCAGATGCTCTGGTCTCGTGTAGCTGCTGCGGAAAAGGTGTGGCAGAGTTTAAATGCCCATACGTGCTTAGGAATGCAACTGCATTCATTGATGAAAACACGTGCCTGACTGAAGTTAATGGGATCATGCAGCTTCAGAAAAGCCATGCATATTATTATAAAGTGCAGAGACAGATGGCTGTGTGCCAAGTGAAGTATTGTGACTGTAGTTTGGGCACGGAGTTTTCACATAGAACGCATCAAGTGGGATGAAGATTTCTGTGAAAACATCTTCTCAATTTCAGAAAGGTTCTTTGTGAATGCAGTGCTCCCTGAACTGTATGCCAAGTATTTCACCAGGCAGAAGGACAGCGTTGGCACAACTGCATTGTGTAAACAGGCGTATTGTTATTGTAATGGACCAGAGACTGGCAAAATGGTTGCTTGTGACAGTGAAGCCTGCGTGTACAAATGGTTCCATTTTTCTTGCGTCGGACTGACCTGAGCACCTAAAACTAAGCAGTGGTACTGCCCACAGTGCAGAGGAGGTGAAGAGAAACAGCGTGCTTAATTTTGGTTTTATTGCATAGGGTAGTGGTGGTAGCAGATGCTTCAGTGTGCTTCAAACTGCGTCCAACTTCTATGCATCTCTACAGCGGATGTTTAGTTCTCCTTTCCTCTGTAATACATATGTGTACTGTTATCATAAAAGCTCAGTGCATTATAACCTGTGCCCAGTTGCACTTCCCATGTGTTGCTTTGTTTGGGAAATACTGTCTGTCTGGGTTTATGGAGCTGTTGATAGCAGATCAGTGCAAGCCTAACCATACCAATACCGTACAACAGTTGCTGTCTATAAGTGTTTTGAAACTGCAGCCAAAACAAGCAAATATGTAGCTTCGTAGCCTTTCACTTCCTTGCATCAAAGAGCTACCCACTGATTCCGCAACTCCATGTACGGTATGAAAAGGGCAGGTACGATACATTAACACATGATGTTTGCTTTAAAATTTGAGCATTGTTCTTGACAGTATAACTTGTCATATCCTAAGCATCCTTTAACATGCACCGAACAGCAAACAGGGTTTTTAGTGCATTAGCCCACTCAACATTCTTGACAGTACAACTCGTCATACCCGAGGTTTTCTTTAACGTGCACTGAACAGCACACGGGCATTTTTTGTGTGTTATCCATGCCAACCACTGGCATCCAACTGTTCAGTTGACCCAAAGTCTGCGTAATAAAAAGCTTTGAAGTCTTGCACGAGCTTGTCTACCACTCTGAGCAGAACCTATTGAACTCATTGAAGTTTTCACATATGAACTGTACACACATGACAATGTTTGACGATTGAATGGTTTATTACAAATACACAAATGCAAATACGGAAAGAAAGGAATGTTTGAGGATGAAGTAGTTTATTACAAATACAAAAATGTAAATACAGAAGGAAAGGGTACTTGTTGGTCATGGCAACTGCTAAAATTCTAAACACCTGATCTGCAGCTTACAAAAATATAAGGGCAGGGAAGAACCACATATACCACCAGAAATCAGTATACACATGCATTCCTCGTACAAACTGCAAACCATACCAAACCAGAGCATTATAGTGTGCTGTACTTGCTTACGCCCACACCTCTAAAAGTAGGCACAGTGATAACAAAAGTTTGTAGGATGCCAAATTCCAGAAAAATTTAGTTTTGTGTATTGAGGCAAAAAGCATGAGGAAATATGTATGCTCCATACCATGAGAAAATATCATTTGATTGGCTAGTGAGAGAAGGCACAAATAAATTATTTTCTGCTAATCTGCATCCCACAAACTTCTCTGTCCATGACCACATTCTTGCACTCGTGCATAAATCCCCAGTTATGGTGGGCACCCATCAACAGATTCGGGCACATTCTCTTTGCTCGGTTCCTTCAATGCTGCAACAATCGAAGGGCATAAATTGGATAGCGCGCAGCACACAGTCACAATTTTGTCGAGTGGAGTGATGCTGTCACCTTGTCGACATGTCACATAGTCAATCGGAAGGACAGACTTCAGCAGCAGAAACTTGTTCCTTATGAGTCCAATTACTCTTTCCACGTGAATACGTACATTAGCAAGCTTCCTTGTGCTTCCCACTTCTGCAGCCGACAGCTGTTTCTTGCCTTTTGTGTATGCTGGCAGATGTAGCCGGGCACGGTAGAAACCAACACTGTCTGCGACGTTAAACCCTCGATCTGCTAGAACAACGTCTCCAGGAAGCAAGTTGTCTAGGAGCCCGCAGTGTTCCGTGATATGTTTGTCACTTACTCGGCCTCCCCAGCCCTCTGAGATGAACGTGACAATACCCTGTGGGGCAATCCCTATCAAGTACTTTGCAGTGTTGCTGCCCTTGTAAGTCGACCACGTTTCACTCCTCGGCAAGTATGAGGACGGTCTCTCAATCTTGATTTCAAAACAGTCTATGATGACGGCCACATCACTGCCGAATGAATCATAGAATGCTTGCGGCATGGTGCGCTGCAGCGCACTTCGTTCGGGCCACATAACTTGAGACTTCAAGCGGCAGTGAGCTACATGAAGCCATTTGTCAAAAATGCGTGAGACGGTAGATTCAGACACATTGAATCTGAAGGCCAGGTCAGCATTCTGAAGATTTAGCTTGATCTTCATCAGGAAGAGCACAAATTCTTGAAACTTTGCCAGGCTGTTGTTCACACTGTGTGAAACAAATGGCTCTAGCATTTTGAAAATTGCAAGAAGCGTTGTGAAGCTTGCAATCCTTGTGTAGAATACTACCTTGGGCTCTGAACTTCTCAATGATTCTTCGGTCATCTCAAGCTGCACCTTTTCGGAACGTGTAGTGTACACGCAGTCGTTGAGTCTGATGCATTCTTGTTCTAATGCCCCAATGTCGCTCATGCCCATGTCTGTCTGCACATAAACACCTGGAAGAGAACGTTCGTCGTTTAGCGGTCGTGTGTAAGAAAGAGCCAGACTGCAGAACGACCGCGTAATTATTTCTTAAGTTAAGGCTATGACTGCATGGTGCAAGGCCGACTCACCTGTTTCTTCTCCGGCGCCGTCGACCTCCTCGGCCTGATGTGGCGATGGGGGAACATCGGGCACGGGTGCGGCGACGCCGCACGGCTCTTCCGACCCGGTCATCTCGGTCTCGGCACATCGTTTTCGCTGCCGTCGTTGCTGGCTGCGATCGTGGCGATCCGAGCCGACTGGCCTAGTGCTGTAACCGAGATGCAATGACGGGGCCCAGTCTGGGTTCGTGTTGTCAAACAAATCGGCTGGCGCCCCTGCAAATCAAAATCAGGTTTCAGTCCTTGCTTCCCACGTTTTCACTAACATTTACTTCACGGCACAAGCCTCTTACCTGTGGTAAAGTGCGCTCCGCACACACGGAAGTTGGGGTTGTCCGGGTCCAAGTCGGCTCGCTTAATTCGTGACAGCCACAGTGTGCGCCGATTTGTACTAAGCGTCTTTGAACGCTCGCACTTGTCTGCTATGATCCTCGGAATTCGGTAGAAATTTGTGTTCGTCGGCTTCTTCTTTCTCCTTGAGCTGTCGCTACGGTTTGAGCAGCCAACTATAGCGCACAAAACCATACTGAAGCTGTGGAGAGACGCAGACAAAAACGACACGAGCTGACAAATGCTTCCACACCGGCGGTAAGCTACGAGCGGAAAGGCGGCGGTGGTTCGACAGCATGGCCGACTGGCATACGATGGACACCGGATGTGACGTCGGTGCAAGGCATCTATAAGATGCCTTGCACGTGTCGTCACTTCCGGCCACATCAACAGCTAGCGGCCATGCTGCCGAACCATTCGCTTCGTCCGCGCGCGTGCGTCCGCTCCGTAGATCCGTGACACCGGACCGCTCCCGAGACGCTTTGAATTGTTTTTACATATTCGGACGCGATGCCTCCTCCTCAGAGGAATGAGCCGTTCAGTGCGAGTTATTTCTCAACTTGTTGGATCTGCGCGCGTACGCTATGAAGGAAAAGTGCAAATGTGCGACGGTAGGGACCCGTACACGCTGAGGCTGGGTGTTGATACAACGATGGACGCTGATGTGTTACCTGCAGTGACTCACGGGAATATCGCGAACTATTTAGTGTACTCCTCTAGTTTTGTTACATTAGAAGAAATGAAAGCATGTAAATCATTAGAGGCGCATAACTATTTCACCAGCGGGTAGGTGAGAAGCCTATCTGCGGTGCGCCTACAAGACGAGAAGGTGCTTCTGCTCGCAGAGGTAAGCTCAAGGAACCTTTCTGGCATGTTTCACAGTGAGCATACGCAAAAAATGACCATTGGAATTTATGCAAATGAAAAATAAACCGTGCTTCTGCCTGTGGCGGCAGCGCTTAGTGACAGGAAAATTTCAGACGTCTGCGTAGGGAAATTTGCGGAGCATGGCGATTAGTAGAAGTTTCACTGGAAAAAATGCAGTGATGAAGAAAATAAACTATGCCTCTCCGCTTACAATGCTGGAGCACTGAAAATTTGTTCTGTCCGAGACCACTTTGTCTGGTGTGCATATGCCCATTTTGTGCAAACAAAAAATGTGCACTGTTATGTACAACTTCACAACATTTTCGCAGGTCAACCATTCCCAACGGCTCAGCGACCACCCACTTAAAGCCTGGATCTTATGCAAGACAAATGGCACTGTGCTTGTTGCCCATTGCGCCTGCATGGCAGGTACAGGCGAGACATGCTCGCATGTTGGAGCTTGTCTCTTTGCTGCGGAAACTGCAGTGCGTACCAGGAACTCAGTTTCATGCACCCAGAAAGAAATCATCTGGCTGCCAGCCTATGTTGAAAAGCTGCAGTTTAAACGGCTGAGAGATATCAGCTTCACTTCGTCGAGAGGGCGTAAAGAGCAGATTGATGGCACATGTGCTGAATGTCAGCAGAAGAGGAGGAGGTTGGAAATCCCAGGACCTTCTTCAGAAGAGTTGAACGCACTTTATGATGACATCGGAAAAGATGGTGCAGTGCCAGCGCTTTTTTCTGTGCTTGATGATTGATGTGATGTGTTCCAGGAACCAGTTAAAAAGCCAGCAGCACGCCTAAGAAATCTGTTCACTGACGATGCGTTAGGCGACAGCTACGACGTGCTCGTGAACAAAGCAAGAGAGCTCATGTCTTCTTTAACCATTTCAGAGGGCACTGTAAAGGAAGTAGAGTCATTAACGAAGCAGCAGAGTGACTCTCCACATTGGTTCCTTTACAGAGCGGGAAGAATAACTGCTTCTTTAATGAAGAAAGCATGTCACACTAAAGTAGCAAATCCTAGTGTGTCCCTAATCAAAGAGATTTGCTATCCAGAAGCCCAAACTATGAAAGTGCCAGCTATCATGTGGGGTAGGAATCATGAGAAGGATGCCTTAGCAGCTTATGCGAATAGTGAAGGCACAAAACATGACAATTTCAAATTGTCAAAGTCAGGCCTGCACATCAGCACTAGGTACCCTTTTGCTGGGGCTACACCAGATGCTCTGGTCTCGTGTAGCTGCTGCGGAAAAGGTGTGGCAGAGTTTAAATGCCCATACGTGCTTAGGAATGCAACTGCATTCATTGATGAAAACACGTGCCTGACTGAAGTTAATGGGATCATGCAGCTTCAGAAAAGCCATGCATATTATTATAAAGTGCAGAGACAGATGGCTGTGTGCCAAGTGAAGTATTGTGACTGTAGTTTGGGCACGGAGTTTTCACATAGAACGCATCAAGTGGGATGAAGATTTCTGTGAAAACATCTTCTCAATTTCAGAAAGGTTCTTTGTGAATGCAGTGCTCCCTGAACTGTATGCCAAGTATTTCACCAGGCAGAAGGACAGCGTTGGCACAACTGCATTGTGTAAACAGGCGTATTGTTATTGTAATGGACCAGAGACTGGCAAAATGGTTGCTTGTGACAGTGAAGCCTGCGTGTACAAATGGTTCCATTTTTCTTGCGTCGGACTGACCTGAGCACCTAAAACTAAGCAGTGGTACTGCCCACAGTGCAGAGGAGGTGAAGAGAAACAGCGTGCTTAATTTTGGTTTTATTGCATAGGGTAGTGGTGGTAGCAGATGCTTCAGTGTGCTTCAAACTGCGTCCAACTTCTATGCATCTCTACAGCGGATGTTTAGTTCTCCTTTCCTCTGTAATACATATGTGTACTGTTATCATAAAAGCTCAGTGCATTATAACCTGTGCCCAGTTGCACTTCCCATGTGTTGCTTTGTTTGGGAAATACTGTCTGTCTGGGTTTATGGAGCTGTTGATAGCAGATCAGTGCAAGCCTAACCATACCAATACCGTACAACAGTTGCTGTCTATAAGTGTTTTGAAACTGCAGCCAAAACAAGCAAATATGTAGCTTCGTAGCCTTTCACTTCCTTGCATCAAAGAGCTACCCACTGATTCCGCAACTCCATGTACGGTATGAAAAGGGCAGGTACGATACATTAACACATGATGTTTGCTTTAAAATTTGAGCATTGTTCTTGACAGTATAACTTGTCATATCCTAAGCATCCTTTAACATGCACCGAACAGCAAACAGGGTTTTTAGTGCATTAGCCCACTCAACATTCTTGACAGTACAACTCGTCATACCCGAGGTTTTCTTTAACGTGCACTGAACAGCACACGGGCATTTTTTGTGTGTTATCCATGCCAACCACTGGCATCCAACTGTTCAGTTGACCCAAAGTCTGCGTAATAAAAAGCTTTGAAGTCTTGCACGAGCTTGTCTACCACTCTGAGCAGAACCTATTGAACTCATTGAAGTTTTCACATATGAACTGTACACACATGACAATGTTTGACGATTGAATGGTTTATTACAAATACACAAATGCAAATACGGAAAGAAAGGAATGTTTGAGGATGAAGTAGTTTATTACAAATACAAAAATGTAAATACAGAAGGAAAGGGTACTTGTTGGTCATGGCAACTGCTAAAATTCTAAACACCTGATCTGCAGCTTACAAAAATATAAGGGCAGGGAAGAACCACATATACCACCAGAAATCAGTATACACATGCATTCCTCGTACAAACTGCAAACCATACCAAACCAGAGCATTATAGTGTGCTGTACTTGCTTACGCCCACACCTCTAAAAGTAGGCACAGTGATAACAAAAGTTTGTAGGATGCCAAATTCCAGAAAAATTTAGTTTTGTGTATTGAGGCAAAAAGCATGAGGAAATATGTATGCTCCATACCATGAGAAAATATCATTTGATTGGCTAGTGAGAGAAGGCACAAATAAATTATTTTCTGCTAATCTGCATCCCACAAACTTCTCTGTCCATGACCACATTCTTGCACTCGTGCATAAATCCCCAGTTATGGTGGGCACCCATCAACAGATTCGGGCACATTCTCTTTGCTCGGTTCCTTCAATGCTGCAACAATCGAAGGGCATAAATTGGATAGCGCGCAGCACACAGTCACAATTTTGTCGAGTGGAGTGATGCTGTCACCTTGTCGACATGTCACATAGTCAATCGGAAGGACAGACTTCAGCAGCAGAAACTTGTTCCTTATGAGTCCAATTACTCTTTCCACGTGAATACGTACATTAGCAAGCTTCCTTGTGCTTCCCACTTCTGCAGCCGACAGCTGTTTCTTGCCTTTTGTGTATGCTGGCAGATGTAGCCGGGCACGGTAGAAACCAACACTGTCTGCGACGTTAAACCCTCGATCTGCTAGAACAACGTCTCCAGGAAGCAAGTTGTCTAGGAGCCCGCAGTGTTCCGTGATATGTTTGTCACTTACTCGGCCTCCCCAGCCCTCTGAGATGAACGTGACAATACCCTGTGGGGCAATCCCTATCAAGTACTTTGCAGTGTTGCTGCCCTTGTAAGTCGACCACGTTTCACTCCTCGGCAAGTATGAGGACGGTCTCTCAATCTTGATTTCAAAACAGTCTATGATGACGGCCACATCACTGCCGAATGAATCATAGAATGCTTGCGGCATGGTGCGCTGCAGCGCACTTCGTTCGGGCCACATAACTTGAGACTTCAAGCGGCAGTGAGCTACATGAAGCCATTTGTCAAAAATGCGTGAGACGGTAGATTCAGACACATTGAATCTGAAGGCCAGGTCAGCATTCTGAAGATTTAGCTTGATCTTCATCAGGAAGAGCACAAATTCTTGAAACTTTGCCAGGCTGTTGTTCACACTGTGTGAAACAAATGGCTCTAGCATTTTGAAAATTGCAAGAAGCGTTGTGAAGCTTGCAATCCCTGTGTAGAATACTACCTTGGGCTCTGAACTTCTCAATGATTCTTCGGTCATCTCAAGCTGCACCTTTTCGGAACGTGTAGTGTACACGCAGTCGTTGAGTCTGATGCATTCTTGTTCTAATGCCCCAATGTCGCTCATGCCCATGTCTGTCTGCACATAAACACCTGGAAGAGAACGTTCGTCGTTTAGCGGTCGTGTGTAAGAAAGAGCCAGACTGCAGAACGACCGCGTAATTATTTCTTAAGTTAAGGCTATGACTGCATGGTGCAAGGCCGACTCACCTGTTTCTTCTCCGGCGCCGTCGACCTCCTCGGCCTGATGTGGCGATGGGGGAACATCGGGCACGGGTGCGGCGACGCCGCACGGCTCTTCCGACCCGGTCATCTCGGTCTCGGCACATCGTTTTCGCTGCCGTCGTTGCTGGCTGCGATCGTGGCGATCCGAGCCGACTGGCCTAGTGCTGTAACCGAGATGCAATGACGGGGCCCAGTCTGGGTTCGTGTTGTCAAACAAATCGGCTGGCGCCCCTGCAAATCAAAATCAGGTTTCAGTCCTTGCTTCCCACGTTTTCACTAACATTTACTTCACGGCACAAGCCTCTTACCTGTGGTAAAGTGCGCTCCGCACACACGGAAGTTGGGGTTGTCCGGGTCCAAGTCGGCTCGCTTAATTCGTGACAGCCACAGCAAGGGTGTGACATTCCCGTAGAGCCAATGGGGACGATTTTGAAATGCGACGGTGGCGGTGCCTGGGAGTTGGCGGTAAAAACATAAATTGCTCAAAACTTTGCTCGCTATGCTTGCGCCGGTCGCTGTCGTCTGCTGCCACTGCGCTGCAGCGTTGCCCGCGGCGGCACTGGCGGCGCAGACGCGTTGTGTCATTGACTCCAGCCGCGTTTGCTGCCAGATACCAGGATCGCTGCAATCGTTCCGACCGTGGCGACACTTATGGCGCGGACGCGCAACTTGCAACATGCCACAGCACTGGCCACAGTGTGCGCCGATTTGTACTAAGCGTCTTTGAACGCTCGCACTTGTCTGCTATGATCCTCGGAATTCGGTAGAAATTTGTGTTCGTCGGCTTCTTCTTTCTCCTTGAGCTGTCGCTACGGTTTGAGCAGCCAACTATAGCGCACAAAACCATACTGAAGCTGTGGAGAGACGCAGACAAAAACGACACGAGCTGACAAATGCTTCCACACCGGCGGTAAGCTACGAGCGGAAAGGCGGCGGTGGTTCGACAGCATGGCCGACTGGCATACGATGGACACCGGATGTGACGTCGGTGCAAGGCATCTATACAGTTTCCGCCGTCGCCGTTAGATGACGTTCTACGTCACACTCGCGGTATAACAGGACGTGCTACGTCCACCGCTATGGTCGAGGGTGGCGCTGGTGAACACTCTCAAGGTTCGCTTACACGCAGTAAACATAAATACCCACGAAAGCAGCAGATTGGACAGCCGTCGCCGTAGCTCAGTTGGTAAGACCACCGGACGCGATATTCGGAGGTCGTAGGTTCGGATCCCACCGGCGGCATGGTTGTTTTTGCTGCTGCTTTATAAGTAATTTTCTTTAAACCGATTGATTGGCACTACAAATAAATAAAGATTAAAAACATTCCCCTACGCCCCTTGGTTTCCGTGACTGTTGGCTTCCTATATATATATATATATATATATATATATATATATATATATATATATATATATATATATATATATATATATATATATATATATATATATATATATATATATATATATATATATATATATATATATCCCGCCACCGTCTGCTACTGTGCACCTTACACGCCGCCGCTCTGTTGCCTTGAAGGGTATCCATTATCCCCTCCCGCTCCGTGTTTTCCTTTTTTTTCCTCGTCCGGGGTCGGCTCCCCGCGGCTGCGGGGTGGGCGGCGGTGAACAACACGTTTTTCTTTTTTATTTGTTCCCCTTTTCTCTCTATCTGTATCTTTTCTTGTGTTCTTTGCCTCCGTTTGTGTCTTTTGTTCATGTGTCGTACATGTGTGCCAGTGCCAACTCCTTAAGAAGAGGAAGAAGACCCCTGTAACCTCAGTCTTCAGAAAGGACAGGCTCTGTCCGAAACGTCGACTCAAAATAAATCTATGGCTAAATGAAGCGTTTTCAACTTTGAATTTTTGCCTCTAGCAACCAAATACGTTTATCTTTCTATAATATATATATATATAATATATATATATATATATATATATATATATATATATATATATATATATATATATATATATATTCCATATTTTCGAAATAATTATAAACTGCAAACGCTTGAACACAATTTACCGACCACTCCTAATAAGTACAAAGTTTTGGCTAGTGTTAAACCAAGCGAGTTAAAAATGTATTTTGTTAATATATAGTCAGGTTCCATTTTATGTGCCTCTGTTGTCTGGAGGTGCCATGTATGCCTATTAAGTGTTTTTTTTTTCTATTTTCTCGGGTCCTCTTTTTGTTTTCATGCGTCTGTAAACTATTGTTAGTGAACATACATGCTCATTGTTTTCATTGCATTGAATCTATATGTCACTTGCTTCGTTGTTTTTTGTGTTATAATCTACCTCTATATATATATATATATATATATATATATATATATATATATATATATATATATATATATATATATATATATATTTGTAAACATTTTTTTGCTTGAATTGCGTTTGTCGTGTACTGCCATTTCAGAGGTGCTTGGGCCCAGTCAAGCTGCTTTTTTAGCAGCTTTTAGCCCTTGCATCTCTCTAGGATGTAACTTGCATTCTGGAAAAATAAAGTGAAATGAAATTGCATTTGGAAGAGAAAGACAAGATTTCATTTTGCAGTGTAATCTTGCGTCTCTAGAATGAACAGAGAACGTTGCCTCACTCTGCTTGGGCCTGTCGTTTGACCCCTCGTTGATCCCACAGAAAAAAAGTCGTCTCTAGGAAACTATTTGCGGATCTTTCCCCCGCTTCAGGAGGGGAGGGGGGTTGATGGCCTCCCCTTTGTCGGGTTCGCCGCGAGACGCGACGCACGATGGACAAGACAACGAAAGGACGCGGGCAAAGCTGCCTTTCCGAAATTAACCGTGACTTACAGGTGCCTATAGCTGTGTTTGGATTCCATGGAAGTAGCAGCCGACCTCCGAATCCTCCTCGCCCATTCCCACGGGGCTCCGCGTGCCATGTCGCCATGTGCGGTGAAAAGAGCAGTGTGCACAGTTTAAATGAAAAAAGTATGAAGCTATACAATGAAGCCAATTACAGACAGCTAGATGAATTTCAAGAGCATGCTGTGTGATGCTAGTTATCTCAGTGAAAACTAATACAGTCATCTATTATTTCGTATTTTTTTGACCCAATAGACATTAAGATAAATGTGTACCAAACATATCGGTGCATCAGTTGTGATGCCTGAAAAAAGTTGTACCAAATTATAAGTGTCCATGCTGTGATAATGAGGAATACTGAAGAATTAAGGAAAATAAAAACATTTTTTTTTTGTTCGGCCTCACACATCTGCTACAAACATCTTTATACGTAGCAATTTGAGTGACTCTGTAGAAAGCTTTTTGGGTAAAAAGTACAGATGGCGGAAAGGAGTTGTTAGGAAATGCACTGTGTAGAAATAGCCATACTAATTCCATGTCATCGTTCGATAAATGTAACAAATACCGTGCAAAGAAGCTTGCTGCATAGTATAGTTGCAAGTTACTGGTTGCAGACCACTCTGCAGTCACTGGACTGTGATTCCGTATGTACTGCGTTGATTGCAGAGCAGTTAACCAACAAAAAGATGCTTGTTCTTATCGTTTACCACACATATAAACATCATCAATGAAACAGGATGCTATGTGTAATTTTTTGACATGATCCTTTTTGACAGCTTCTAAAAATGCAGCAATATAACCACGGGACTGCTGTAACTTGCCACATTTTCAAATTGTCTGAAAATCATTGCATGTGAGGGGTCACAACCATATCCTGTTTCTTGAAGGTCTCGTTGCTTTGTTGGCAATACTTTGACAGCCATGACCAGCTTTCCGCATTCATGTGCACAGGGTATGCCCATTACGTGTATGCCTGTCTACTTATTAGTGGCTTACGATGCAAACAGACAAAAAAAAACAGAGCACAAGTACAGATAGTGTTTGTAGTCCACACTCTTCTTCACCTCAGTAAATATGGCACATACCCACCGGCGGGATTGGCCAAGGTACAGTGGAGATTGCCAATGAAGTATTTGCACCTCGTATTGCAAGTTCTGCAGCCACGTATTGTTTATCAAGCCCAGTTTCAACATCTTACAAGAGCTGAATGGGATCGTCTTGAAGCCGTGAACCGAGAGGCTATGAGGACCATTATGTGCCTTCCACGCATCACACCGGTCATAACTTTACACAAGAGAATTCGCAGCTGAATACCATTGATGAGCTGGTGCAGCAGCGCCGTGAAGCGCACAGCCTTAAGGCCAGTCTATCGCACTCCACGCATGCACTGAGGACTTATGCAACATCACACTCCATTCTTCAGCCGCCAGCGCCAGTTCTTCCCCCATGGAAGTTTGTACAGCTCAGCGACAACAAGCCAACAGATACTCGCCGGGCAACATCTGCTCATTCGGCATTGTTGCTTCGCCAAAAATTTGAGGAACAAGATGCTTGCCTGTCTCAAGGATCCATTGTTGTCTACGTAGACGCAAGCATACAAGACTGCAAAGCAACAACAGCTATCTACTGTCCGTGCAGACCTGCCCTGAATCAAACCTCTTGGTTTCAGCTTACGGAACCCCCTTCATCCTTCTGTGCTGAGCTCGTTGCAGTTCACGAAGCACTCTGCTCTGTGGCCGACATAACTATGCACCCTGCGGCCCGCGTTGTCATCTGTACTGACGCCCTTCAGGTTGTCCAGTTGCTACGACGTGTTAGCCGCTGTCCAACGATGTCAGGACATCCACCAGCTCGCGGCACGCATCCCGCAGCCAGTACGTATTGAGTGGGTCGCACGGGATCTGCTAACCTATCAAAGCCAGGCAGATTTAGCGATCCGCCTCGCGAATACAAACTCATCATCGCCTCGGCTCCTTCATTCGGACAATTTTACCCTCATTCATCAAGAAAGGAACTCCTCCGGCGCCGCACACGTGCTCTCATCCCTCCGTGTGCGGTAGCCTTCCCCCGCTGTCTTACCCGTGCAGAGGAGGTTGCGCTTAGGAGGATCCGGGTCGGGGTTGCCCTCACACCAGCCATCACTCGGAAGTGGCCCCAGTACCGAGAATTGTTTCCTCGGCCAGGGTGTCCGATATGTAAGCACGAGGACATTGAGGCCGACATTCATCACTTACTGTGGGACTGCCCAGCTCTCAAGCCTACAAGGATCCGGCACCTGATGGGTCTTTCACCAAGCAACCCTGCTTCATACATTGCCTGGACGCAGGGACCATACCATCGTTCTCTACTGGAATTCATCAGATCAGCTAACATTTTTCCATTCATTTAATCTCTACATCATTCGTCACACCTTTACCCATCATTGATGCCCTGGGGCAATAAATTTCGCTTTAAAAAAAGTATTTGCGCGGAGGAAAAAAAGACGCGAAGCGGTGGCGTAGAAGACTGAATCAAGATAAAAATAGGGAAATTCAGTGAAATTTAATAAATATGAATTACCAGGAATTTAATCAAGCGTTTTGGACATGAGACAGAATTTTGTATACAGCTAACAAGGTAACCGATCAGTCGCACTTATGTAATCATGAAGGTAGCCACAAACACTGCTTAACAAGAATTCCTTGGCGCTCGCACCGAACGAGAGAAGAACTGGAAGTGACAGAGGGAGTCATAACCTCGAAAGAGGGACCTCCAAATACTGCTTTCATTGCACTGCGAACCGCAGGCAAGAGAGGAAAAAATGATCTAATGTTTCAACTTGCCCACATGAGACACGGTTTTGTCGCAGCGAACCCGCATCTGCGCAAGTACAAATTTAAGTGAGGGATTCTGCATCGCAGAAGCGTCATTGACACTTCACAATGCCCAGATTTACACCACCGGACATTCCATTGGTACTTAAAGTGGCGAAAATTCACGGTATTGAGCAACGGATCAGTCAAGCTGGCTGAAATATTTGGGAAAAGCTGGAAACGTGAAGTTTCCAACAGAATGAGGTGAGGGACAGGATAGATTACAGGAGTGCTGAGAGCTAACCTTGCCAATAAATCAGCCGCCTCGTTAAAATAGACACCAGAATGCCTGCAGGTACCAGGAAAAAGCGGATCTCACGCGCTGTGCACGGAACAAAAGCCTAAGCGACCGATTCAATAAAGATTTTCCGGAATTTTGGAGAGAGACTAGAACTGAAAGGCAGTCTGCAAGAATAAGATCCTGTGCTACATGCCTGGGAAGTTTGAGAAAAGGCAAGCCAATAGCCAAAAACTACGAAGAATATAGGAGTATAACCAGGGATACGAACGGAATAGCTCAAAGCCAGATCCTGCGAATATATCCCAATCGCCGCCTTCTGACAGCTGCCGGAGGCATCAGTGGAGAGAACAGTTTGATGAGGAAAATTCTGTAGGGGTTCAGAAAGAAGACCATTTAGGATATTTGTGGGCATATGTTTCGCATGGGACGGGTAAATATGGTCGTAATAGAAGACGGGGTCAGCCTGCGTATCAGCAACTCGTGGCAAGGAGATCAGATCAACCTGCAGCGGAGCTTGCGTGAACCTAACTTGCGGAAGCTGATTGCGTGGCCAGTGCCTCCCATGCCTACTGCCTTTTCCGTGAATCATGACAGCATTCCGGCTCACCCCTTTCTCCATGCTTACACAGACATTTCTCACAATTAGCCTGAAAGCCGGCCGTAGTATGTAATGAGTTTAGGGAAAATTACCTTTTTAGTCGTTTTATGTGCACAGCTTAGAAGTATGTGAAAGGTACTCTGACTGTGAGTGATTTGCCCTTTCTCTCTCATAGTCCTTTTACGAACTGTAGTGGTGAACTATATTAACTTTTCATTACATATTGTGCCACCTTGGTCGCAATAACAAAAATTGAGCACGTAGTAGAGATCTGCAAGCATTGAGGATTTGCCTTTAAACTCTGACATCATTATGGATGGAACCAATATAAACTAGAAGAAAATGTATAGTGCAGCACATATATGATTGAAAGTGAAAGACGAATGTTGTTGATATTGTTAGCCTATCAAAAGATGGCGCATACCCACACTGAGTGATCGGCCAAGAATCCGGTGGCTATTCACTTGCACTATATTAATAAAAAAGAAAACCACGGGGGAACGCTACACTGGTGGATGTGCTGAATTTCAGGAACAAACCGTGCAAAAAGTAACAAAAATATTCCTAAATCACATTTTACATTGCATAATGAACCATGACTGTACCAAAGCAATGAGACATAAGTGAAGCATTTCATTCCTTTCGTGGCAAAAATGAGTTATGAGGTTTGTTGAATAATAAAAAAGGGATTTTTGATGGCAGCCAGCATGGGTCATTTCAAGCTATAGCTCAAGATTACAATCACATCTGATATAGATGACGCGCATGCTATTAAAGCAAGATAATTTTTTACTTTTTTCATGAGAAATGCACACGCAGTTTCAAGGCTTGATTCACTATTTAATTTCTCACGTATACACAAAGGCATGCCTATAAATTATTCGTGCGTTACACCAGAACCAACACTAAAGTTGGTAAATCATGTTCATTACCTGTGTGTCACTAATAGCAAACATATACTAATGCTGCTAATCCTATAGAAGAACAAACAGCGGTTTTATGAAGACGTTAAGTAATACGTGATACTGCTTGTCCATCAGGTAATGAATGAACTGCGCGGCAGTTTCAGTTTCTCTTATTTTCAAATTCAGTTCTCTTACTTTCAGTTTCTGTTCTTCAGAGTTTCAGTTTCAGTCACATGCATGTTGTTTGACACCACGTATACGTGACGCAGGAAAAGTGGAGGGGAGGGGTCGGAGGAAACTTGCCGTCAGCGTGACACCGCTCGCTCCGGTGTGTCGTTCGATCTTGCATCTATAATACAGCAACGTGCAAACTAGGTAAACCTTCACTATGAGTTTCACGGGATCTGACGCCCCCTCGTACATTCCTGGAAACCCCGGGCCAGCCACCAATACCATGGAACCAGTGGAAGGCACCGTTTTCTACCTACTTAGAGGCGTCTGGCGCTTGAGTTTGCTGCATCCCGGCGCAAAGATATAGATGCTTCTGCATTCGCGCGGCGTCGAAGGTCAGCGTCGTTCCGGAACGCCTCCCGCTACGAGCGCAATTTTAAAATGAAGACCTCAATTACGTGAAGTTACGAAGGGCGGAGATGCGTCGAAGGCGCCTCCGCCCCGCCTTCCGTCGCGGAGACAAAAAGAGGGCTCCTTCCTAGAAACAGAGAGGAGAGAAACAAAGAAAATGGGGAACGAAGGCGCGAAATTGCCCAAGTGTGCGTTATTGCAATGGGTTACTGCCCTATATGGAGGATCACGCTATATTATGTACAAAGCAGGAAAAAGAAACAAAGAAAAATAAAATATAAAATATAGAAAGTTGAGGGGGGAATAGGCAATATGCTTTGCTGTCACAACTGTTTTCTCTGATCATGAGCAAGAAAGAATGGCAGGGGGAGGAGAAGGGCGGCATGTGGAAGCAAGCACGCAAATTGGCATGACTTCAGGGGATGCAGTCGGGGTGCTGTGAATTTCAGTAAGGCTAGGACTCTGACCTCTGAAGTGTGGCGAGAGTACCAGGGTTTTCATTCATACCGGCCCCCACAGTATTAAACTTATATATAATGTATGATTCTCGTTTCTCACGCTCACGGGTATTTTGGAAGCCGCTCTGTAGCAGCGTAACTTTTAGTTTTTAAATTCGTGACCTTCCTGGCAAAGGTGTTTCGACAGGGGGAGGAGTGGAAGAGATCTGGTGTGCACGCGGTGGTGGTTGAATCTAATTCGGAAGGAATTCTCGGTTTGGCCAATGTATTGCATCTGACAATCACCGCACTCAAGAATGCATACTACGTTACTACTGTCACAATTCAAGTTTTCACGGATGGACTGTTTGAAGTTAGAGTGTGTGCTTTGAGCTAGTGTTGTCTGCATGTGCTGGCAAGCTTGACAGTGATTCTTCCTGCAAGGTAGGCAAACCACAGGCTTTCCCTTATTGATAGTAGAGTGAACTGCATAATTTTCTGTTTTTTGGTAGTCTGTAGGGAACCCGTGGAACTGTTGGAAAAAGTTTTTACAGTCGATCGTTTTGTTCGAATATGTTGAAATGTTTTTTTAGAATTTTGTTGGCATTAGGAAGGTTGTTTGCGAATGTTAAGACGAGATCAGAGCGGTGTTCATTTGCGGTTGCTGATTGGGGATCCCAAAACATTTCGTTACGATTGTTTGCTTCTGCTTTCCTAATGGCATCACCAATAATAGAGGCCGAATAGCGTTGGTCTTTTAGAACCTCCCGCATACGGTTAGAATTTTCTTTGAAGTCTTCTGGTCGTGAGCAGATCCGTTTGAATCTGATGCCTTGGGAATATGGAATTGAAGTTTTGCAGTGGCGTGAGTGGCAGCTCTTGTAATCAAGGTACTGTTGCCTATTCATGGGCTTTCTATAGACACTGGTGATTAAGGTACCCTTCTCCATTCGAATTGAGACGTCCAAGAAATTAATTTGACCGGTAGAGTGTGTGTGAAACAGAGGTTTGGATGTATGTTGTTAAATGCTGAAATAAACTGGATGAGTTGGTCCTCGGTTTTCGTCCATACCATGAATATGTTGTCTAGGAAGCGTTTGTAAAAAGCCGGTTTTGTTGGGTATGAGCGGATAAACTCCGATTCAATGCTATGCATATATATGTTGGCATAGTTGGGCGCCATTTTCGTTCCCATAGCGGAACCATTCGTTTGTAGGTAAAAGGAGTATGTGAATTAAAAAAAGTGGAGTTTGTGGACCAGATCAGTAAGTGCAGCGATGGTACTTTGGCTAGGCGCATCAGCGTTTCTGTGTTTTCCATGGGGTGCGACCAGAGCTCGGATGCCATCGTCATGCGGTATGTTGGTGCACAGAGACACTACATCAAGGTTAACTATATATATATATATATATATATATATATATATATATATATATATATATATATATTGTAACGTGCTTCCACAGAACCTCGACGGAAGAAGCAGAAGATGAAGGACTGACCCGCGGGGAAAAGAGGAAGAAAAAGAGAGAGCTGAAGGACGCTGCTAGGCTTCCTGCTTCCATCCTGCTTCGACCGGTCCCCTCTTTGAATAAACCCCCGTGCGTGCAAAGCACGTAACAGGTTGGTGGAGGTGCTGGGTAACGACCACGGAGCATTCCATCTACCGAAGGAGCCGTAGACTCGCAGGCTTCCCACCACTGCCATCGGACATGCCTGGAGACGACAATGCTGAGCAACCCGGGCTATCCACAGCGAACAACTGGCCACATTATCGAGAGCCCCGCACATTTTTTGGAAAACCTGAAGAGGACGTTGACGAGTGGCTGAAACACTACGAGCGGGTGAGCAAATACAATCGATGGAACGCTGCTACTAAACTGGCTAACGTTGTGTTTTTCCTTGCCGCCACTGCCCTTGACTGGTTCGACAATCATGAGGATACACTGAGTTCATGGGCTACCTTTACGACCGAGATAAAGAAAAATTTTGGGGATGAATCGGCAAAGAAGAAGCGTGCGGAACAGACATTGCTTCACCGCGCGCAAGTACCCGGAGAAACTTGCACGGCATACATCGAAGCCATCTTAAAGTTATGCAAGCTAGTTAACTCCAGAATGCTTGAAGAAGACAAAGTCGGCCACCTTCTAAAAGGAATTGCGGAAGATGTTTACAACTTCCTGATTAGCAAAGAGAGCCTGAGCACCACCGCTGACGTTATAGAACATTGCAGAACATTTGAAGCTCTTAAGCTGCGTCGAATCACCCCTAAATTCGGAAGATTGGCCAATGTCACCTCTATAGCCAGTGTTGAAGCCAGTCCTCCAAATTCTATGGCTGATATGATTCGAGAGATTGTGCGCGAGGAATTGTCCAGATCCCGGGATACCTTCTGCCACACACAATATCTGCGGCACAGTTCTGCACCGGAGGAAGATGTTGCCGCCCTGTCGACTCCGTGGGCTCCACCCAACGGCACTTTGCCCATGGACGATCGGAACATTGCCCAACGTTATCGCCACCAGCCGACAGAAAGGAGGCCCACCTACCCAGAAGACGTGGTTCGTCAGCAGCGAGATCCTGGCTTCAGCCAACGTCGCGACTTTGTTCGCCAGGACTCTTATGGCGGTCGCTGGCGCTCTCAACCTTTGTGCTACCGGTGTGGCATTGCAGGGCATATCGCTAGATATTGCCGCCGTCGTTTCCCAACTTCTCAAGACTGCCAACCCCCGGCGAATACTTACGGGCAACTGCACACCGCGCAGCAGAGACCCCCAACGTCCGCTTGGGACCCGTACCGTCCGAGCAATTTGCGGAGTTCATCACCCGCATCTGACCGCAGTGTGACGCCGCCACCTCAGCGCCAACGGCGGTCACCTTCTCCTCGACGTCGTGCATCCCCTCCGCCTCCGGGAAACTAGGAGGCGCGGCCGATGGAGGTGAGGCCGCCGGCGAGTCGATGACGTCCAATCTACCTCTGCCCGTGTTTATGTTGAAGAACAAACTGGAAGTGTTTATTGATGGTGTGAAAACAATGGCTCTTGTGGACACTGGTGCTACCGTATCCGTTATGAGTTTGAGGTTTAAGAATCGTTTAGGTAGGAAAGTGATGTTTAGTGGTGACCGTGCAGCGTTATTCCGTGGTGTCGGTGGTGAACCTTTGGTTCCACTTGGTGTGTGTGCTTCGGATGTTGTTATTGGTGGTCTAACGTTTAGAACAGAATTCGCAGTGCTACCACGGTCAACGCATGATGTGATTCTTGGGATTGATTTTCTGCAAGAGTGTGGTGCAACTTTAGACTGTCGTACGGGAGAAGTTGCTTTGAATTCTTCGTTACTTTCAGCTCTTGTGGATAACTCGACACCGGATTTTGGAGCATTTGCGGTGGAAGAAGATACTATTGTACCAGCTTTCTCTGCAGCATTCGTGCGGGTTTCCTATATTCACAATCAGTGCGAATCTTTTGAAGCTGTGGTAGAGCCTACGACACTCGCCTGCTCTAAGAAGAGTATCGTCGTGCCTCGTTGCGTCGTTCCCGTGGTGAGAGGCCGTACCGAGCTGTGGACAGTGAACCACTCTGAAGAGCCAGCTGTGTTGCCCCGGGGCCTCAAACTCGCCCGTTTCGAGGAAGGTGTGTCAGGTTTCGTCGCGGCGTTAACCAACTCTGTCAGTGAGCAGCACGTGAAAAGAGATATGGAGACCCAAGTTAAGGCTATGATTAATCAGGCTCTTTCCCCAACCGAGCGTCGCACTCTAGTGGAACTCCTTCTGAAACACGTGTTCGTGTTCGACTTTGCCAAAGACGATTCAACACCACCGCCTACCAGTCGTATTCATCACACGATCAACACCGGCTCCGCACCTCCTATACGCCAGAAGCCCTATCGAGTCTCAGCCACTGAACGTAAGTTAATAGATGACCAAGTTCAAGAGATGCTAAAGCGAGGCATAATTCGAGAATCCTCCAGTCCTTGGGCGGCTCCAGTTATCCTTGTTAAGAAAAAAGATGGCACATGGAGGTTCTGTGTTGACTACCGTCGCTTAAATACGGCCACGAAGAAGGACGTCTACCCGCTTCCACGTATAGATGACGCAATTGATTGTCTGCACTCCGCTTCATACTTTTCTTCTATTGATTTGAGATCCGGCTACTGGCAAATCCCCGTGCACGCTGCAGATAGGGAAAAAACGGCATTCATTACACCAGACGGACTTTACGAGTTCAACGTTATGCCTTTCGGATTATGTAATGCACCTGCAACATTCGAGCGGTTCATGGATACAATCCTGCGTGGCCTCAAGTGGCAAATTTGTTTATGTTATCTGGACGACGTTGTAATTTTTGGCAAAACGTTTAGTGAGCACAACCGCCGTCTGGATATTGTGCTTGATTGCATGGAACGAGCTGGCCTTATCCTCAATTCCAAGAAATGTCATTTTGGGAACCGTGAAACAATTGTTCTTGGTCATTTAGTTGATAAAGAAGGTGTTCGACCAGATCCAAAGAAAATTGAAGCTGTCAAAAGTTTTACGGTGCCTCAATCAGTGAAAGAGCTGCAGAGTTTTTTAGGGCTCTGCTCGTACTTTCGACGCTTTATAGCTAGGTTTGCGGACATCGCTTACCCACTCACGTGTTTGCTGCATAAAGATGCACCGTTCAATTGGACCAGCGAATGTGACGCAGCTTTCCGGCATCTGAAATTTCTTTTGACCTCGGGCCCCATCCTACGCCACTTCTGCCCATCTGCACCAATTGAAGTGCACACTGATGCAAGTGGTATCGGTATCGGCGCTGTACTTATACAACGCCATGGTCACGATCAGCACGTGGTAGCATATGCCAGCCGTTCGTTGAGTAAGAGCGAAAGAAATTACACGGTTACTGAGCAAGAATGTCTCGCCGTTGTTTTCGCTGTACAGCGCTTCCGCTCCTATCTGTACGGGAATGCTTTCACCGTCGTGACCGACCACCACTCGCTTTGCTGGTTAGTGAGTCTTCGTGACCCCTGTGGCCGGCTTGCTCGATGGGCTT
The DNA here is from genome assembly GCF_052857255.1 of Amblyomma americanum. Lineage (NCBI taxonomy): Eukaryota > Metazoa > Arthropoda > Arachnida > Ixodida > Ixodidae > Amblyomma > Amblyomma americanum. The sequence continues at coordinate 162,295,750 of NC_135502.1, forward strand.
TGCGCCTACAAGAATTTAATTTCACTGTTGTGCATAAAAGTGGCCGTAAACACTCAGATGCCGATTGTCTTTCCCGTTTGCCGCTTCTAACGACTGAGGACGACGCAGACAACTTTGATGAATACTTGTCGTCACTTTCACAAGCCTTCCCCGATCTTCAAGTTTTTCGAACTGAGCAACGCAAGGACCAAACATTAACCTCTTTGTTTGATGCCGCTCAAGATTCTGTAAAGAATACTTTTTGCATTCGCGACGGTTTGCTTTATAAGAAGAATTTCGCTTCTGGAGGAGCACGCATGCTTCTTGTCGTACCCGAAAGCCTACGCATCACAGTTCTTGAAATGATGCACGACGACGCCACGTCTGGGCACTTGGGAGTGACACGCACACTCCACCGCACACAACAACGATTTTACTGGCCTAACATGCGTTCAACCATCCAGCACTATGTAGCCAGCTGTGTGCAATGCCAGCGCTTTAAGCTGCCGACTTCAAGTCCACCGGGCAAATTGCGGCCAATCACACCTCCAACAGCCCCGTTTGAGCAAGTTGGCATTGACCTCCTTGGACCTTTCCCACGATCCTCTAAAGGAAATCGATGGATTCTTGTGTGCGTAGACCACTTAACCCGTTATTGTGAGACAGCCGCGATACCAGTTGCTACTGCGTCTGAAGTATCTAACTTCTTACTTCGATTCGTCATTCTTCGGCACGGCCCTCCTGCAGTTCTCATTAGCGACCGTGGACGTCAATTTACAGCGGACGTTGTTGAAGAACTTCTCCGCCTCAGCAGCTGCAGTTTTCGCCACTCCACGCCATATCATCCCCAAACGAACGGTGTGGTAGAACGCACTAATCGTACGCTCACCACCATGCTTGCCATGTACGTCGCTGCAGATCATAAGGACTGGGATGGCGTACTCCCGTTCATCACTCATGCGTACAACACCGCGCAACATGAGACAACTGGCTACAGCCCCTTTTACCTGCTCTATGCTCGCTCGCCTCGCTGCGGCCTTGACACCATGCTACCATTTTTCATCCACGATGAACCTTCTCTTGCGACCACACTCTGCAGAGCTGAAGAAGCTCGCCAGCTTGCCCGCGTTCGAATTTTATCTTCGCAAGAGCGTTCCAAGAACCGCTACGACGTCCAACACCAAGAAGTTTCTTATGTTCCTGGTGACATTGTGTGGTTGTGGACCCCTCTACGCAAGCGTGGTCTGTGTCAGAAACTGCTATCCCACTACACTGGACCATTTGTTGTGTTGGAGTGCATAAGTGACGTTAATTACGTTATAGCACGACTAACTGCTAGTGGTCGACGGTCACGCCAATCTCAGGTGGTGCATGTAGCCCGCCTCAAGCGATTCCATCCCAGACGGTCTGTTTAACTCGCCCGACGGGCATCGTCTGCGAGGAGGGAAATGTAACGTGCTTCCACAGAACCTCGACGGAAGAAGCAGAAGATGAAGGACTGACCCGCGGGGAAAAGAGGAAGAAAAAGAGAGAGCTGAAGGACGCTGCTAGGCTTCCTGCTTCCATCCTGCTTCGACCGGTCCCCTCTTTGAATAAACCCCCGTGCGTGCAAAGCACGTAACAATATATATATATATATATATATATATATATATATATATATATATATATATATATATATATATATATATATATATATATATATCGAAGTATACGCTTCATTTAAGGAAACATTTTTATTTGACTCGACGTTTCGATCGGAGGACCGATCTTTTTCAAGAGTGACCATACAGTGCATGGGTGCGTGTTCTTATAGCATGGGACTTGACACACAGAAGGCTTAAAAAGAAAAGAAATAAAGAAAAGAACAAGAAAAAAAGGGGAGGGGGCGGCCGGGAGAACGGAACACCGCTGACAACTATGGCATATTAGGGAAGCAAAGGTGGCGCGTCGCGTACTGTGAACTCACTGCACATACACGAAGCGAAAGAGGGAGGCCGAGCTGGGTGCGCACGCGGCTACTGCGACAAGAAAAAAAGAGAGAGAAGCAAAAGCAGAGAAAAAGGGGAAAGCAAAGAAGAAACATGGTGGGGCTTAACAAAAGAAGGGATGCGTCCGCCAATTGTGGGTTTCGGTATGCCTCTGTCCGCGTATGTGCGGCCCCGAGCGGCTCCGAAAGATGGCCCGGACGAGGCGGAACAGGTTGAGACCGCCCAAAGTGGCTCCACATGGTGACACGCGAGCCGCTAAAACCAGATGAGCTGCCCATAGGAGGACCAGATGGAAAGGCTTGTTGACAGGAATGCAAAAAAAAACGAGATATAGCACAAAGAAATTTCAAAAAAAAATAAAAATATATAAAATATATAATGACAAAAAAAAAAAGAAGAAAGAGAAGGGGACATATGGCCCTCGCGGGACCAAAGAATGAGTTGAACGGCAGATGGAAACAAGCCGAAACTGACATGCAACAGGGGTATGACCTCAGACGACTCAGTCAGTGGTGGTACTTTGTCTATTAGGGCTGAAATTTTCTTTGGTTTCTGCAATCGAAAGAGACGATAGGGTGCCATCGTTTTCGTTGATGCCCTTTTGCACTGTGTTAAATTTGAAACTAAAGTATGATTCGCGTTGTTCGCGCTCCCGGGTGTTTTTAAAGCTACTCTGCAATATCGTTACTTTAAGTTTGTCAAACTCGTGGCCTTTTCGCGGAGGTGTCTCGATAGTGGGAGGCCAGGGAGAGATTGAGTATGTGAGCGGTGGTTATTAAATCTTAATCGGAAGGAATTGTCTGTTTGGCCAATGTACTGCATCTGACATTCGCCACACTCGAGCATGTAAACAACATTACTGGAATCGCAGTTTAAGTCCTGTCGGATAACATGTTTGAAATCTGAATGGGTACTTTTAGTCAGTGCTGTGGTTTGCATGTGTTTGCAAACTTGGCATCTGCTCTTTCCGCAAGGTGTGCAACCCACCGGCCTCGGTTTATTAACCGTTGAGTGCACAAGGTGATTTTGTAAATTTTTTGGCCTTCTGTATGTTACCCGGGGGACCAATGGAAAAATTTTTGAGAGCCGCTCACTTTGTTCTATGATATTGAAGTGTTTTTGAAGGATTTTGTTAATTTTCGGTAGATTGTCTGTGAATGTCAGTACTAGATTAGAGCGATGCGGTGTTGGCGGGGATTCCGCAGGGATGTGATTACGGTTAGTAACTTCCGCCCTTTTAATGGCATCGTCGATGATTGAAGGCGGGTAGCGCTGTTTCTTTAGAATTTCGCCCATGTGTTTATCATTTTTTGAAAATCTGCTTGAGAGCAAATGCGTTTGAATCGGATAGCCTGTGAGTACGGAATTGAAGTTTTGCAATGGCGTGGGTGGCAACTGTTGAAATGAAGATACTGTTGTCTGTGGGTTTTTTATAAACGCTAGTGATTAATGCACCCCTGTCAACACGAACAAGCACATCAAGGAAGTTAATGCTATTAGTTGAGTACGTGTGTGTGAAAGAGATATTTGTATGTATGTTGCTGAATGAGGTGATAAACTGAATTAGTTTTTCCTCTGTCTCTGCCCAAATTATGAATATGTCATCAAGAAAACGTTTGTAAAAAGCCGGTTTGGTTGGATATGAGGAAAGGAAGTCTGATTCAATTTTGTTCGTAAATATGTTGTAATTTGGTGCCATTTTTGTGCCCATAGCCGTACCACTCGTTTGAAGATAATATGAGTTATTGAATTCGAAAGTGTTAAGTTTAAGGACCAAATTTGCAAGCGTTTCGATGGCACTTGGACTGGGAGAGTCTAGGATTCTGTGTTCTTTATAGGCTCCGACCATGGCCTGTATTCCGTCGTCATGGGGGATATTAGTGTAAAGTGACACCACGTCCATGGTAACCCGGAAAGCGCCATGAGGGAAGGTGACATCGGATAATTCTCTCAGGAAGTGGCTAGTATCTCGTATGTAAGATGGATGTTTCCGAGGTATATGTTTGATGAGGGAATCGATGTAATCGGAGATCGGTTCTGTCAGTGTGCCGACACCAGAAACAATAGGCCGACTCGGATGGTTCTCTTTGTGTATTTTCGGAAGCATATAAAAGCGCCCCGTGGAGGCATTTTTTGGCGTCAGCGCCTTACTTATTCGCCATGGTAATTCACCTTCATCGGTTAGTTTATTCAGAGTTTTTGCTATGATCCTCTGGTTTTCAGAGGTGGGGTCTGATGATAGTTTCTTATAGAATTTTGAGTCGTTGAGTTGGCGGTTGGCCTCCTGAATATAATCATCTTTGTCCAAAATAACTATACCTCCACCCTTGTCGGCGGGCTTAATGACGATGTCGGTTCGTTTCCCGAGTGAGTCTAAAGCGTTACGTTGTTTTTTTGTGAGGTTGGGTGGGCCAGATTTTCGTGTCCCGAAGGCCTGCAATATGTCCTTCTGTACCGCTTTAATGAAATCTAAGGTTCGACGAAATCTCGTCTGGTCGGGTGAATACACTGGCGAAAATAACGAAGCGCCGACCAAAAGGTGTTGTCACGATGGAAGGACGTTTCGACTTCCACACGGAAGTCTTGTTCACTGATGGAAAAACTTCGCACACAAAGCTTAAGTACGTTGTGCTAATCGTCGCAAGCATCTAGCGTACAAGGGCGGTAGATTGCCGATGTTACGGCTGAGCGTCTGATCTGTTGTCTGGATAAACAAAGACTCCAGATATTGGCGCGACATCCAGTTTTTCTCACGGCCGATAATTGCCGCTTCTTCCCAAGCGATATCATGCTTCGTGTTTTCAACGTGTTCAGCCAGTGCGTTGGAACAAGCCTTCTTTTTCTTGACATCATTCTTGTGCTCATTCAGCCGTCTTTCAAAGTTTCCGCTTTCACCTATGTAGGAGTGATCGCAGTCTGAGCAGGGGATTTTATAAATTACTCCGGGAAACTTTTCCTTTTTTAGCTTGTCCTTTACGGACACCAACTCGTGACGAAGCTTGCACGCAGGCACGTGAGCTATATGCACATCGTAGGTGCGAAAAACGCGGGCCAATGACTCGCTCACGCCTGGCACATAGGGTATTGCAGCTCGGGCACGGCAAGGTAGGCGAACGGGCTGAGCTGGTCTCGTTGTCTGCTGTATTACAGCGTTCACGAAGTGCTGTGGGTAGCCACAATTGTTGAGCTCGCGTCGCACTTGGCGTATGTCTGAGGCTTTTTCTTCGGGTTTCGAGCATATTCTTTCCGCACGACGGACGAGAGTAGAAACGACGGAGCGCTTATGGCACGTAGGATGGACTGAATTAAAGTGAAGGTATTGGCCTGTGTGCGTGTCCTTTCTGTACACCTTGAATGATAGGCGGTCATCACGTCGCTCCACCATGACGTCCAGAAAAGGAAGACGGCCAGAAATCTCCTCCTCGACGGTAAACTGGATGGAATCTTCCATGCTGTTCAAATGGTTCGTGAAAGCAGCCAAGGCATTCTTTTTGATTATGCAAAAGCAGTCATCAATGTACCGCAGGAAGACCTTCGGGCGCGGCTCGAACGAAGCCAAAGCGCGGCTTTCCAGTGCTTCCATTGTGAGGTTTGCAGTTGTGACCGAGATAGATGCTCCCATGGCAGTGCCATGAACCTGCTTGTAGACAGTGCCCCGAAAGATGAAGTACGTGTTCTTCAAGCAAAACTGCAGAAGCTTCAACAGGTCCGATGGATCGATGGGTGTCCTAGCACTCAGTCCGTCGTCGTCCCGAAGCGCTGAACGGCATACCTCCACCGCCAGATCCACGGGGACGCTGGTAAACAGTGATCTGACGTCAAATGACACCATTATCTCGTCTCTGTCAATCGTGATCTCGCGTATTTTTCTGTAAAATCAAAGGAGTTGCGTACGAAAGTCGGTCTCTTGCCAACGAGTGGCGAAAAAACTTTGTGCAAGTAGCCTGAAAGCCGGTACAAGGGAGAGCGGGTACAATCCACTATTGGTCGCATTGGAACGCCTGGCTTGTGGATCTTCGGGAGGCCATATAAAGCAGGGGCAGATCCATTGTGGCAGAGGAGCGTGAAGTATAACGACCAATTTTGGTTGTCCACTGTTCCTGAGATTTCGGGCACCAAGCATTATTTTGGCTTGTGTTGTCGAAAAAGTATTCCCGTAGTCTAAGTGTTCGGGAAAAGTCATCCAGATCCTTGAGTAATTGGTATTCATTATACTGCCCATTATTCGGGCAGAATTTTAGGCCGCGTGATAAAAGGGACTTTTCATCGGGAGTGAGTTGTGAGCTTGATAGATAGGTTGATTATATTTTCCGGAAAATGTGGCTCTCCAGGTGTTCGGTCTAATGTGGTTGTATGTTCGTTTATCGTTTCGTTGTTATTGTCGGGTGGGGATATGTGCGTTGCCAGTTGCAATACCATTGTGCGCTCCATACCTGCCTCAACAACAATGCCATCACGAGAGAATTTTTTAAGTTTCTTCGTCCAAATTTGCTTAATTTTGCTCAACTGAAAGACCTCAAACTCATCTGTCTCGGATGCTGAGAGTATCATGCTGTGACGCGCCCGCCTCTCCTCGAGTATATGCTAACATCTGTCTAAAGTGCTCAATTGTTATTTTCAGGAGGTTTAAAGAAGCCTTAAGTAGTTCTTTGCTCCATGCTTCTCGATGGGATTCTGAAAGGTTACTCATGGATGGCGACAGGGATACGAGAAGTCCCTTCGGTACAGTTTCTGATTTAAGATATATTTGAAGATATTTTATGTGGAGCTCGTGTCTGATTAGCTTGTCAGTAATTCTTCTTAATTTTAAAAAATTCCTAGAGCGTGTGACATTAGCAGAAGGAGAAATGGTGGGCGCGTGAGCCTGGTCGGCATGTCAGTTTTGCAACTTCAGCCGTTGGGCTGAGCCACAGCGTCGTCTGAGGTCATACCTTTGTTTCGGCGTGGCGACCTCGTGACCGATGTTCTGCAGGGTGACGGAAGCTTGTTGGGAGCCCAGAGTTGGTTCTGTTGCTGTTGATATGGGAATCCTCCGTGATTCTGGGCTTGTCGGAGTGGCAACCGGTGACGTATTGCCCACCACAGCGGGTGTCGTGTGGTTTGGTGCTGAGTATGGGTTCCTGGTGGTAGTGTCTGGTGCCGGAACTCTTGATGGTTCGGTGGCGCTTGCAGACATGGTGCAGTGCGGTGATCTTTGTGATGGCGTGGGTAGAAGTGCTTGGTAAGTATTTGGTATTTTGGTATTTTGGTATTTTCGCTCGTGCGTCCGGCATCACTTGAAATTCTTGACGCGTTTTTCGGGTGACACTTCTGACGGCGGTTTTGCAACCCAGCTGTTTGTTTATTTTTAATTATCTGTTCAGCTTCCGCAATGGTCGGGAAATCCGCTGTTGTGGGTGCCCCGGCTTCTTCATTGGTTTTGCTTGTGACCTCAAAATAGCTGGCAGCTATTCGGGTGCTGTGCTCTATGGTGGGTCGGTGAATCTTCTCTGATGGTAGGTGATCTTGCCATGGGGCCAAGTATTGCCGGCGAGCACTGAGGATAACGTTGAAGACATTCCAGGCGAGCAACGAAACTCCCCCAAAACTTGGGTGCACGCCATCAGCAGCTAGGACCCTGGTAGCGGGGAATGCGTCCAGCGAGTGAAAGGTGTAGAACACATTTCGGTTCTGAGCGGACAATTCAATAAGTCTGTTGTTGAACCCGGTGGCGCGCTGATTGAATTTGTCCACCATCCGCCAATTTCTGGAACCATGTCTGCGATTAGGGGCCCGCGGCAGGACTAATGTGGCGTATATCACCTCGATATCGGGCCGTGCTGTGCGGATGATCTTGAGTGCTTCTTCGTAACGACAGAGGGCAGCCTCAATGCTTTTCTTGTAGATGTCGTTCGTTCCCAAATGAAGAATCAGTCCTCTTACACTGGGAGGCACGAAGTCCAGGAGGTTCCCCACGTCAAGTGATTTCAGCTCCGGGTTGCGAGATGAAGGCTGGGGCACACAGGCTAGATGCGTCGAAGTGATTGCACATGTGTTTCGTCTGAGAGTCTCCAATCAGGGCCCATGTTGGCGCGTTCAGGGGAAGTTTCCAGAAAACGTTCCTTGAAGCGTTAATGGCACCCATTGAAGAAAAGTAGCTGTGAAAAGATGAGGTAATTGACTGCTTAAAATAATATACATCGAAGTATACGCTTCATTTAAGGAAACATTTTTATTTGACTCGACGTTTCGATCGGAGGACCGATCTTTTTCAAGAGTGACCATACAGTGCATGGGCGCGTGTTCTTATAGCATGGGACTTGACACACAGAAGGCTCAAAAAGAAAAGAAATAAAGAAAAGTAAAGAAACGAACAAGAAAAAAAGGGGAGGGGGCGGCCGGGAGAACGGAACACCGCTGACAACTATGGCATATTAGGGAAGCAAAGGTGGCGCGTCGCGTAACCGTGAACTCACTGCACACGCACACACGAAGCGAAATACACAAAGAGAACCATCCGGGGCGACCTATTGTTTCTGGTGTCGGCACACTGACAGAACCGATCTCCGATTACATCGATTCCCTCATCAAACATATACCTCGGAAACATCCATCTTACATACGAGATACTAGCCACTTCCTGAGAGAATTATCCGATGTCACCTTCCCTCATGGCGCTTTCCGAGTTACCATGGACGTGGTGTCACTTTACACTAATATCCTCCATGACGACGGAATACAGGCCATGGTCGGAGCCTATAAAGAACACAGAATCCTAGACTCTCCCAGTCCAAGTGCCATCGAAACGCTTGCAGATTTGGTCCTTAAACTTAACACTTTCGAATTTAATAACTCATATTATCTTCAAACGAGTGGTACGGCTATGGGCACAAAAATGGCACCAAATTACGCCAACATATTTATGAACAAAATTGAATCAGACTTCCTTTCCTCATATCCAACCAAACCGGCTTTTTACAAACGTTTTCTTGATGACATATTCATAATTTGGGCAGAGACAGAGGAAAAACTAATTCAGTTTATCACCTCATTCAGCAACATACATCCAAATATCTCTTTCACACACACGTACTCAACTAATAGCATTAACTTCCTTGATGTGCTTGTTCGTGTTGACAGGGGTGCATTAATCACTAGCGTTTATAAAAAACCCACAGACAACAGTATCTTCATTTCAACAGTTGCCACCCACGCCATTGCAAAACTTCAATTCCGTACTCACAGGCTATCCGATTCAAACGCATTTGCTCTCGAGCAGAAGATTTTCAAAAAAATGCTAAACACATGGGCGAAATTCTAAAGAAACAGCGCTACCCGCCTTCAATCATCGACGATGCCATTAAAAGGGCGGAAGTTACTAACCGTAATCACATCCCTGCGGAATCCCCGCCAACACCGCATCGCTCTAATCTAGTACTGACATTCACAGACAATCTACCGAATATTAACAAAATCCTTCAAAAACACTTCAATATCATAGAACAAAGTGAGCGGCTCTCAAAAATTTTTCCATTGGTCCCCCGGGTAACATACAGAAGGCCAAAAAATTTACAAGCACACCTTGTGCACTCAACGGTTAATAAACCGAGGCCGGTGGGTTGCACACCTTGCGGAAAGAGCAGATGCCAAGTTTGCAAACACATGCAAACCACAGCACTGACTAAAAGTACCCATTCAGATTTCAAACATGTTATCCGACAGGACTTAAACTGCGATTCCAGTAATGTTGTTTACATGCTCGAGTGTGGCGAATGTCAGATGCAGTACATTGGCCAAACAGACAATTCCTTCCGATTAAGATTTAATAACCACCGCTCACATACTCTATCTCTCCCTGGCCTCCCACTATCGAGACACCTCCGCGAAAAAGGCCACGAGTTTGACAAACTTAAAAGTAACGATATTGCAGAGTAGCTTTAAAGACACCCGGGAGCGCGAACAACGCGAATCATACTTTAGTTTCAAATTTAACACAGTGCAAGAGGGCATCAACGAAAACGATGGCACCCTATCGTCTCTTTCGATTGCAGAAACCAAAGAAAATTTCAGCCCTAATAGACAAAGTACCACCACTGACTGAGTCGTCTGAGGTCATACCCCTGTTGCATGTCAGTTTCGGCTTGTTTCCATCTGCCGTTCAACTCATTCTTTGGTCCCGCGAGGGCCATATGTCCCCTTCTCTTTCTTCTTTTTTTGTCATTATATATTTTATATATTTTAATTTTTTTTAAATTTCTCTGTGCTATATCTCTTGTTTTTTTTTGCATTCCTGTCAACAAGCCTTTCCATCTGGTCCTCCTATGGGCAGCTCATCTGGTTTTAGCGGCTCGCGTGCCACCATGTGGAGCCACTTTGGGCGGTCTCAACCTGTTCTGCCTCGTCCGGGCCATCTTTCGGAGCCGCTCGGGGCCGCACATACGCGGACAGAGGCATACCGAAACCCACAATTGGCGGACGCATCCCTTCTTTTGTTAAGCCCCACCATGTTTCTTCTTTGCTTTCCCCTTTTTCTCTGCTTTTGCTTCTCTCTCTTTTTTTCTTGTCGCAGTAGCGCGTGCGCACCCAGCCCGGCCTCCCTCTTTCGCTTCGTGTGTGCGTGTGTGTGTGTGCAGTGAGTTCACGGGTACGCGACGCGCCACCTTTGCTTCCCTAATATGCCATAGTTGTCAGCGGTGTTCCCTTCTCCCGGCCGCCCCCTTCCCCTTTCTGCTTGTTCTTTTCTTCATTTTTATTTATTTCTTTTCTTTTTAAGCCTTCTGTGTGTCAAGTCCCATGCTATAAGAACACGCGCCCATGCACTGTAAGGTCACTCTTGAAAAAGATCGGTCCTCCGATCGAAACGTCGAGTCAAATAAAAATGTTTCCTTAAATGAAGCGTATACTTCGATGTATATTATTTTAAGCAGTCAAGTACCTCATGTTGTCACAGCTATATATATATATATATATATATATATATATATATATATATATATATATATATATATATATATATATATATATATATATATATATATATATATATATATATATATATATATATATATATATATATATAGCAGACAAGGTAAAGGAAATGAGGGACTCGTTTTGTCGTTTTGCCAAACTTATGAAGGAAGCCAACAATCACCGAAACCAAGGTGCATAGGGGAATGTTTATTTTTTTTAATGTGTAGTGCTAATCAGTGGGTTAATAATACTTAGATTAACCTATCGCTTAAAGAAAATCACTTATAAAGCAGCAGAAAAACAACCGTGCTGCCATATATATATATAAACATAAAGGGAGCCAACAGTCACCGAAACCAAGGTGCATAAGGGAATGCTTATCATTATTATTTCTTTTTTTAATGTGTAGTGCTAATAAGTTTGAAAACAACACTTCGATTAATTTATCGCTTAAAGAAAATTACTTATAAAGCAGCAGAAAAAACAACCATGCCGCCGGTGGGATCTGAACCCACGACCTCCGAATATCGCGCCCGGTGCTCTTACCAAGTGAGCTACGGCGACGGCTGTCCAGTCTGCTGCTCTCGTGGGTATTTATTCAACAGGATAGATAAGCGGGCGAGTTGGTGATACATACTGCAAAAAAACAGCGCGAACAAACGGGGACTAGACGAAGAATACACAGGAACAAGCGCTGACTCTCAACTAAAGTTTAATCACAGGAAGCACACTTATAAAAGGAAACAGAAAACGAAAAAAACACAAAATCAGAACGCATGTGTTACTATGTGATGTCCAGATATGCAACCTCACAGTCACGCAGGAGCAGGGATGGTTGGCTGACACATAATCTTGGTTTCTTTGTCATGTTATACGCCTCGATAATTTCCCTGGTCAACTGGTCGGGGTGTTTGTACAAAATGTCAGTAAAATGCAAGGACGGAAAACATGATTGACACTCTCGGCAATGATCGACTAGATTAGTGGAGCGATTAGATTCTAATGAATTGAGATGTTCTCCGAGTCGTGTGTTAATACAACGTCCCGTTTGCCCAATGTATATCTGACCACTGGATAGGGGGATTTTATAAACTACTCCTTTGGAGCACGGCACAAAACTTTTAGCGTGCTTAACACCACAGGACGCTACAGATTTCTTGGGGTTGCGGGACTTATTTTCTACTGCTGAACAAATTTTACTGAGCTTATTCGGGGCCGAAAAAACCACATCAACTTTATACCTATGGGCCACATTTTTAAGACCATGAGACAGGCGATGCACATAGGGAAGGACTGCGAACTTTTTCCGTTTCTGTTCTTTCTGTGAAGACGGCAGCAATGTCGGCGCTTTAAGCTTTTTAATTATTTTATTGCAACCCAAAGTGATAAGCTCAGCTGGATATCCTGCTTCCTTTAGTCTCTTAGCCTGATTATCAAAGCTTTCTTGCATAGCATGGTGACAAGATTTTGACAACGCAGATGACAAGGATGAAACAACAATTCCACATTTCACTACCTTAGAATGATGTGATTTATAGTTCAGCAGCGGTTTGTTGGCAGCGGTTTTTTCGGCCCCGAATAAGCTCAGTAAAATTTGTTCAGCAGTAGAAAATAAGTCCCGCAACCCCAAGAAATCTGTAGCGTCCTGTGGTGTTAAGCACGCTAAAAGTTTTGTGCCGTGCTCCAAAGGAGTAGTTTATAAAATCCCCCTATCCTGTGGTCAGATATACATTGGGCAAACGGGACGTTGTATTAACACACGACTCGGAGAACATCTCAATTCATTAGAATCTAATCGCTCCACTAATCTAGTCGATCATTGCCGAGAGTGTCAATCATGTTTTCCGTCCTTGCATTTTACTGACATTTTGTACAAACACCCCGACCAGTTGACCAGGGAAATTATCGAGGCGTATAACATGACAAAGAAACCAAGATTATGTGTCAGCCAACCATCCCTGCTCCTGCGTGACTGTGAGGTTGCATATCTGGACATCACATAGTAACACATGCGTTCTGATTTTGTGTTTTTTTCGTTTTCTGTTTCCTTTTATAAGTGTGCTTCCTGTGATTAAACTTTAGTTGAGAGTCAGCGCTTGTTCCTGTGTATTCTTCGTCTAGTCCCCGTTTGTTCGCGCTGTTTTTTTTTGCAGTGGGTATTTATGTTTATTTGGCGTACGCGAACCATGAGAGTGTTCACCAGCGCCACCCTCGTCCATAGCGGCGGACGTAGCACGTCCTGTATTACCGCGAGTGTGACGTGGAACGTCATCAAACGGCGAGGGCGGAAACTGTGCGAGAGCCCTCTTAAGCAACCTGTGGCATCAAGACTGCCGGAACCGAGATCCTCGTTAAGTAATAAGCGGACAAGGTAAAGAGTCCCTCATTTCCTTTACCTTGTCCGCCATATATATATATATATATATATATATATATATATATATATATATATATATACATATTGCTATGAAGAAGACGACAGTGCGGCACCATCGACGACGATGAAGAGGTTCGGCCGGCCTCGGCGACCGGCTGCAGCGCGCGTGGGCGAGCTCGAGCTCGCTCTCGAAGTCTGTTCTGGTGCCGCTGCTGCTGAGTCAGTTTGCGCAACGGTTACGCCGCCAGCCCTTTCGGCTCTACAATAAACCACTCTTCACTTGGTGGAGGTTTGGTTCCCCGTCCTCGTACCGCCCTGGACCTCCGCAACCGCACACTACCGGGCCCCGTTATGCCCGCTCAGCCCGAAGCCCACCACCAAGCCGTGCAGGTGGGATCCCCCGTCATCTGCTCTGGTGCCGTCCGGCAGCGAGACCCCGTCTTTTTCAGTGGGCACTGCGGTCAAGATGTTGAAGACTTGCTGGTCCCGTACGAACGGGTGAGTCGCCATAACAACTGGGACGACCGCATGAAACTCAACAACGTCATAATTTGTCTGAGTGACGTCGCCAACCTCTGGTTCCAGAACCACGAGGCTGATATTCCAACGTGGGCTAACTTCAAGACGACGTTTGCAGAAGTTTTTGACCGTCCTGCAGTGCGGAAACTTCGCGCTGAGCACTGTTTGCGCATTCGGGCTCAGACTGTGGTTGAGAGCTTCACCGCCTACATCGAAGATGTGGTCGATCTCTGCAAACGTGTCGACCCGTGTATGGCTGAGGCCGACAGGATCAAGCATATTATGAAGGGAATTGATGACGATGCTTTCCACATGCTGGTGGCGAAAAGTCCAACTACCGTCGCTTCCGTGTACAACCTCTGCCAGGGCTATGATGAGTTGCGCAAGCTACGCCTTGGCGCTCGTCGCTCATCCGTCTGGCCTGGCGAGTCCATATCCGGCCTGGCTGTCAACAGTGACCTGTTGGGTCAAATCAAAGACTTCGTACGTGATGAGGTGGCCCGGCAGCTTTCGCTCCTCTCGGGCACACACTCTTCGGCCCCGGTCCTGACTCCTGAGTTGCGGCACACCATCGCCCAGGAGGTAGCCGATGCACTTCCAGCTCGTCGCCAGCCGGTTCCTGTAGCTGCTCAAGTCAACCTTTTCGAGATGCAGCCCGCTCCCGTTGCTGCACCTTTGGGCTACGGTGCAACCGTTGCGATGCCTCCTGCCCCATGCCTGGGCCTCTCACATATGCCGAAGTTGTCGCACGCCCATCGCAGCCGCAGGCCTTGGCCTACGTTCCCGCACCAGTGCCTCTGCCTGTTGCTCCCCGACACCACCCAGCGCCGGCTGCTCACAACCCTTGGCGCACGGCTGATAACCGGCCGATTTGCTACGCTTGTGGTCTACAGGGCCATGTCGCGTGCCTTTGTCGCCGTTCTCTGCCTGCCGGCCTGCACCCAGTCTTACCGCATCTTTCGCCCACCTTCTGGACCACCACCCCCAGCGCCCCCTTCTGACCCTGCTCCCGGCCGCCAGCCACTCGCTTCGCACCGCTCACCTTCCCCTCGCCGTCGCTCCTTGTCACCAATGCGCCGTCGCAGCGTTCCCGCGGAACAGGAAAACTAGGAGCCGCAGTTCCTGGGACACGAACTTGCTCTGGTACCAAACTCGTTGCCGCGGACACCAATGTTCCACCCGCCAGTGCCGTGCTCGTTCCCGTGTCCGCCACGTCTGGGTCCAGCAAGACTGTACTCTTCGCGTCTTCGCCCGTCCTCCCTTCTCGCCGACACTTACCCCTTTCATTCGCCGTCCTCGACATACGCCATGGTGCAACAGAACTCGTCGAGTCGAATCCCTCGCCCTATCAGTTCGCCTTGCTCCGTGGAGAATGTCTTGGACACATTGAGCAGCTTGACCTGCTCATGCCCTTCGACGATGAAACTCTTTGCGGTGGTACCTCCGTCGCCACCCTCACACCGTCTAGTGCTGTCTCCTACCTGATCTCCCAGGAAATGTTTCACCGTTCAGTGGCCAGCGACCTCGACCCAGCTCACCGCGAGAAGCTCCTTGCCCTGCTTCACAAGTTCCGCTCTTCCTTCGATCACCAGACAACTTCTTTGGTCCGTGCGACCACCGTCGTTCACCGCATTGATACAGGCCTTCATGCCCCTCTCCACCAGCGCCCCTACCGTGTGTCGCCTCCAGAGCGCCGCGTCATCGCTGAACAGGTTGACGACATTCTGCACCGCGGCGTTATCCAGCCCTCTTCTAGTCCGTGGTCTTCGCCCGTCATGTTCATCAAAAAGAAGGATGGTTCGATTCGGTTCTGTGTTGATTATCGTCGCCTAAACAAAATTACGGTCAAAGACGTTTACCCACTACCCCGTATTGATGACGCCCTGGACTGTTTGCAAGGAGCCGAGTTCTTCTCCTACCTCGATCTCCGTTCCGGCTATTGGCAAGTCCCCATGGCTGAATCTGACCGCCCGAAAACAGCTTTTGTCACCCCTGACGGCCTCTATGAATTCAACGTCATGCTATTCGGCCTCTGTAACGCTTCCGCAACATTTGAGCGCATGATGGACAACATCTTGCGTGGCCTCAAATGGCGCATTTGCCTATGTCGTTTTTTTCCCTTGATTTTCCGACACATCTCGAGCGCTTGCACAATATACTGCGCTGTCTCACCGACGCTGGTCTCCAACTCAACCTCAAGAAATGTCGATTTGGTGCCCGCCAACTGACCATCCTCGGCCATGTCGTCTCCATAGATGGCATCCTGCCCGATCCGGAGAAGCTTCGTGCTGTCACAAAATTTCCCATACCGACTTCTGTTAAGGAGCTCCGAAGCTTCGTGGGCCTATGCTCATATTTTCGCCGCTTTGTGCGCTACTTCGCCTCTATCATCGCCCCGCTTACGAAGCTCCTGAATGGGCCCGCCGATCTGTCTGCTTGGAACTCACCCTGCGGCGCTGCTTTCGCTATACCCTCCGTCGTCTTCTGACTTCAGCACCGATCCTGCGCCATTACGACCCCAGTGCGCCAACCGAGTTGCACACCGACGCCAGCGGCGTAGGCCTCGGAGCCGTCCTTGCACAGCGTAAGGCCGGCTTTTCTGAATACGTTATTGCTTACGCCAGTCGTACGCTCACGAAAGCCGAATCGAATTACACCGTTACGGAATTGGAGTATCTCGCCATAGTCTGGGCACTCACAAATTTTTGCCCCTACCTTTATGGCCGCCCCATCGACGTCGTTACTGACCACCATGCCCTCTGCTGGTTGGCTACCCTCAAAGACCCTTCTGGACGCCTCGGCCGCTGGGCCCTTCGTCTTCAGGAATACGACATTAACGTCGTATATCAGTCGGGCCGCAAACATTCCGATGCTGACGCCTTGTTGCGCGCACCCCTGCCATCTCATACGCCTTCTTCGTCCTTGTCCGTCTCGGCGCTGGCCGCGCTCACTGCCACGGACCTCCCCATGGAACAGCGTCGAGATTCATGGATTTCTTCGCTCCTAGATGCCCTCAATGCGCCCACTACGGCTTCGTTACCTCGGGCCCTTCGGCGTCAAGCTTCTCATTTCACGATTCGCGACTCTCTACTGTATCGCCGCAACTATCACCCGGATGGCCGCAAATGGCTCTTGGTTATTCCTCGCCAGCTTCGCTCTGAAGTTTGTGCGCATCACCATTCCGGCCCACAAAGCGCTCATGCAGGCTTGCTGAAAACCTACGAACGTCTGCGGCAGCGATACTACTGGCGTGGAATGTACAATTTTGTTCGCCGTTATATACGCTCCTGCATTACCTGTGAGCAGCGCAAGTCCGCTCCTCGCCCATCCCCCGGCCTACGAACGTCTGCGGCAGCGATACTACTGGCGTGGAATGTACAATTTTGTTCGGCGTTATATACGCTCCTGCATTACCTGTGAGCAGCGCAAGTCCGCTCCTCGCCCATCCCCCGGCCCGTTACAGCCATTGCCTTGCCCAGCTCGACCCTTCGATCGCGTGGGCATCGATCTGTATGGTCCCCTGCCGTCCACGCCTGCCGGGAATCGGTGGATTATAGTTGCCGTGGACCACCTAACTAGGTAGGCGGAGGCGGCAGCCCTGCCCTCTGCTAGTGCTCGCGACGTCGCATCCTTCCTCCTCCATCATTTCATCCAGCGTCACGGCGCCCCTTGGAAACTTCTCAGCGACTGCGGCCGTGTTTTCTTATCCGACGTCCTTCGCGAGCTACTGGATGCGTGCCACACCGTTCATCGCAAGACCACTGCCTACCATCCCCAAACGAACGGCCTCACTGAACGCTTCAACCGCACTCTAGGAGACATGCTTGCGATGTACATTTCCTCCTACGCCTGCAATTGGGATCAAGTGCTTCCATTCGTCACCTATGCTTACAATACTGCCCCTGAAGCCACAACCGGTTTTTCTCCGTTCTTTCTTTTATATGGCCGTGAACCTTCTTGTCTCCTGGATACCATCTTTCCGTACCACCCCGACAGCTCGGAATGCACTTTTCTCTCTGACGTTGCCCGTCATGCCGAACAGTGCCGCCAGCTGGCTCGCTTGTTGACGAGTACCACTCAAGGCCTCCGCACATATGCGAGCGACCGCGGCCAGTCCGCCCATGACTTTCCTACTGACTCGCTCGTCTGGTTGTCTGTGCCGGCTGCCGCCAAGTTTGCAGTTAAGTACCTCGGCCCATACCGTGTTTTGGAGCACACGTCACCTATGAACTATACCGTCGAGCCAGTGACCCCCTCTTGTCGCCGGGGCAGTTGCAATGAAGAAGACGACAGTGCGCCACCATCGACGATGATGAAGAGGTTCGGCCGGCCGGCCTCGGCGACGGGCTGCCGCGCGCGTGGGAGAGATCGAGCTCGCTCTGGAAGTTTGTTCTGGTGCCGCTGCTGCTTAGTCAGTTTGTGCAGCGGTTACGCCGCCAGCCCTTTCGGCTCTACAATAAACCACTCTTCAATATATATATATATATATACAAAGTTCAGAAACGCTTTATTTAGAGAGATTTATTTTGAGTCGACGTACCGTTCCGTACAGAACATGTCCTTTCTCAAGACTGAAGTTACAGCGATCTTCCTCCCGTTCTTGAGTTGGAATTGGCACACATGTCCGCCACATGAAAAGAGCAACAAGCAATTGGGTGCTGGAAAGAAGATGGGCACACAAGAAAAATACTAGAAAAGGGAGAGAGTAATAAATAGAAAAAGAAAAACGCGCTGTCGCCCCCTGTCCACCGAGAAGCCGCGGAGAGCGGCAGAAAAAAAAGAGAAAGAAAAAAAAAGGAAACCGAGGAGCGGGAGGGGAGAATTGCTGCCCCTCAAGGAGGCGAGTACAGAAACAGACGGTGGCGGATTCGCGGAGATGTTGAGAAGCGTTTGCGGCTAGGTAGGCTGGAAACGTGATTGGACCAAAAAAGTGACGTCACGCCTGTAATGTCATGGTCACGTGACTTTTAATAACGTCATGTCCGGTCGGGGACAGACATTTTCCCTAGATTTTTCTCGGAATTCCTCACGTTTTAGACAGCGTGCGCGGGATAAAAAAGCGCATCTTTACCCCCCCCCCCCCCCCACCCAGTTCGACCACCTTGCCGAGCGGGGCGCAATTGAAGAACCCTTGCCTAAATGGTCCCGCCATTCACGTTTACCTCCCACACGACACTTTCCCGAACTCGGATGTTTTGTCGCCTTTTTTATTTTTATTTTGTGTGTTTTCATGCGCAATGCACGTGCCTCTAGTTAAGCTAACTGCGCCGCTGATTCCGCATTGACTATTGCTGCCGAAGAGGCTCCAGGGAAGTCTCCTGCCGTGTCTGCGTTTTATTGTGTTTATTTGTTTACTCGTTTTGGCCAGCGGCAGTCCTCAAATTGCGCCTTACGTGGCTCATCGAAATGGCGTGGCAAGACTTTGAAGACCAGCACGACACTGGCCACGTTCTCCTGCAGCAGCAAAACGAGGTCCTGGAATGCGCAAGACATGTAGGTAAGCGGTACAGCACTTCATGAAGCGAAATTTGAGATAAAATGCCTACCTTTATGTGGCTGGAAGCGAAATTTGAGATAAAGTGCGTACCTTTATGTGGCTGGCGATTTCTCGCGGGTCATCCCCTCTGTCGAGATCGTTGCCGCCAACATATAGGACAACAAAATCGGCGTGCCGAAAGCATGTCTCTCGAATCATTTCAGCTAGGATGATTGCGTCCTGGCCGCTAAAGCTGAAAGTGCATGTTCTCACTAACGGCGAAAGCCGTAAGCGAGAACTGCACAGAAATTTCAGCTGGCTGTCGCCGACGAGCGCACCACGCAAAAAAGCCATACCTGGACAGCTCCCGAAACGCGCCCGCCGCCGCCTAGGTTCACGAAGCGAATGGTAGTGGTGGTAGTGGTTTATTTAAAATAACATAAAAGGAAGGTAAAAGATTTTTGCTAGCCCCGGCATCTGCCATCACGTGCGGCGGCACCTGAGCTGGGGCAGCGGAAAGAAGGATCGCAGGCAGGTGGGAGAAATGAAATAAAAGAGGTGAGGGGACAGAAGAAAGACATGGGGGGAGGTAAATAGTACACTACATAAAATAGATATACACTGCATAAAAACATTAAAAGTGAACACTATAAATGCAAAATAAATATACTATATACATTATTTACACAAACAGTCAAAAAGTCAGTTGTCTTCGCGGCGCGCGTGTGCTGATGACGGGAAACTCGGCAGTCATTGGTCACACGCGCGCCGCACTTTGCACACAACAGCTGGTGTGGGGCGCCCAGCTGTTAGAGCGTCCGAGGTAGCACACACGAAGCGTTCAGTCACAGCACTGTACTACCTGGCGCAGAACAGGCGGGACGTCAAGCCCGCCTGTTCGAGAAATACACACAGGCTCACCAAGGTTCGCTCGCGGGTGCGCGCACTGCCTTGCGGCCACAGGACCGTCTCGAGCGAGTCCGGGAAGATGCCCAGCGCTCTGTAGGCCGCGAGCATATCGCGACGAGCGTCAGCGAACGCGGTGCAGCGTAGGAGTAGGTGCTCCATTGTCTCCACTGCACCGCATCCATCACACACATCACTCGTCGCGATTCCGTGTCGCACCCGTCGTACCCCGGGCCACACGCAACCAACGCGCGCGCGGAGTATCATTGCGCGTTGCTGCCGCGAAAGGGCACGGCAGCCGTTGAGGCTGGGTATGCGCTCACCTCCGGCGATGCGCGGGTCCGGGTGCTGCTGTCGGAGATGTTCCTGGATCACCGCACGCACATCCTCCAGCGAGAGGGGGTGGTCACTGTCTGGCAGCTGGTGTGCGGCGGTCGCGAGACTGTCGGCCTCTTCGTTGCCCGCAATGCCGCACTGGCCTGGCACCCACTGGGCCCGCACAACGCATCCTTGTTGCGCGAGCCGCGCGATGCCGGAGCGGATGGCTCGCACGAGTGGTGTGCCACGGCCGTTGCACTGCAGGCGGGTGAGGGCGGAGCGGGAGTCACACAGCAGAGCACTCCTGGGTGGCGGGGGGGAGATTGTGAGCAACAGGTCCACCCCGAGCTGCAGTCCGAGCAGTTCTGCGGTGGTGGACGAGCCCAGGAATGCTGCGTGCGTCTGGCTGTGCAGCCGCAGGGCGGGGATGGTGGCCGCCGCTGCGAGGGAGCAGCTGTCTCTGACCACTGAGCCGTCTGTATACACGAGGAGGTAGTCCCGGAGTTCCTCGTGTATGACGGCTCTGGTCAGCTGCTGCACAGCGCAGAGTGGTGTGCTCCGCTTTCCCGCGATGCCGACGATGTCTCGCTGTATCTCCGAATATGCCCGCGCACCACGCAAGGACGGCGGACGGCCGGACCTAGCGATTCCCTAGGCCGTCTAGGGACAGGCCGAGAGAGGCGCGGCGACCCCACATCCGGTTGAGAACGAGGGAGAAGCAGAAAAACGTCACGGAGAAGCGCATCCCATCGACCAATCAGCGTTTCCAGCCCACCTGCACCCAAACGCTTCTCAAACACTTGTCATCGTGCCTCCACTTTCTCCAACCGGTCTCCGTGATCTCGGTGCAATAACGCGTGCGCGGAGCAGTACCAGCCAAGAATCGAATTTAAGAAAACATTTTGATGCATTTATTACTGCTTTGCTGCAAAAATAAAAATGCTATTTTGTAAAAATTTATACTTTTTGTTGAACCACTTATTTTAGAAGGTAATATTGTTTTTTGTACGTGGTTTTGATACTTATTCGTTTTCGTACAGAGTGCTCGACTGGAAAATGTGTTCGCACTGCGGTAAACATAAGTGGTTCCTTCATTTCGTGAATGTAGTTGCACGTGTTCGCATTTCTGCGTTTCTCTTTTGTTCGTGCAGCGTGTGTCACAAAACTCAACGCTGTTTCAGAGTTAGCACCGGTACGGTAACGACGAGGAAGTACGTCGGTGCCGGGAGGTGTGTGTCCAGTGTGCAGGCTGTGATAATGCCTGGGCATTGCTGCGTACGGCGGTGCCGCGGGAACTATGATGGTGGTGAGCGTGTGCGAGTCTTACTTCCCTTCGGACCAAGCAAGAAGAGCTCAGTGGATTAGAGCTATCCACCGTGAGGACTTCACTGCAGGAAAGCGGTCGGTGGTAAGGAAACATTCCTTTAACTTTCGTTGTTACTCCTCCCTCAGTTGCATTGAAAACGCTGCTGGCAGCATGTTGCGAGATAATTCCGTAGTGCTGCCTCTTTTGGACCGGGTAAATCTGTAAAGTCGTAGCGAAGTAGTACTTCCTGACATTCAGTTCACCACGACATTGATAGAATTTTCTCTCGTACTGTCACTTCAGACAACTTATTGAACGACAGACAACTTATTGAAGTCTGTGTTGTTCGGCTCTTTCGATCGATGACAAAAATGCCAAATAGTGAGGTGTTGCAGTATGTGATATGTGGTTGTTTGTTTTTTTCTCCTTGGGAAACAGAAGACGACCACGAAGCGCCATTTGCTGGGAAAAATAAAGTGCTTTGCTAGCATAAGCGTGTCTTATTTATATGTAGCGGTGTGTCACAGAGGTGACGACGGAACCCACCCCTTCTGCGCACTAACTTTACAAATTGCCCCCAACACCCGTTGTACGCATTTGCTCACCCCCAGTTGTGGGATGCCGACGTGCGCCTCGCTACCAACGGCAGCCTGAAAGCCGCCCGTGGCAAAGAACCGCAGTGCACACAGCACCTGCCGCCGCACCGACAGCGCACTCGCACGCAAACCTCCCATTTCATCGGCGAGTTCTTCGCAAAACCACTCCACAGTCTGCTTCTCCAGTCGAAACAGGCGTTGAAACAGCTCGTCCGCAAGTCAAACGCGTCTTCGTGCGCCCTCCTTCGCCGTTGACCGCGCCAGCGCATCCGCCTGAGTCGTATCGCTGCGTGCACCGCCGCCATTTTCTGTCACAAACTCAACGGTCAAATTGACAGCCTCAAAACTGTGACAAAAAACTGTCAGTAAACGCCTGCATAATTAGGTGTGCAACGTCATCACTTCTGTCATATCCGTGACGTCATCAGCAGCCACCTATGACCCAAAAAAGCAATATGGCCGCTGGCCACGACCGACCAATAGGAGCGAGGCTTATTGACACCTTTGTGACAAGTTTTTGACAATTTTCCTTATTGGCTGTTACGTAATCTAGCCCCTGGTATGGCTTTTTTTTTTGCGTGGTGCGCTCGTCGGCGACAGCCAGGTGAAATTTCTGCACAGTTCTCGCTTCCACGACATTACGACGACCCACAAAAGGCGCTGACCCGCGAGAAATCACCAGCCACCATAAAGGTACACATTTTATCTCAAATTTCGCTTCATGAAGTGCTGGGCCGCTTACCTACATGCCTTGCGCATTCAAGGACCTCGTTTTGCTGCTGCAGGAGCACGTGGCTAGTGTCGTGCTGGTGTTCAAAGTTTTGCCAGGCCATTACGGCGACCCTATAAGTCACGGTTTGAGGACCGCCGGCGTCGCCAGCTGTACCGCCGTCTGAGAGCCACGCTGAAGCGCTTGTCGGGGTGCACATTCTCAGCCCCGAGGTAAGGGTTGAACAACATTTTCGCAAGTTTTCTCGTGCAGAACTCACCAAATAGCGGCACTTGTAACGTAAATTTCTGCAGCATCGTTTCCTGGATGTTTCTGTCAAGCCGATGCTTTCCTTATTTGCCGCGGACCGATACCACGTGGCGAGAGGCCGGGGCATCGACCAGATGTCAAAGATTATCGTTGCGGCCCTCGTCAATAGAGAGTTATAGCATATCGCTAGCGTGTTTACGTTACCGTTTACCGTGTTACCGGACGCCGGATTTTCCGGTTAGCGCGACGCATGCCAGGAGACGTTTTAGCGTACCTTCTCTCCCGTAACAAGTTACCGTAGGGCTAAAACGAGTGATGATGATGACAGATGCCCAGCTTTTAATGATAGAAAAAACGGATGCATTGCAATCATTTCTATGAAGTGAAATGCTACACTTTAATAATCTTTTTCTCTGCATATAAATACGTACCGACTACACTTCAGCAAACAGCCGACTCCGCGGCTTTTCAAATGTGCCCGTGAAGCTAGACGCCTTTGCCTACCCTGGCCAGTAGACAATTTCACTACGTAGACCTCAGTAAGCTTGCATATACAGCGCACGTTGCGTTGCGAGCGCTCTTTAAAAAAGCACAACTACGACACCTGTTCGCCGTGCCGCAACGTCGCTTATGCTTTTGGATGTGAAACTGTGGCGCCATCTAGTGGCAGTAAGTTAAAGCGCGCCAGCACCGGGCCGGAGAAACTTTTATTTTCTGAAATTACTGATGAAGATAGCAAGAGAATTGCCAGTCTTCTTTTTCGAGGAAAAAATCATGAAAAATAGAAAAATGTTAAATCGGGCACGAAACTGAAGAGCTGTAGTGTAGTCGTTGCAATTTGGCTATGTACACGACATATAGTCAGGCTTAACTGCTCAAAAATCGGCAAGTAATCTCAAAAACATGGCCTAGTTGTTACTCACGTATGAGTGAGAGTTTGCAAATTAAAAGCGAATGCCTTCATGTATAGCGAGAAATGGCGCCGAAGAATGCGGTGGCGGTGCTGTATTTGGTCCGAAGCGGCCGTGCAGGGCGCCGCCATGTTTGTTTACAAGCAAACGCTAACTCTCCGCAACGCTAAAATGGATTCCGTAAAGTGTTTGCGGACCGGTAAGTGGCGGCGCATACGCAGACGTCGCTTGCCGGGCCCGGTAAACGGTAACGCAAACGCGGTAACGATATGCTATAACTCTCTAATATTGTGGATACCTGTTTCCCCCACTCCATTTCGACGCGGCCCATCTTCATCATCGGCCGTCGGGACAGCACCGGTTGGGCGAGGAGGGACGTCTCCCTCATGGGGGAATGGGAGCGGCGATGGGAGCGCCACCTCGTAGGCACGCTGTAAGAATAACATACTCAGGTGTTGAAACTCTCCCCCTGCCGCGTGCGAGAACGCCGCCGCGTGTTTCCAAAGACCCGAAGCTGCAGCAGCGGAAGTTCCGGTCACCTCACTAAACAGAAAAACACAAGCAAAGCAAAACGATTACGCGCTTACATTTGTTCGAGCATACCGCTTATTGCACAAACTGAAATGCATTGTTAGTAAAATGATATGCTGAATTAAAACTTCCTCACAGCAATCCACTCTATACATCGCCTGCGTTCGTCGCGCCATCTTAACGTCGGCCGGTGGGGCAGCTGGCGGGCTGGCTTGTTTCGATCGAAGTTCGAAGTTTCATCGGGAAGAAATGAGCATAGGATTGAGTATCGCGCTACAGCACAGCCTCAAAACCAGCACGAGAGGTGTACAGCTTGAAAAAAAAAGAAAGAAAACCGAAGATGAGCTATGCCGAAACTCCGTCTCATACCAATTCAGGGTGACATCAAAGTGTATGTGTACGCGGGCAACATCGCCTTTTTTGCTTCTGCTAGAGGCATTCACTCACTTTACCAACTATTGCAGGCCTACCTGAACGCACTGGAAGTATGGCTGGGCAAGTCACATTAATTCTCAACGTGAACAAATCTTCCGTTCTCATTTTTCCCCCAGCGTCCCTTCTTTATATCTGTCTACAGTATTGTGGCGCCCAAATCCCGCAAGTTGAGTCCTTAAAGTACTTAGGTGTAATTTACGACCCTCATCTAGGCTGGCGACCTCATATCAGAAGTATTGTCTTCAAAGGTGAGCGTGCTCTCAGTCGCCTTATGTGAATCAGCAATAAGAAATTTGATATGCGCAGAGACACTCTCTTATTTCTCTATAAGACTGAAGTAAGACCAATTTTGGAGTTCGGTTGCGTTCTGTGTCCGGCTGCCCTAAATTCAAAAATTCAACCTCTGGTTTGGAGAGACGCACTCTATGGCTTTGCCTGGGTTTACCAAAATCAGTGGCGAATTCTGTCCTCTTTCTGGCAGCTCGCATACGGGACTTGAACTCTCGCTTCCAGCTTCTCACAGTGCGCACCTTCTTGCGGGGACTTGAGCCGATGCCTGGAGTGGCTCCTCCAATTTTTTTGACTAACCCACCTTTGTTTCTAGATAAACATTCGCCGCATTACAAACTGCCTCAATTTGTGTTTACTGAGCACCTTTTGTCTAGAATTGGAGTCTCGCTTAGGTCTGTGCAATGCGTCAGCAGTTTGCAGGCTGCCCCGGATGTTTGCTTCGACCGTATGCTGCCGCTATATACAAAGCACTTATCCGCCAATGTGCTAAACGGTCTCCTGGAGGAATATGTTTCAGTATCCGAGCCATGCTGCAATTCTCACAGATTCCTGTCAACAAGGCGAAAAGGCAGCAGTAGGTGTTTATTCCCACGCACTGGATTGGAGTTATTCTCTCCGGGTCCCTGATTATACACCAATTTTCGCTGCTGAATTTCTCGCTATTGGTTTGGCCCTTCAAAAAGTTCCCAGCAATATTTCTTATCATTCTCTCGGACTGCCTGTGCAGCTTGGCTGCACTAGAAAGTTCGAATACTTGTCTCTTGCACAGATCCCTAATGTATATGTGCCATGTCATATCCCAGAGGTGCGCTTTCAGTGGATCCTAGGGCACTGTGGCATTACTTAAAATTCGATGGCCGATTTCTTAGCGAAATCAGCCGTTAGTGGGCCTGTTGCCCATGTCGTTCCGAACCTCACCCTTATGACCACGTCCCGTTATGAACGTTTCCAAATACACCATTACCTGAGCCATGAGCCCATCCTTGGTACAGCTGATTTCGAACATTTGAAATTCCCATGGAACATACGTTCCTGCGCATCGAAACAATGTGAGGTTTCCATGACGTTGTTATGCTGTAGGATTCCTCGCCTTAATCTTTATTTATGCCGTTCTGGATTCACGCCGTCGAATCTATGTGCGTCATGCGGGGACGTTGAAACGATAGATCATTTCATCCTCTCCTGCCGGAGGTTAGCACGGCAGAGAATGCAGTTTTTGGAAAATCCTCTCGCTCAGTTAGGGCTGCCGTTTACTCTTCCCGTCCTCTCTTTCGGTGCAACCGTCAAAGGGCATGTCATTAAGGAGATGTGTCAGCTTCTTCACAAGTATATCATTGTAACCGGGAGATTTTGTGTTAACTTCGCGATGCCTTTACTTTCCTCTCAAAATTGTTTTCTTTCTGATTAATTATTTAAAATTTAGTTCTACTCGCACCACTTTGTTTCCTTGATTTTCAATTCGATTTCCTCGACCTCTCTCAAAATTTGTGATTTTGCTTTTTCTCAGAGTCCTCTCAATTTATGAGCCGCTTGAGATAAACCTGGATGAGATTTTTTTTTGTTTGAATCTGCACCAAACCCTGGCCAATCCCCCACCGTGGGTACGTGCCATCTTATTTGAGACAACTCCGTCTCGATAGTTGTCGCGCGATCCTGTTGCACTCATTGGTGTGCAGTGCGTTTATTTTTGGTGATACGCAGGCTGACCCTGTATTCTCTTACGGCCATATTTTTCACCCCATCCCAAACATATGCCCACAAATATCCTAAATGGTCTTCGATCTTGCTGATCACCTAGAGAACTATGTTCCCTCCACCGATTCCTCCGGGAGCTGCGAGAAGGCGGCGACTGGGATACATTCGCAGGAATGGCTTGGAGCGGTTCCGCTTCGTATTGGCTTGGCTCTTCTCAAAATTCCGAGACATGTAGCACGGGTTCTTATCCTTGCAGACTGCCTTTCAGTTTCATCTCTCTCCAAACTTCAGGAAAATCTGTATTGAATCATTCCTTTGGGTTTTTTGTTCCACTCTCCGTGAGAGAGGTCTATTTTGTCCGGGTACCTGGTCATTCGGGTGCCTATATTAGCGAGGTGGTCGATTTATTGCAAGGTCAGCTCTCAATGCCCTTGTAATCAATTCCGTCCCTCCCCTCATTCTGGTGGACATTTCGTTTCCCGCGTTTCCAACATAGCTCAGCCAGCTTCAGTAATTCCGTTGCTCAACATCGCGGGTTTTGAGCATTTAAACTTTACCCTTAATTGGAATGTCTGGCCATATAAATTAAGGCTGTGTGAGGTGCCAATGACGCTTTTGCGGTGCACAATCCCCCACCTAAATTTGTGATATCGGGACAAAAGTGGTATAGTCCATGCAGCGGGAGCCGGACCAATGGCAAACTGCATCGTAATGCCATCTACAAGCGGCATCTGGGATCGAGACAGCCAATTGAAGCCCTTTATTATCTGCAGGCAAGTCTTTTGACTCGTTTCAATGTTTCGTGCTTTAGATGGCATTGCGTTGCAGTTTCCCGTTGCTCCGGCTCCCGCTGTGTGGAGTATACCACATTTGTCCCCGATAGTACATATGCAGATGCGGGTTCGCTACAACAAAACTTTGTGACTGATGTGGGGAAGTTGAAACAATAGAACAGTTTCTCCTCTCTTGCCTGCGGTTCACGTTTCAGAGAAAGACATATCTGAAGTTCACCCTTGCGACGTTAGGACTCCTTGTGTCTCTTCCAGTTCTTCTCTCGTTCAGTGTGAGCACCAAGGTATTCGCATTAAGTACCAGGTAGAAAAACCAGCATAAGAGGACGCGTACACAATAGAAGGAATTCACACAGACGGCGTTGGAGACACAACTGAAAATGTTTACTTCATCAAGGAATCGAGCAGAGCAGGGCGCACATGCGCATGAGCAGGACAAGCCAACAAAAGGACGAAAACAAAAGCAAAATTAAGGTCAGTCATTAAAAATAGTGCTATCTTGCACATGGAGACTATGTCCCGTTCTTGAATAGGTATTCATTGGAAGAAAATTTGACTGACGTATCGCGGACGCAATCAGTGCCCGACTTTATTTTAAAAACTTCCAAGATTCCACATTCTATCTGCGTTTCGCCTCGGCCGATCATTTTTACACTGCTGAACAGGGGAGTACATTTTTGACATTTGTTACAATTTTTTGGGAGATTGACCGTATTATCCGGTTACAGTGATATGGAAAAATTCGTCCTCATTCCAAAAACGTGTATTTTTTTCTATTCCTGGTACTTCAAAACTGTTTAATTTATTTCAATTTTTCAGCTAACAATTATTACTATTTTCTTCCTAGCTTCTGTCATTCCGATATTCTACTTCTCCACCTCATGCTTTTCTGTGCAAATGCTATAAGATTTTCCTTGGCATTCACCGCCATACTTTGGCCAATCCCCGCGAGGTATGTGCCATGTTTACCAAGGTACTACAACAACTTCATTCTTTGCATAAGTTTCTTCAGCATTGGAAGCCTCAGAATGCGACTAGTGCTTGATTAAATTCAGCCAGTCGTGCCCTATTTTCCAATGCGATTTCCACTAAGGAACTGCATTTTAGGGCTCATGCCCGTGAGATGTAATGTAGGCACACCCTGCCAAGCTAGCGCACTTCTTAAAATTTTTGCCATTCGGTTCAATGCTTCTAGAGATGCACGAGAAAACACACTGCCAGCACATACGAAATGCTTTTTCCTTGAAGCCAGCATTTGTGCCCGAGATATCGGTTTCCAAAGGAACAAAAACGAATAAATGTAACATTCGCACATACAGATGCAACCTGCCAGACGATGAGTGTTGTTGGACTAACGCCTGGTTGGACCCACATTGCTCGGTGTTCGTGATTGAAGTGGTTGAATAATTCAGCACAAATGGTTTCTGTTACTTGCATGTACGAGAAGGGTATAGTTTTGTACTGTAGATTGTACAAAATGTATGCGGGATCTTAAATTTGTTGTTTTGCTTCTCCCAGGTGGCTGTGCCATAAAAATGGCGATGTCATCATGCCAGCGGGAACAATGTGACGAGATGATGCAACGCGAAGTGCAAGGCCGTGGTAGTTGTTAAGGCTAAGAAGGTGAACAAGAGCACCGAAAAGAATGACAGATCCCTTTGCTGAGCCTCTTTCTCTGTGTGCAATCACAAGCTGAGCCATCTAGCATGACCATGATTACCCAGTGGAAAGCGCTGATGCGCTGCGCTTTTAGCTCTGGAGCAGTGAAGGCACGCTTCAGCAAGTACTTAACTCAGGTCTTGCTGCAACCTGAAACCTGTGTACCTTCATGAAAGCAGACTGCATGTTGAAGAGGACACTACAGGCTCAGGGTGACTTCTAGTGATTTTTTAAACCCGATGAAGACTATCATGTACTACATCAGTTAAGTGCAGCTGCAAAAAAATGTCGGCACCGTTGTCAGCCTGCTGAAAAAGCTGCATGAAAAGCTCTTGAAATACTCAGTGTGCAGCTTGAAAATCAGCCGCTGGTTTCAACCTGGTCCCCACTCACGACAGGTAGCTCTGACATAAGACACATATCCTCGCATTGTTAGACCTGAGCAAAGCTGCCCTTGTTAAGAATTAATTTGGTGTTATTTGGGGGGTTTGGACTGGAAAGCTTGTTTGGACAAAGCAACTCACTTGGAAGGCTGCCCAGAGGAGCCCTATATCTACACATTCCTGAAAAGGTGACTGCGTGGGAGCACAGGGAGCACTCTCCCACTTCCAATGTCACTTCAGCTACAGAACTGGTGTCTTTTAAATGAAAATTGCTATGAAAGTCGTTCACTGAAATGTGTGCAGCGTCTTACGTGAACGACATATCGAAATACAATGC
Organism: Amblyomma americanum; assembly: GCF_052857255.1. Taxonomy (NCBI): domain Eukaryota; kingdom Metazoa; phylum Arthropoda; class Arachnida; order Ixodida; family Ixodidae; genus Amblyomma; species Amblyomma americanum. The sequence continues at coordinate 162,326,179 of NC_135502.1, forward strand.
CGCTGCAGTGCAGGCAAAAAGGCATGTATTGCAGTTCCTTGGATTCATTTCAATCTACTGAGGTTGTCTGATATGTTTTAAAGTGATGTGCTGACTGGAGTTTCTGTACTTAGTCTGCATCAGAAATGCATCACTTCTGATCAGAAATCAAGCCTTTAACCTGGTTGACAGCTTTACTGCTGCATCACCACAAGAACTCTTTCACATTTGTTGATTCTTTCTCCTGTCACCCGAGACCACGTCGCTAGAATTTCAAGCTGCAAAGAATACAATATTTTCAGTTTATTTGTAACCATGCAGGAGGAGGAAAAACTTTGTTAATTATAATGGACATTGGATGATTTCACTTGGTGACATCAATGAAGCAAACATAGCAAATGAATATATGCCAGTAAAGGCAAGCATAGAACAGAAAAAGTAGCAAGGAAAATTATGAACTTTATAATACTGCTGCGACTTCCAGACTTGTACATAATGCATTACAATTAATTGATTACTTGAAAAAATATCTTTAAGCAGCGCGAAACGCAGGACAAGAGGAAGAAACATGAGACGACACGTCCGCTCGTGTCGTCTGGTGTTTCTTCCTCTTGTCCTGTGTTTCGCGCTGCTTAAAGATGAATACATTCCAACTCGCCCAGTTTTCTGTTCTCGTTAACCACATTTCTTGTACAATGGGCTCTTTTCCTTCTGTAACCTATGACCTTCATAACCCAGCGGTGGTGACCGCTCTCATAGCAATATGTGTGTGCAGAGCAAGAACGGCATCTTGGCATGCAAGAAACCAGCAGTGCCCTTCCGACGTCCAAGTTGTGTGCGGTTGTCTGCAGCCCTCGCCTGGGCACACTAGACGGTTGTGCCGCATCTTTTGCTCTGAGTGGTGGAGACAGGCACGTTTCTACAGGGTTTTCCTTCGCGTCCACTGCGGGCATGCAAGGAATGAGCAACACCAACTCCGGCTGTACGCGGGCTGGTCCAAGACTGCGGACCGCGTAACCGAGTTTTTGTGGAATACCGTGCGGCCTACTTTACCCACTAGGAAGAAAGCTTCAGCAACGAGAGGAAGGGTTCGTCTTCTTGGCAATGGGGAGATTGAAGATCGTCACCGACGCACTCTAGAGCTTGGTCCCAAGTTCTGTTTTGCGCCAGCCTTACGACTTCTCGAGAAGGTAGCGCTCGCGCGGACAGTGTCTCAGGGCGTACGCGAAGGAGACAAACAGAGGTGTGTCAGTGAGTGCTCAGAAGTCGTCAGCAACTACAAGGGCAAAAGGCGTCAAGACGCATGAAGGGATTGATCAACTACTTGGCAGCTGAAGGCTTGAGGCCTTCCCTTTCGGACAAAGAGGGATTTTTTGTTCTCCCACCAGAAGTTGTGTTCACAAAGAAGGCAGAAGAAGCTGTGAAAAAGAATTTTTTACAAGTGGAGTTGAGGCCTGCTGCCGTCAAGAAGCAAGCCTTGAGTATGTTACAAGGAATGAGCCTGGATGGACTATATGCCACCGTCAACAACACAGAAGGTACGGTGTTGGACCTCTTTTTTACAGCCAAGACCCACAAACCCGATGTCCCTTTTCGGGCTGTAGTATCGGAACGTGAAACTTGGCAGCATGCTGGTTAAGGCTATTTGCAGCGAACTTTAGGCTCCCTCAAGCTGTCCGACCCTTTTATGGTGAAGAACTCTACCGAGGTAGTTGATTTCCTGTCGCGGATGGAGGACAAGAAACATTATGCCTTTAGCATGGATGTGGAGGATCTCTCAAGGATGTGGAGGAACGCTCAGCTGTTGAAGAACGTCAAGGACTGCATTGTCAACGATAACGACGAAACGGGCTTCCTTGCCAACTCTGGCACTTCCGTAAAAAGTTTTCTTGAACTTTTGTCCTTTTACTTACGTTAAATAGCGCTCGTGTCGTCTCCGGTTTCTTCCTCTTATCCTGTGTTTCGCGCTGCTTAAAGATGAATACATTCCAACTCGCCCAGTTTTGTGTTTTCGAAAAAAATACAATTTATTCAAATTCTTTACTGCATTGATTGCTTTTTGTAAAGTGACAGTAATCCAATTATTTGTTTCTGTAAAAGATGAATAGTAATCTGTTGAATATTGTTTTGTACCGAGCAGTATAACTTTGAGAACCAGAACTCAGTGGCAAACACTGGTGTAGCACTGAATTCTCCCGCATTAGGACAATGATAACCTAGAAGCTACATGCGAGAGGATTTCAGCACATGCAAGCCCGAGTGGTCTGCATTTGACCAGCCCCGTGTTGCGCGCTTCACGTTTCACCACAACAGAATGTAATTTTTAGTGAGCTTGGACTCACTAAAGCTTGGGCTTGGTTCGGTGTTGTTTATAAGATTCCTGTCAAGTGTAGACACTCGTTCATAGACCAAACGTATCAGAGAGCACAAAAATAATCTTCGCACATGCAAAGGCTCACGCTCCCACAGGAAGAGACTATCTCGAGATTTGAACACTCATGATTTTGTGAGCTTTTACTGATACAGGAGCTGTGTGTTTCTTGTTGTCTTAAGTTTTCATTCACTTTCCTAATAAATCAGTTGCAAGAATGAAGCATGTCCTGTCTTATCTTCCCGTGTCATCGAGTTTGCGCCTACTTATCTTCAACAACCGCCATCTCGTACAGTTTTGCTGAAGCAGAGAACTGGTTTGTTTCTGTGGCAGAAAAGGAAAAAAATGGCATAGCCAACCTTCACATAACTATTTTTCATTGATCTACGCCACCACTTTAAAAAAAGGGTGGCTAGCGTTTCGTATAGACGGAATAGCCTCCTAAAGTTCTGTCCAAAGGCAGCATTTACTGGCACTGCAGTTATGGCCACACCAGACGCTCCTTTCCTCTTAGGACTGATCCTCAGTGCTGAATGTCCTTTCAGGTCTTGATCAGGCCAGCACCAGAACATAGCATCGCAAGATATACTATGTACATTGCTGCATAGTTTTGTTCTCATACTTATTGGACCTCAAGCGGTTAGGTTTGGCTTGGTTCGTTTTCACACAAGTGGGAGTTGCCGTTCTTTCTGGGCACATTTCCGAGAGCAGTTATACTTTTTTTCCAGAATGCCTAAGATTCCACCCAGACGGAACAATATAACACCTGTAGAGTTCAGTCCCGATGAACGGCATCACAAAATGCACCAATATCTGCTGCTGAGTGGTTTTTGCTTTGCAAGCTTTTCGTTGTCATGGGGGACTTAATTTAGTAACAGTCATTGTTCCGTGTGGATGTAACTGAGAACGATTTATATTGCGCCTGGACGAAACACCAGCATCAGTTTTTGTACCGTCTGGCCGGAACTACAGGCATAGAAAAAAAAAACATGGTCAAATTAGAATTTCGAATCATTTGAAATGCTCGGATGTGAAAGCGCTAGTGCTAAACTGCACTTGAACTGCTTGACCCGGTGGTGCACAACTTAGTAAAACTAGTGCAGCCAAACAGAACACACCTGAAGAAATAAACGTTCGGCTAGCGGCAGCAGCGGTCCACGTCAGCGAAATTTGAATGCCTTTAGAAGTACACAATAATCTGTACGGTGCATTCCCTACAGAACGGAAGTATTTGCGGTGGCTGAAAGGTAAAGTAAACCTGTCCAAGGAACAGCAGTCTTCAAAAAGCAAACGTGAGAAAAACACGACCACTAAAAAAAACCACTGCGCAAAAACTGGAACATACAGCACAGATATTTCCACACAGATTTTAAAGAAAACCATTCTCTAACCTGGCAGGAAATAAAACCTCAAGAGTTATTGTCCTACACATGGACGCAGCCATCTTTAAAACCAAACAATTGTGCCGACAAAAAAATCTGCCAAATTTAGCGAAGTTTTACACCAGCAGTTTTGGAAAAGCTTTTTTTTCCAAATTAAGCATAAAAAGTAGCGCTTAACCTAACAACTTAGATGTTAATATTTTTGAAATGCTCGCAAAGCCTCGTCACCTCGCATCAAAACACAAAGTCGAACGAATCCAAATACAAACCATGATGAACGCTCGATCTCGGGACCGAAGGACTGGAAGTTGATTTTCTTCAACCTTTTTTCCTGAGGCATTTAAAATAGTTATTGAAGCTAACAGTGCTGGCGCACTCTAGTCTCGGTGAAGTTAAGACCAGCGACGATCTTCGCAGCCAAAGCAAGGATATCAGGGGGAAGATTCACGCTTTGAGTCTTGGCAACAAGCATCAAGGAACCGAAGCCCAAGCACGTCGTGCAACGTAGGCCCGATGTGCACCACACAGCGAACCGTTCGAGTCTGAATTTCGTCAGCGCAAGAGGAATCGGCAATGAAGCACAGCCCTTTGATTCGGACGACATGTGAGCGTTATCGCCAGAACGCAGAACTGCCCGCATAAGTCGGAAGTCGCAGCTCATAGACCACCTCGGGTGCACTCGTCTGGCGACAAGGCTGTGGTGTGAAGGTAACCAAGCAGAAACCCAAAGCTCAGCTTCGGAAGATCTAAAGTAATGCACTTCCGGCAAACCGGGCAGCGTCTCGCGATGTTGATTGCGTCAAATATAAGAGTGGGCGCAAATCAATCGTTGCAGTAATTTTATACGTGGACGCCAGAAATGCAATGAAATGCGTTCACTAGCTCAGGAAGTCGGGAGTTTAATGGCAGCCGTTAGTTTTCGGATAGGCATGTATAGGAAAGAATTGGAACAGTGGCCGTATATGAATCAATTTGAAGCTGGAGACGTTTCGGCTTCCACTCAGGAGTCGTGTTCACGTACTGTGGGTTGAGGTCGATAGAATAATACCTCGCCCGCACCACTAATGTATCGAGGGGGCCTTGTACACGTGAAGTAGTGCATGATGAAAACGAGTAGCAATTTGTGGCTCAGCATGTGTCATAGACGTCGGGCACAAGCATGCAAAAAGGCGCCGTTGCCGAGACTACGGTATGTCTGGTGGTTCGATTAATCCGCGATTCCAGATATGTTCGGCACTGCAGGTTCTTTTCCTTCTTTAATATGCGTTTCTTGACCAAGTCTATAACGGCTTTTGGCTTCAGCGTTTTTCAGCAAGCGCATTTGAGGACCTGTTTTTGTAGACATGGCAAGGTAAGTCTGGTAGAAGAGTCTGCTCAGACGAACTCATACAGGAACTGTCCCGATTTCAGGAACTGTCCAGGAACTGGCCAACTCACTCAAAAGTACCTTAGCAGTGGTGTATCAGCCTCAACACTTTTTTCATTTCACCAATGTACACTTGATCAAATTCTGTACACAGGATACTCTAAATCACGGTGTCTGTTGGTGGCATGCCGTCAGGTGGTGGTAGTGGTTTTATTAAAAAATAATAGTAAAACGGAAGGAAAAGATTTTTGCTAGCCCCGGCATCTGCCATCGATACTGAAGCACCTGAGCTGGGGCAGCGGAAATAAAGGATAGCAGGCAGAATGGAGAAATAAAATGAAAGAGGTGAGGGGACAGGAAGAGAGGATAGGGGGAGAAGTAATATGTACAAACTATTTACACAATCAGAAATGTGTCCAGGTTGTGCGCTTGATTAGTGCATTTTAGAGGAATTAAATCACAGACGCGCACAGCACTGTGTTGGTTACAACTGGAGTGGGGCGTCCAGTTATTAATCGTTCTATGTAGAACTCGTGGAGCGTTCAGCTGTTGCACATTCAGGTTTGTTACCTCAGTATCCCAAGACCGTGAGATGTGGGCCAATGACTCGCTGCTAGGCACATGAGGTGTTCACGAGTTTCTTGCTCTGCCACTTTTCATCGCAAAGAGCCTGGCAGCTGCCGCTTTGGTAAGTTTATGATGGCTTGAGTAGCCCCTTGCGTAAAAATCTTTGCAGACAATTTTCTCGTCACCTTTCATGTCTTCTGGCCATGTGCTTGTATTACTCCAGGGAAGAGGAGTGGCAACTGCTTTCTTTTTAGAGGCCATGTGTGGGCACACATCCTGTACACACTAAATCAGAGTGCGGCATCGAACTGTTCAAAAAAGAACTGTCTATTCACTTTTCCCTCTACTGTGAACTGGGCGGCTTTTCGATGCGATTCGGATGCGTTGTGAACGCAGGTAATTAGGCATATCTGACGTGGAAGGGTGATTGGTGTAGCGCACAAAAACCTCGGATGGCATTAACCAAGTGAGTGCTCTATCTTCCAGCTATTTCATGATCACATTGGGAGCAGCGACAGAAATAGATGCACTCATGGCTAAATAATGAATCTGTTTATAAAAAGACCTGGGCGGGAGCAATTGAAGACAGGGCATAAAATTGGCATCGCATATTCTGTTCAGTGTGCTTACCAAATTCTTTGGATGCCCTCCTGCTGTTGTGACCTGGCTATTGTTAGTACCGTATAGTGTGCTGTTGACACCATCTGCTTGCACACTGGCAGAGAGAATCACTTTACAGCTAGGGACTCCACATTATTGAAGCTTATGCTCGCACTGAAACACAGGGATGACGGCCAGATTCTGTCACTCTTTGGAGGCCCTCCTGCAGTTCTGGCCTGCACATGGTTGCAGTTGAGTAAAGAGCATAATAGCACCAGCTGCGCACTTGCTTTCGGAGGATCATCCTGTTGTCCTCTACAGAGGCAGCTCTCTGAGCAAAATTAAGCACCACGCAAACACATAGAGATTTCATCCTGAGAGTACTGTAGTGGACGTGAACAAAGCCGCCTACCTCAGTGGTTGTGGCGTTTGCCTGCCGAGCCCAAGGCCGCTCGATCAATTCCAGGCCACATTTTGAAGGAAGAAAAATTACGTGTGCTGTGTGATGTCAGTGCAGAAAAAAATTTTCTACTTTCTTCCCTCGTGCACATTTACTAGAAGAGAATTGCTTCAAACAAAAATTATAACTAGCAATTTTGAAAACACACAGAGATAGCCAAACATTCATGTCCTTCAGAATATCATCTGAAACCTTTTACTGCAAGATGCTTTGTTATAAATTCTTTCTAAGACTTTTGGACTTTCAAAGTCATATATCCTTTCAGGCATTAATTATACTCCAAGGGCCGCTGCGGTGGCTAAGTGGTTTCAGTGCTCGGCTACTGACCTGAAAGCCGCGGTGGTCGAATTTCGATGGAGGAAAAATTCTAGAGGCCCATGTACTGCCCCATGTGAGTTCACGTTAAAGAACCCCAGGTGGTTGAAATTTCCGGAGCCCTCCACTACAGCTTCCGTCATAGCCTGAGTCGCTTTAGGACGTTAAACCCCCATAAACCAAAAGGAGGAAAATTTTCAGACTTTTATAAGGGGGCATGCCAGAGTCCACAGAAAAAATTTCTATCTTCTGGAGTGATCACTTATGCTATCTCGCAACCTTGTAATGATTGGGCCTCCCATGTTTGCTCGCGCTCGTCGCCTCGCACTGTATTGCCTTGCTGTTGCCGAACATGAATTTGGACACATGCTGGACCTTGGCTTCATGCGTCTCTCCCTCCTGCAGTCCTTGGGCATCGCCCTTCCACGTTGTATCGAAAAAGAGCGGTGACTGGCTATTGTGTGGCTATCACCATGCGCTTAACAAGGCCACAGTCTCTATACGCTACCCAGTTCCCTTCTTATTGGTATCGACCTTATCGGCCAGCTCAGCCAGGGATTCCAGGGTCTGAGACGAAGGCACGCTCTGGATCATGTGCGCTTGCGGTGGCAGGCGCTGCGGAAAGAGGTCCCGCAGGAGTGCGCTGTCGTGTGAAGTACCCACATTTCCAGCCTGGGCGTTCATACGACGCAGCAGCTCGGTAGGCTTGCAATCTTCGAGGTAAGGAGCTGCTGCAGATGCCGTGGCTTCATTCTAGAAGTGTACTGGATGAGCGTCACCTTAAGATGATCTTAAGGGCGATCGGCAGGTGGAGAACGTAGGTCGTCTCGAACAATCGCAGCAGTTGTAGGCGTGAGCGCACCAATGACGTGGTCTAACATAGTCATCTGCGAAGTGACATGGTGCTGACGGAACAAGGCCTTGATGTTCAGGAACCAAATTTTTCAGTCTAATGACGAGAAGTTGGGGAGCTTGAGGGCGGAGACTGTGGGCTCACGAGGAGGTGGCGTAAGAGGCAACGGAGTCGGTACACGAGCGAAGGAATCCATGGCCATGGCTTGCACGGCGGAAGGCAGGCAGGCAAAGGCAGCTGGGGTCTCGAGCTGTGGGCGGCGGTAGGTCAAGCTAAGCATTAGAGGCAAGCGCAGGTCACGAGCAGAGTGCTAAGAAGCAAAGTCCGGAGTCACCAAATGTGTGGAGAAGTACCGACACAAGTCGTTGTCGGGTCTTCACAAAATATATTTGACAGGACCCGCCCAGTCAGATGCGAGTGGGACAGCATACTGCCGCCATTCCACTGTGCAGCCACGAAAAATCGAATCTGCTCACGCTTGGCAGGTGTGCTGGGGCATGTTGCCGTCTTTGGCGGCCGGTCCACTATAGCACGCTACAATCTCGTGTGTGCAAATTTAGGGTCCGAAGAGTTTTAAAGGTCTAAATGATATAGTTTTTCCTACCATATGAAATCGCTATGTAACAAAATGAGCACATTTTATGCATTCTGATGTGTTAACATTTGCAAGACAAGACATTTGCAACTTACCGAAGCCATACCAAGGCTACTGTACAACATGGAGGCGTCAATTTTGAAAGTGATTATCTGCGCTCATTTCGCGGGCCTGGCTTAATATGTTTTTACATAACCTTTCAGATTCCAGCACACGTTATTTCGTCTTTGTATGTAGGAACCGCATTCCATACACAATGGTTTGATGCTGCTCAAGTTCCATCCACAAATGCGGATGCAGCACCTCACTGGGATTTTCTCTGCATACTGAAAAAGTTCACTGAAAACCTATCTGCATGTTTCTGATATGGTTTGTGCATCTTTCATGCAACTGATTTGTGTTACACCACTTGTACTGACTGCCAGGTACTATACCCTGCCGAGATGTTGCAGTTTGGGTGATGCAGCAAACTCATGTACTATCGCATGCAGGAATAAATTATTTTTATTACATTGCTGTCATTTGCTTTAACTTTCTAAAAAAAGGATATCATTCATGTTTTTAACAGTGGCTTGCATTTGATTCTTATTTTCAGTTGATGCGGAAAAAGTAACAGTGCTCCCCGCATGTGTGCTTGTTTCAGAGAATACTTATTTATAGCCTGTGCCATGCTGTGTTCTTGTTACCTCGTGCACCAAACTCCTATTTAAGGATAGCACAGTCACCTATTAAAGAAAAACGATAGCACAAATGTTAATAGACAGCAGAAGAACAAAACTTTATTAGCTGGACACCCACATTCCAAGGTAGGGTAAGAACCAGAAAGACAGCAGCAAGAATTGGCTGCAGACAGTCACAGGCGAAAAGACATCTGGAAATTTGCTGGCCTTAAGAAGCCACAGCTGAAAGAGGGCAAGGCATTTTAAATATAGATAAATGCGAGACAACAGTCCTGGTACCGGATGTGACCAGGCTCATGATGAAGACTACCTAAGCCGTGTTTCAGGTCTGCAGCAGTATAGTCAGCATTAACTTTCAAGCATCCTTTTTATGCTCATTCGAACTGCATTCATAAGCAGTGTTCATGCTTGGTATCACAACACTGTTCCAAGAGTAAAAAGAAATGATGTGCTAGAGATGGATTGAAGTCGATGTAAGAATTTTTTTCATTGCCCGTTAACTAACACTAATTGATGAATGCTTTATTTGTCCCAGTACTAAGCAATATGCTCACGGTTCACTTAAAAGCTCAGAAGTTGCATTGTTTCTTTTTTACTTCCTAATGATGAGAAAGCTGACAAACATCCTGAAAGCACCCAATTCAATTATATATCAATGTATCTTACAGTGTGCTAATCGGCACGCAAGATAAATTATTGCAGTTAACAACCTTTTACTCTACATAAAGTAGTTGAAAGTTAAATATATATATAGTTTTTATATACGAATGAAAAGATAATTAATCATAATTAATCAGAAACAGTAGCTGCGGTGGCTCAGTGGTTATGGTGCTCGGCTGCTGACCCGAAAGGCGCGGGTTCGATCCTGGCTGTGGTGGTCGCATTTCGATGGAGGTTTGATGCTAGAGGTCCGTGTGCTGTGCGATGTCAGTGCACGTGAAAGAACCTCAGGCGGTCAAAATTTTCCGGAGCCCTCCACTGCGGCGCCCCATAGTCTGAGTCGCTTTGGGACATGAACCATAACCAGAAGCACAATATTGATTTTTATGTGCCACATCAACAGGGTGAAAAATGTTCCACTGCGGAAAGATTCCTACTGAGTGTTAGTGCGAAGTAACATATTACTTCGCAGTGGTGCGTGTAGCTTCATAGACCGTCATTGTTACATATGTATCAAGTTCGGTGCCCTTCTTTCTACTTTTGCTCTTCCATGTTCACATTTACTGCTATACATTCTTTTGCCATGCTGGTTTCATCGATGTCATGGAGTGAAACCTTCAAAAATGTGACCTGGCCTCTGTGCTGATGTAGTGACGAAGCCATTCTGCTGCACGAACTATGTTACATGTCTGATTCCTTGTGAGAGAAAACTATTTCTGATGCAGACTAAGTACGAAAACTAAACACCGCACACATTATTTCAAATCACGTGAAACATCTCCACGCAGTTGAAATAAATTCAAGGCGCTGCACTATACCGTGCCTCATCACCCAAGACTGCGTTGTCTTGGAACACACCATAACTTCATTGCATTCGTGTCAGATTTTACACGAATTTTAATTCAGATGTGTCTGTTATGGCATTTTAATATAAAAATGCACCAGTTCTGCAGCCTAAGCGCTACTGAAAGTTTGTCAGTAGTCACTGTACTCCCATGTTGTCATATTTTCAGAAATTGTGTAACAGGGGCACTCTAAGCAGCCTTCAACATTCTAAATTAGCTTTCTACTCCCGGTGGCCAAATAACTCAAATTTCTCAGGCTTCATGCTAGTATTTGTAATTATGGGTTGTCTTTCCAGAAAAGTATGTGTTCAGTAACTAAATTGTGTCATTAGGCCATATTGTAGGTTTATGAATACACGGAGACCTATGGAAATATATTTCGATTTATGCTAACAAAGAGGACTTTTGCTCAGGTCTTACAAGGTTATCTTAATTAATGTGGGAGCTGGCTATTCATGAGAGGGAATCTGTCAGACTGAAACCAGCTGGTTTTTTTCAATTGCAGTTTGAATTGAAGTTTCTCTTGCAGCTTTTTCAGCGGACTAAAAATCGTGCCGTGTTCTCGTTGCAGCACAGATAATATGCACGATACTCTTAGTCAAGTTTAAATGACTTCTAGGAAGTTGCCCTGAGTCAGCAGTGTCCTCAACAGCCAGTCTGCTTTCACACAGGTGTACAGGTTCCTAATGGTGGCAGTCCCGCAGCAAAGTACTTAACAGTGATTTCACTTTACTGCCCAAATGCTAAAGCTGTGAGGCATCGACGCTTTCAACTGGGTGGTCATGCTCGTGCTGTGTGGCTCACTACGCGACTGCACATGGGAGCTTAGCAAAAGGAATGTATAATTACTTTTTAATGACACAGCATTAGAGGTTCGATTCACAAAAAAGTGGGCCTCCATCCATCCATGTCACGAAAAAGCAAGTGGCAATGAAATTCAAATAATTTCAATGCAATTCCCACCTGCTCACCACGGAACTGCGCATCAGCTCATTGGGTGAGAGATAAGACAGCCTCTCAAATAACTACCCACAAAAATGAGTCATGGGAGCTGCGGAAGAGCGGCCTATGTCTCGCAATCCCCATCGGTTGCTCTGTTTGAAACACCCACCTGCCGAAGCAATGGCGCATGGCTTAACCACTGCGCCAAGAGTGGTATGAGGACTCCCCACAATATATGAACCTATGAAAGAGGAGTTCTTGCGCGGGAGGGATCATGTGGTATTGAATTTCACTCCTAAGGGCAGGTTATGCGGCGCCTAAGCTTTTTAAGCTTTTGGATGTCATGTTTTTGGGCTTAACATGCACCATGGCCTACCATCTCCCCTTGCGTTAGCTCGCCACCTTGTTCGAGTCCGCAAGGCAACATCGCCGAACCTTATGGAAGTAAAACCTGCCATACACAAACAAAATAATACATTTAAGATAGTGCACACAGAGTTTTGCATTTGCAACCAAACTTGCCTTACATATACACATATCTTGCAGAAACCACCCTTTTTAAAACAATGATCTCGTCGTTATTTATAACAATGGCCATGCAACCAGGGTCCAATTACAAGTATCATTCAGGTTGCATGTGAATGCGCGAATGCAACATTTATTACTTCTATTCGTATGCTGATTGATATCACGGTGGCGTACAATGTCTTGAAAGCAAATGAATTTTGTCTGTGCTGTCACAACGTTTTCACGTGCATCTGTGAGAAGAATACAACGGTATGCTGAAATTCAAAGACGCGCATATAGTTTCACTGGGGGCCCTACTCAGTCTCGCTGTCATAAGTCCGAAAATGGAATAGTCGTTCTTCAGAGACAACCTCACTGAAGTATAAGGCCCGACAAGCTATATATATATATATATATATATATATATATATATATATATATATATATATATATATATATATATATATATATATATAACTAGCATAGATCGCATTTGAGGTGTTTCCAGTTCTGAACAAAACTGTGCAAAGTAAACGCACCGCGAGCCCGGAGTGACCGCGTGTGCTGCGGCATATGACACCTTCAGCGTTCTTCCTTTCGAACCTGCACAGTGGCGGTGCTGTTGCACGATTTCACCCCGCTACATCTTCCTTAGGCATGATACTTTGCACATCGCAGCCAGGCAGACAGGTGCACACGCGGCACAAGCAAAAGCCAGCGAAAGCAAGCGCGCCGCGCCCCCGTTGCGCATATCGTGCGTAGATGGCGCGATATGCGCAGCCGATGTAGGTGGCGGATTGCGGTTGAGACGTTTTAATACAGCAGACCATTTTATTAACAATGCATTTCAGCTTGTTCAAAATGTGGTATGCTCGAACAAACGTAAGCGCGTAATCGTTTAGTTTTGCTTGTATTTTTGTGTTTAGTGACGCAACCGGAACTTCCGCTGCTGCAGCTTCGGGTCTTTGGAAACACGAAGCGCCGCCCGCTCGCGGGCACAATGGGTGCGTTCCAAAACTTAGACGTCTAGCCGGACAGCCGCCATCTTGGGACGCGTTCCATTTCTCACGAAGCAGTCTAAGAATGCTTCGCCGAAGTCCACATCGATGCAGGCTAACTTGCTGTCTAAAGATGGCGGAGCTGATGTACGCGGATGAGCGAGTCGTGCTCTTGCGGGCGTCAGACTGTACACGGAGTATAGGAAAGGAAAAATGTTAGCGATTCCATTATGTTATTTGGTGCGCAAACTAGTGGCTAATTAATCTTCGTGGACGTGCGATTCCTAGCAGTGAATCACGCAGGAGAAAATCGTACAGTTCAGAGCTTTGCTACAGCAGCGGAAGCTGTAGGTCTGTTTACGTGGTCTGTTTACGTGATCCGGTGCCGGATCTTAATTAGCACCTTGATTTTAGAGATTAATACTCGTCGTTGTCGTTGGGTTCCTCGACGGGCGGTAAGACGGCTGGCGTGACTGTTAGCAAATGTGTTCTGTTGCTGTATTAGTTGCATCAACTCTCGCGTACATTCTTTTTTATCTCTTCACTCTCGCAACAAACACACCAGCATGTTGCGAATTGATTTTAGTCTTTGCATGATTAAAGCTCGCTGCTGTCTTTAGGTTTCTCGCCGTCTCCGAGTACCACGTACGGCAGACAGCAGGTTTAATGGCACGCATGTGTTTTCCTGTTGCAGTGTATATGCCGTATCGCATTTCGCGCACATTGATTACAGTCTTTGGTATTCTTTCTTATGTTTACGGGACCGTCTGGACGAGCACGTTCGAGGAGCATGTACAGTTTAGCATCAATAATAAAAGAATAATCGCATATCTCTTTAGCGTCGTCTTTGGAGAGCGGCCCCGTCTGCTACAAGTGGACTGACCGATAGGCATATCCATCAGTCCGGTTTACGCGCAAAGTCATTGCAGAAAAAATGTGCAAACTTGTTGAAAACACGTTTTTAATGATCTTTATTGCTCAGTTTGAGAAATATTGTAGTACAACTGTTCACAAGCTTTAGTTACTTTATTATGCCGCGAGGCGGCGTGAGCAGTAGACAAGTTCCAATACAGGGACATGTAGACGGCTTCCTAGACGTCACACCAGACGTCTTGTTAGACGTTAGAGTATTGGAACGCAGCCAATATGTTCGGGGTGGGGGGGGGGGGGGGGGAGGAGGTGCCTTGGAAACCGGTTGCTAGCTTAGAGGGCGCTGCGAAAGGGGGGGCCCTAGGGAGCCTACATACATGCCGCCTGCCGCCTGGCTTAGGGTGGTGACATCTCTCCCAGTGTTGCCGAAAACGGCCGCTAAACATGACGGGCAGCCATGTTGTTCCCCTTGAAGAGAGCATCCCCGGCTTTCAGTGGCGTGGTCGCTGGGGCGATCTACAACATTAGTTTATATTCTAGTTTATCGGCGTTTCTTTCGAAGTTAGTACCAACAGATGACGCCGTTCCGACGACATAGAGCAGTTCTCAGCGACGGTGCATTACACTCCGAACGGGTCTCTCCTCTGCGCGCGTCATCGCGCCAAAAGGCAGCGCTTATCAATTACGTAAAAAGGGTTCCTCCTCACGATGAGCACTAACCGAGCTTAGGTGTTGGGCGTTCAGAATTTAATGTTATGACGGTAATCAAAAGATTACGCAGGCCCACTTTTTAATGCTTATCAATTACTTGGTTCATGCGCGGCCTGTACAGAATGTGGCCGTAGTGGCTGTGTAGCTTATGTCGGGCATAATCGCCGCAAGTGTTCTATCGTTGGATAGCTTATGTCGAGTATAATTGCACCGGACTAATTGTAGGTCTCAATTAATTACCGGTAATTAGTTAATTGTAATGTAATTGAAATTTACGCTACATCACTAAGTCGCTGGATAGCTTATGTTGAGTACAATTGCACTGAACTAATCTTGTCTTACCGACCATTAATTAGATAACCGTGATTAAAAATCAATCGTTATGCTCCATCATCAAGCTATATATCGTTGGATAGCTTATGTCGAGTATAATTCCACCGGAGTAATCGCAGGTCTTAATTACCATTAATTATTTATTTGATTTAAAATTGAACCTAATGCTATAGCATCGTCATATATCGTTGAAAGGTCTCGATGAGTAGAATCGAAAATGTAACGGTAAACCGAGCTAACGCTGGTCTATGTAGGTTCAAAATAAAACCACGCAACAGAAGCAAAACAGTAGCACCTAATGCTTATGCATTCACAGCACGGGAAGAGACTTAAGTGCCCCAGTAGTTCTATTACCGACATCACAATGGCATTTGCGTGTGCAATGTACCATTAGTTTGTGCATTTTGCTCTTCTGTGAGCAATTACACATGCTCTACGCAATGAGCTATGCAACCCCATACTAGCACACTGTAGCTTCAGCAAAAGGTATAAACATACTTAAAAAAATTTAGGGAATCTTGAGGCTGATGTTAACAAATTAAGATCGAGTGTTGTAAGCGTCTTAGTTTTGTACAGATTGCCATTGAGTTAACATTAAAGCAGTGCTTCATTTCACATTGCCTACCATTTTTCCACGTGTGCTGAGAAACTAACTTACACAGGGTGTTCAGTAGGAGGCTCAAATGTTCAGAGTGTAACATGAGACTTGCTGGAATGGAATCAGAGAAAGAGGAGCAATACAAACAATGGGACAAGTGAGAAAACCTAAAATCAAGAAACCAAATGACATTTTCAGATGCCTTCGTGTAAACATTCAAGAAGCTTCTTTTATTGCCGACACACTTCTGGCAACTGTCAATTAAAGGGGAGGTGCTGATATTCTTTCTCAAGCAAACTGACAGAATATATAAGCATCCGCAGCCAGCTAAAGTGCATATGAAATTACATTCTTCCATTATCAGCATCTGTGAAACCAGTGAAATTTTTGTACACATATCAGTCACTCCTGTAAAACATATCTGGTGCGCACACTGATGGTGTAATTGCAAACAGGCTTATTATTTTTAAACATTGACCGAAGTAAAGCAGCTTCGTTGCTCAATGAACACTTCTACATAAAACAAAATATACTGATAGCCATGAACAAATTGCATGAGTGCAGTACAGAGGACACAATAAATGGGCTAAATTAGCAGGACTAGTAATGCAAACAACTCAAATGATAATGAGAAACACCACGGCAACTCTGTGGGAGCGTATGTTTTACTGCCCCTAAATAATGCAAGGCATGGTAGTGATGCTCCAGCCACAAAAATAAGACTGTTACGCACTTCACAAAAGACTTGAAACAGTGGTTTACACATTTGCATCTAGTTCCAACACTTGCTCCTAAAAACTTCACCTTTGATGAACACACTAGTGGCACGCACTGTAAATCAGTTTGCTATTTCCAAATGCTGACTGAAGCAAAGCAGCTTCATTGGTTAGTGCACACAATCTGCAAGCAACAGCTTGCTACAGAGAGGTGACATAAAAATATGCTGAAAGACGTGAACAATTTACAGGCGAGCAAAGTACACACGACATACACAGTGAAAGTGTCAGAGTGCTATATTCGGGTACAACCCAAGGAAGTAGTGGCAGATGCCCCCCGACCGTTTCCCTCCAGCCAATAGCAGTGACCGATTTTCATGACAACGCGGTCAATCCGATTAAGCCACGGTTAACTGCCGTTCATCTGCCACTCCCAGCGATGCAACTTCCCAGCATTAAACATGGTGTCATGAAAATCGGTTGGCGCCATTGGCTGGATAGAATTCTTTAAGGACATCTCCCCTATTTTCTTGAGTTGTGTCAAACTATAGAAAAACAACGAAAGCAAGGCCAAATCATTAACTAGCTGACTGCAAGCATCTAAGCATATGATGTTACCATCCTTCTCAGAGTTCAGACCAGGTTTGTTGCGGCACATGTTTTGCTAGACATTCCATCCACCCTCTGTGCATGCTGCTGTCGTAGATGGATCCTCAGTCTTGTCCTCACATATTTTGTCAGGAGGACCTTCCCTGCCTGAGCATGATGTGTTTCACAGCAACCTAAGTTCAACTTGACAGCCTTGCACAGGGCATTCAGAATGCTAGCAAATGGGGTTTTGAGCACCATGATTTCCTTCATATCTGCAAAAGTCTTAAACTGCTCCTCACATTCTATAAGGACATTAATCACTGCTTGCGTTGGATAAATGAGGTTCTCAGAATTTTTCACGTACTCTTTAAGCTTAATAAGATTGCTATACTGATTTGTAGCATCTCCAAGAAGGGCATTTTTGCAGTCACTACAGTTACCAATGGACTTCATGACAGACTTGACCAGGAATCCTCCTAGATAAGCAAGAATGTCACATTCTGCTTCTGTGAGAGCACACACAAACAGGTTTTCTAGCTCTTCAGGCTCTTGGTTTTGTCCTTCATGTCTCTGGATAGTTGGGTCAAGGAGGTCAGCTAGATGCAAGCTGTCATCAACCTCGTAGCTAGAATTTGTAGGTGTGTGCATGAACTGTCCAACACAAATCAGCTTCAGTGCACACTTAACGTCGTATGCACTAGGGACCGGCTTCTTGAGTCTCAACACAGAGAATATGTTTTCGAGACAATCTTGTACGAGCCGGCCAAGAAGCACATACTTGTAGCTTTGGTTGTCCAAGAGGTCTTGCGACAGGCTGAGAGCAACAGTGGTCGATGCCAGAAGGCCAGCTTGTGAAGGCTTCCAATGTGCCGTTGCTCCCATTTTCATTTGACGGAAAGTGCTGCACGTCAGTTCCAAAAGCGCAGTGGCCTCTTTATGCTTTGAAGGATCTATATCGCTCAGAGCAACAACCGGATGTCTGGCCGACATAAGGGTGTACCACCTGCTCACGAGGTTAAAAAACCACGCTGTAGCCTCTGCTTCGGGGGGCAAAATTTTTTGTTGGATTAAATATCGGATAGCAGCAGGAGCCTCACGGAACAATTGCACAGCAATGTTCACTTTCATGGTAGTGAAATGTCCACTGCTGATGTGGATTTCCGACAGCCTATTTGCAATCTTCAGCTCACTTTGACAGTCGTACTTCAACACTGCTTCAACATGCTCCACCTTGACAGTGCCAGAAGGAAGACTTTGTTCCTTAACAGTTTCTTCACCCAGAGTGAATTCTCCCACTCGGAGTAGTTGGGCACGGATGTTCTTCAAGACGTGGGCGGGGTCAGCCATAAAGAATAGTTGCCTGCCACGGAGGTGCGGGTGCGGAATACAGCAGACAGTCTGTGAGTTTCTGTGGTTGGACAAGCCAAGCAGGCGCCAAACTGCACGGTTGGCAGCTCCCATGTCACTTGTGACAACAAGCACTCTAAGCGAGATTTGAAAACAAAGCTCAATCAAGTGGAACACAATGTCCTTCAAAATAGAGCCATCTATCGACCTTCCAGTGAAGTGATAGGCGATAACCTGTTTCCATCTCGTGTTCACGCCACCAACCATGAACACAAGAGCATGGTTGGCAACATCTGTAGCGGACTCCGGCAATGTAGTGCTCCCAAAAAAGCAATCAAGCGAGCGATCGTGGTCAAATCCTTGGGAGATTTCCATCTCATCCATGAAGAGCACACAGTCTTTTTCTATGTCTTGCATTGTGGCTACTTTGGATTTCAGGACATTAAAAACTTCATGAAGAACTCCAGGCAAAAATTTAATATTTTGAAGCCTTCGTATTAATGTCCTATTGCATGGCAGTGGATATGATAATGATCTTAATAATTCATAGCCTGCTGTTCCACATGCGTGCTTTATTTGAAGGGCCTCTCGAATAGTCTTCTCAGACCACTTAAGGCCCTTCGTAGTTTTCACCGTCAAAGCCCTTCTCTGGTCGTGTTTGAGGAACGGTAATTGTTCCAAGGTTATCATTTTTTGTTGTGGCGACTGTGACTTCTTTACAAGACTGCGCAGTTTTCTCTTTGTTTGCTCGTGAAGCCTCTGTAGGTTTCTGTACTTTTGGGCCAAGTCCTTATTTCTCTTTCTCAGCTCAGCATTCTGTCTTTGAAGAGACAAGTCAGTTGAAGCCGTACTTGAACCAAGTGTGAATGCAGCTTGAGGTATTTCTTTACTTGATCGCTCATTACTATGCTGTGACCTTTCAGCGCTTAAGGATTCGGCCTCCATGGGTGAAGCTGCGGGCAGAGGAAGTCGACTTCATCAGTGGAATCTTCCCCACTGGCTTTATCTGTTCTCAGAAAGGAATGGGCAACGCTGTCTGCATAGATAACAGTGTCGACAGCTTTGGGCGGCAGCAAGGTGGTTGTTAAAGGTAGATCATACCCTGGTACCTGAGCACATTGTAGTGGACTGACAGTGTCCTGGGAACTCATGCTGTCACTCACAGCCGAGTCTTGTGTTTGTTCGGCTGTTGATGCGAAGACAGGCTCTAGAGCAGCACTACCACATGGTTCATTTCCGGTGGGGTCAAGTACTGGGCTTTGCGTTGGCGTGGCCGGACGAAAGCAAGACCGCTTCTTCGGAGGCTTCCGGTGTTTCGGGATGGCTGAAATAAAAAATTCAGTCAATAGGGTAGCACTACACTCAAGAACTGCAGAAATTCTGCATTTACAGAAGAGCAACCTAGTACCTGCATAAAACTTCCAAATAAACTTCAGGAGTAGTAATATCAGTTGGGTTTTAAGATCCCAAAGCTGTACTGGGGGGCTTTAGATTTCTTACCGCCAGTGCATATTTAACAGCGTCGGAAAGCATGCTACAACTGGCAATGATTCAGTCGTGCAAAATTGTGCTCAACAGCAGGTTGTGTTAGCAGCTGAGGTACCATTGATGCAACTAGAATTACTAATCGTCCTGAATTTTGCCATTTTAGCTTCTGTGCCAGGTGACATAGAACAAATGAGACAGCACAGTATGCAGTCTGCTTTAGGATATTTGTTTGATTCTAGACGCCCCCTTTCTCGCAGGCGTCGGGTGAATTATAAAGAAAAAACGATGCTATACAAAGTATAAACACACTATAGGTGGCCTTGTGCTCTTTGAATACAAGGCTATATCTGTGTGTTACGTTTTGGATCTTAGTATCATATATATGAGTGCATTCAATGTGTAGAGAAGATAAACAGTAGTCCCTTAGGGAAGCAGTGGGTGTTCAAGAAAAGCAAATATAGTAGGGGTAGGCAGAGAGTTAGGTGGCAAAAGTTTTGTTTAGTGCCATACTTTATACCTTTATGGCTTGCACGGAAGATTTCGATTGTCATTCATTCATTTTTTTTTCAATCTACAGTGAAAAATGAGCCAGAGGTAATGCAGAAGCCGTTAAAACACGGCTTAAGGTGATTTTATGTTTGAAGGTGCTGTTCGAATGCATGATCCTACAATAACGTGCAATATACATATTTTTTTATGCCCGCGATTTAGTTTTACAAGTAATGAATTGCATGGATCCCAACAAATTTCTAGCTAGGGATCTAGATGCTGATGCAAACATGCGCTGTAGGAATGCTTGGATATATAAGCCATATCAATAGACCAAGAAGTTTGTGTGGATAATGTGGCCACAGATGGCACAGGAACCGGTTAAAGGGAAGTCAGTAGGAGAGGCTTCGTCCTGCTATGGACCTTGAAATGCTGATGGTGATGAACCTTTCTTTGCAGCCTTCTAAAAGCAGATGAGCGCACATTTTTGAGCTTGCACAAAGCAACCACAGCACTACCGTATACGTGTAGACAAATTTCTTTGCAAACATTTCATATGAATGAGGCAGAGTTGTATTTAAGAGATGGATCAAAATTAGAAGCTTACCTCGATAAGTAAAAAGTGTGGGAACCGCATCTGGCCTTAGCTTCTTTAAGCCATCCTGTCTGTTTTGCTCGAAACTTGTTTCTTCAAAATGTGCCTGAAATGAATGGCAGCAAGTACTTCATAAGCATCAAGAAGTATATTCATACCTGCACATAACTGTGACAAATGCTGCAAACCGGAACATGACTAGCGTTACAACTACAGAGCTGTTTCTACCTGCTGTAATGTTTTCACATGCTGTCTTTTACCAGGCTATAGTGCCAAGCTAAAAAAACTGGATAAGGGCTTCCTAAAGGCTTCATATGCATGCCAGTAACCGGGCATATACAAAATGTGTTCTTTTAGTCTAATCTTGGGTTTCCAATCTTTTTCTACCGAATAGCGTCGTACAGCAGAACGGTGCCTAGATAACCAGACCTGACTGAAAATAAGTTCCTCCGACCACAGCGCTCACGAAACAGCGAACGCGTACAATGTCAGAGAGATGTAGAAATTTATTTTCACTACCTCAGTCATGTTCTCTGACATGACTCTTGGCGCATGTATTACAGCGCAAACAAGGAAGCGGGCGCCAATATATCGTGAGTGCACTCGCGTGAGAATTACAGTCAGCGAGGGCGAATGCGAACCGCTGCTTCTCGCCCTTGGTGCTCGAGACACGCCGCCAGCGCATCTAAAAACTAACGAGAAGATTGCACCCACGCCCGCAATGCGTAGCCTGTTATCAAACCCACGCCGCGCACGCCGTTCGAGGCGGCCGTGGTTTAATTATCGTAAACGTGAAGCACAGTACACCAAACATAACAAGCGAGCAGGTAACAAAAGAGAAAAAGGTACGGTACTCACAGAACATATGCGAGAAGCAGCAGTGGGTTCCCAGCAGTCTCGCTTTACTTGTGCCAGCCAACGTTTTCTTCGGTTGGAGTCAGCCGGGAAACGAAACATCCGTGTGCCCTTCCTGCAGTGGTTCGAGCACTGCGGAACGCAACACCCGGGCATTGCTGCTGCGTAAGCTTCCTGGCGCACTTAGTGCAACAACCGACAACATATGACTGTCCCACTCAACGATGAACGGCGATGAAGACGCAACTGCTGCAGCAGCTAATGCGCGCCTATGCACGGCGGGGAACAAGATGGCGCGGCGTCTTCCCGTAACCAAGGGTGTGACATTCCCGTAGAGCCAATGGGGACGATTTTGAAATGCGACGGTGGCGGTGCCTGGGAGTTGGCGGTAAAAACATAAATTGCTCAAAACTTTGCTCGCTATGCTTGCGCCGGTCGCTGTCGTCTGCTGCCACTGCGCTGCAGCGTTGCCCGCGGCGGCACTGGCGGCGCAGACGCGTTGTGTCATTGACTCCAGCCGCGTTTGCTGCCAGATACCAGGATCGCTGCAATCGTTCCGACCGTGGCGACACTTATGGCGCGGACGCGCAACTTGCAACATGCCACAGCACTGCCGTAACCATGACAACACACGCGCTGGCAACATGGGTCTTAGCGGGAGGCGGCATGTGCTGTGTCAAAGGAAGTCACCACCCTAAGCCGGGAGGGGGCGCGACATGTAGGCTCCCTAGGGGGCCCACGCTAGGCGGCTCGGTCCGGCGTGGCGCGGCACTGCGCACGTGTTTTTGCGACAGTTTGGTATATGCGGCTGCACTGCTGTGCTGTTTTAAACAAGTTCCTTTATTTTTCACCAACACCTTGTGTTTGGCTATCGTCGGCAGAGTAGCCGAATCTTCCAGCCAACCAAGCCAGCAAGCCCACAGCTGGTTAGTGCTGCGCTGAGTGCTGCGCAATGGGACGAAAGTGCTTCGTGCCGAACTGCAACTCGGGCTACCGGACTTGTGCGGAGCGTGTGCCACTATTCAAAGCTCCGTCCGACAATGTTCGTTTGGAGATGTGGCGCCGTGCGATTCCGAGGGCAGACCGGACGTTAATGCCCACTGATCATGTCTGCGCCAAGCATTTTGCAGAGGACGCGATATCCCGGGCGAATTACGCGGAGCTCAATAGAAGAGTGCTACTTCACGCGGAAAAGAGGCCCGTGCTTTCCAGAGATGCAGTTCGTACTTTATTTCCGAACTGTCCCAAGTATCTGACGCGGCCAGAGCGACATAGAAAGCCACCTCGGAAGGGGAAACCTCCTGCACAAGCATCTAAGCGATGTCGGCCGAAGGTCGACGACAGCGGTGTGATGCAGCCTCTCCAAGCTTCCTTGCCTGCTGTGATGATGCCTGCAGATCCGGAAACAGCCTTGGAGCCAGAGGTTAAGCGACAGCTTCTTGACTCTGACTCTGCCACTCTGATATGTCTGGCACTAGATGGTGCAACAAATACACTGCCTCGTGGTGCTCAACCAAGTAACATGGAGGTAAGCTACTCGCTTTATGCGCGCTCGGTTGCTTTTTTTTAAATAGCTGCAAATATTCTATACACAATTTTGTTTCATGCAGATTGACAGCACGATTCAGGACTGCGCTGCAGACGGCACCGTCGCTGCTAGTTCGTCTCACTCTTACAGTTATCCAGAAGAATACCTAAAAGAAGGGAAGGCGATTGAACTGCATCACAATACAGTTTGCTTCGCTCAGGACAGAGAAGAATGCCGGGTAAACTAGCTTTGGCTACTGCCATGACTTCGTGCTTTTTTGGCCGAGAGAAGACTATATACTCAGCGTCATTTTTCTTGTCATCCTGTCATATCTCAGTTTAACCATTACCTGCATCATTGTGAAATGAGCTCTTTCAGCAACCTGCATTCACAGTGTTGCAACTGAAATTTTTTTCCAGCGCAGTTGTCAGGGCTATTTAGCACAAATTGTTGCTGCAAGTCGCTTTCTTATCTCGATATTCTAGCTTTGCTCGTTATATCATCATTACCTTTAACCTTCCTGCACACTTTTGTCGTCTAGATTGGCAGCCCAGAAGGCGACGGCATAGCAGCCAGTTCCTCTCAACGCAGCAGCATGAACAGGATTCCTGTTGAACCCAAAGGAAACTCAGAACATAGCAAAGACAAGAAACAGCACAACGCCACACCTTCGTACACCCTGGGCAGAGAAGAGCCGGTGTCTTTCTCACTGCTTTGCGAACGTGCATCAAGTATTCAGCTCCCCAGCAAAGCATGGGCAGTGCAAGTAGTCGAAAACTTTGGACTGCATGCTGTGATTTTTTCTGAAGCGGCTTTGCCAAACACTCTAGACTGTAACCACCAAGCTTATCTCCGCAGAACAGTACATGTAACACCTTCCACTGACGGCTCTCTGTCGGTGAGGACATTTGTTCATGGCCGCTCTATAAATGTCGAGAGTGTGAGCAGTGACTGAAGTATGAATTCTGTGAGTACAGTAGAAATTGCTCTTCAATGTTTCCATGACAACATGTGTGCACCGGTGGCCCCTCTAAAGAAAAGTTTAACATCCATCCAGACTGTGCATATGTTGACATTTGTGGAATGTGGCGGCACAAGCGTATGATGCTTACTGGTGGAACAATCTGCAAGGCTTGTAAACGACTGAAAGATGTGCTCCGTATCCATCATGCCAGGCAAAATAAAAAGGCAAAGTGAGGCATGTTCGTTTCATAGCAAGCCCATCAAAAAAGGCCAGGGTTGAGAGGATACGCAAAGCGAGAAATGCCTGTTTTAAATCCAAGGTACGGCTTCTAAACGGGAAAAAGAAAGTTGAAGCAGAATTTGCTAAGTGCAAAGAAAAGCTAGAACGTCTAAATGACGAAACTATTGAACGTCTCTTTAAGGAGGCAAACCTTCCCGAGGCTCAGCAGCACGTTTTTAAAGAGTGTGTGGCAGCCTGAAAGGTTGATTCAAAGAAGGGCCGAAGGTGTTCTGACCGCTGGGTACTGCTCTGTCAGCTCCTACATATTCGGTCACCTGCAGGATACAAATTTCTAATGGAAAATGAAATTGTAGCATTGCCATCAATCAGAACAATACGTCGTCACATGGCGACGGTCGGCTTCAAGTCTGGCTTTGACAGCAATTTTTTTGCTGCTCTAAAGAAGTTGGCAAAGAAGGACTGTTTTCAACAACACGGTATGATAATTTTTGACGAAATGTAAGTCCGCAAGAGTAAACGTGTCAATTCAAGTACAATGACATATATATGATTGACTTCAGAGACAGTAGACCCAGGCGAGCTTGCTGACCATGCTCTGGTTTTTATCTTTTGCCCTTTTGGTGACAGCTATGCCCAACCAATTGGAGTCTTCGCTGCCAAATGTTCAACAACAGGCACCGTCCTTGCGCAGTTGTCCTTCAAGCACTTGCGCTCATGGAAGAAGCTGGTGCCAAAATTCATGGGTTTGTTCGCGATGGGGCATCGACGAATAGAAGTATGTGGAGCACACTGGGTATAAGCGGGAGCTTCAAGACTGTTGCAACTCTTTCACCCACCCAAGTGACCCTTCAAGAAAGGTGTTCGCCTTTTCGGATGTGCCTCACTTATTGAAATGTATTAGAAATCGCTTCAAGCCGCAGAGGTACCTGAAGAAGGAAGGCAAATGGATTAGATGGGAAGATTATAGTGCAGTTTATAAGGAGGACCAGGACAAAGCTGGAGGCTTGCCCGTGTGTTCAAACATAACATACAGTCACGTTTATTCAACTACTTGTGAAAAAATGCGTGTGAAATTGGCTCCGCAAGTGTTCAGCCGCTCTATGGCATCGGGCATTAAATTCTACAGAGAACAAGGTGTACGCCGCCTTAGTGACAGTAAAGTAACTGAGGAATTTACTTTATTTTTGAATGATCTTTTCGATGCACTAAACCGACGTTTTCCGGCTGAAGGCATTACAAGGCAGAATTCAGACCTTGGGGTTATTAGCCGCGGAATTCAATGGCTTGACAGCTGGGAGAAGGAACTTGAGTGCGGCTTGATAACAAAAGACATGTTTCTCACTAAGAGTACCTGTGAGGGCCTTCGGGTCACACTAAAATCAACAAGAGACGTTTGTAATGTACTCTTGGAGGATTTGAATTTCAAATATGTTTAACAAGCAAGATGAACCAAGATCCACTTGAACGCTTCTTCGGAAAGATAAGATTGACCGGAAAACAAAATGACCAACCCTCAATGCCGACTTTCTTGCAGTTGTATTAGACATTGTCTGTTTACACCCTTCTAAAGCCTCCTAAATTTTACAACTGCATGTAGTTGAAGGAGAAAAGCCACTCCAAGATGTATCAGATTTCAGGGTTCTGATAAGCTCAAACCATGTCAATGCGTCATCATCTGACTTTGTAGATGTTGAGAAGCAGAAACTAGAGAGCCTTATCTGCGTAGACGACTGGGAATGTGATGACATCATCAGCCAAACGAAAGGAGGAGCAGAAATTGAAGTTGAAGTCTGCATTAATTGTCTTTTATTCATGACCAGGAAACTGAAAAAAATTCACAAACTGTCCTACATGCAAATCAGCGTTAAGTTCAGAAAATAGCAGTACGCAAGCGTGCATAAAGTTTTGGTATGTAGACAGGATCGATTAACCTCTTGCCACATCTGTGTACGCCGTGAGCAGACAACACACAGACGATGAGCGGCGATGCGGTGGCCGGGAAGTGTGAACGAGACAGCATTTCGGCGGCCGCGGATTCCGCTTCCTCTCGCCGCCAAATGTCCAAGTGTGTGAACGCGCCATCAGCCTCCTCTACGGCGCTGCGGCGACGGAGCCGAAAACCGCGGCAGCAACGGAGCAGAGCGGTGTTCTAATCGAAAGAGCCGCCGGACACCGGCAAACCAGTTATGGCTTGCGCTCGCTTCTCCCTCGTGACTCTACGCCAGTGCCTTTTTTTCCCCGCGCGTGGAAAAAAAAAAACAGCGGCTGCGGGGTCCGAAGGACATGCCGAAGTTGTAGTGAGAGTCGTCTGTCCTCTGTTTGCGTTGCTTTGCTTGACTATTATCGCAGAAAAAACAACGCGATATCGTGAGCGGTGGCAAAAGTTTGAAGTTAACTGAATAACTGCGCAACTCCACAGTTTTTACAGCGAAACACCACGCGTACAGCACCAAAACATATTTATACGCATATAGCAAGCTACTATTAAAGCGCTGCGCGCACTGCAGTCACATTATTCTGGCCAGTATGAACGAAATCGAACATATGTAGGGGGTAATGAACGCTGTTATCAATACAGGATTGGTGTGCCGGAGCTTGCTAGATTGGTCTTTATACTAACGTTTGAGAATTAGGCTAGCAAAACAGTTTGGAGAATTTTTTTAGCAGTATCGCCTAATACACATGCCAATTTTCAGATTTTTCTCGATAGCAGAACTCTATGATTGTCTCAATGAGAGCCCGGTTTTGAAACCTAGGAGCCTGTCCCACATATGGCACCACACAATCACAACGAACTAACACATGATTTGTATACAAACTGCATGGCATGTCTTCCAGGTTCCGCAAGGTTCAAACCCCTCTCCCTAAAATACTCAGCACGATCAGAACATCAAAATTGCTTTTAAAAAATGGCATTCCGGGAACGGGCCCTCGAAATGATTGGTCCACTAGGTTTACGTGCCACGAACCATACTTACACAGTATTACTCAAACTCTCTTCCTTACCAAGTAAAAAGAGAATACGAAAGTACATCAAAGACACCCTCACGTGTCGCCGGCTTCCTGAGAACCCGTGACCTGGCGGCTCCCTGCATTACGGCAATTATCGATCTCAACCGAGCCGCTACAGCCGCAAGTAACAAACTACTCGTCTACGTGCCCACTGTTGACAGGCGTCCCCCCAAAATCTGGAAAGCGGCGCCAGCCTATCGTTGCTGCCACTGAACGTGCGCCAGCATCCCTTTTGTAAGTACACCTACGTTTCGTTAACCCGGCCCACTTCTCGAGAGCCGCTGGTATGCCCCGTCCTCGGGCTTCGGCGCCGCCGCGGCTGTGTCTGCTCGCCGCGCCCGCACCTGACCGTACGTTACGCTTATTTGTTCTCAGCATCGCGCGAGCGTCCAGACTCGTCTCGCCCGTCGGTGAGGACCCCTCAGACCTAGGTCGAGAAATCCAAATACGCAACAGCGGTGCTACTTGAGCGCAACAGATGCAAATTCGCTTATCGTATATCCCGCGTCCAATGCAAACACTAAACTCATCGGAGACTGGTTTACCTGGAACACCTCGTATATTGCCAAGTAAAATAAAACCGTCATCCGCTCTCTGTTCCTTGGCAGCGGGCGCTTTTGGGGGCGCATGACATGTGCATCTAACGACGGAGAAAAGAAAAAAAAAGGGGGGGGCTTCTTTTTTTGTGCCCGGTGGTGGTGGTGGAAACTTCATTAGACACAGGGGAGTTTAGGACGCGCACGGCTCCACTGCACTCAAACGTTCATGTCCCGGAGGCTCATGACGCTGGCAGCCCGGCCTGTGGCGATGGCTTGCTTGGCCGGATGCTGGGAGCCCGCGCACCCACGCATCGCCGCCGCCGAAGCCGCGACACTCGCCAGCGCCATCTCTCGCTCGCAGCAAGCAAACCGTGGGTCACGTGAGGCGAGCTCGCGCTGTGACTGGCACGTTTTTTGTGGGGCGGGGCTCCGTCGCCGCCGCTGGACGGAAACGTGGGAGAACAAACTCTGCTCAACTGCGCATGCGCGCCTGGAACATAAGTGGAAAGGAGGACAGGTTTCTTTGCTCGGCGGATATGACGTGAAACGTTATCGTTTTTTTTTTTCCATAAATAAGTCTTGAACCCAGACGCCCGCTTGCCCAGCCGATCTAAACATCCTAGAAGAGGCGATAATCCAGCCCACTGCCGGCCGGCTGCAGTAGCGTTTGTTCTATGCGTTTGTCTCCTGTCTCCGGGTCTCTGGTAAGCGGCGTGTTGCTGTTTGCTCTATGCGTGTCTGGTCTCGGGCGAGCGATGTGTTCCGTCCTACTGCGGCATGACCCTCGAAAAGAGTGATATGCACCACCCTTCATTTGGCGTTTGCGTCTTCCGATGGCTGTTGCAACAAGGCTATTGCATTGTTTTCTACCTTTTTTGCTGTACTATGCGTACTAAGACAAGACATACGTTAGGATGGGCTAGAAAAAGAAATAATTCTGCCCTGCGCTCACGTGCCCCCCTTTTTTTTTTCTTGCGGAAAGTGCGGAGGAAACTCTATCGCTGTTATGAAAGGTGTGCTTGAGAGATAATGTTTGATACCTGCTGGTACAGTTTCTTTGTTCATTTTGTGTTTCTTTATGTTGGACCCTTCTCCTTTCCAGGTGATATCTTGGACCGGTGGTGAGCACAAACTAAGATTTGAACAGCTTTTTTTGAGTGTAAGGTGGTGTGTTCTGTAGCGGTATGGCTTTAATCCAGATTTGGTGTGTGTTTGAGATGCTTGTTTGTGGTTACGCTTGTCTATGTTTAGCATTGCATGTTCGAGGCACATTTTAGTGCACGTCTCAGCTGTCCACACGTTGCTGTGCTACTGTACTGTCGTACGTAGTACGTACTACATGCATGGTGCTGTGGTATGCAGTACATGTGTAAGGTCGGTGACGCCTTTCGAGGGCCTGCACTGCCAGACTGCATTAACAACATCATGTCATTAATGATGCACACTCTTAGTGACACGAGAGCAGTGACTGTGTGGTCCCTTTGCTTGTATTACAACCATTTCATGTGCACCATGGCAGGCAAACATGCCTGTCTTGGCATCATTACCAGGATGCTTACATGAGGTCCATAAACGAAAAGCCGTTGCTTTAAACTTGTACTGACTACAGATCAGAAGTGAGGAAGAAGAAATGGATTGCTAACTTTGTCATTAATGATTAATTTATGCCCTTGTTGACCACAGTTCGTTACACAAGTCCTGTGCGTACATTTTATCCTAGCTGCATGGAACTTTGCATAAATAGCATGGGAGCATGCGAGCCGCCGCAGTGGCCGAGTGGTTATTGCACTCAGCTGCTGGCCCAAAAGACGTGGGTTCGATCCCGGCCGCGCCGGTCGAGTTTCGATGGAGGCGAAATTCTAGAGGCTGATGTACTATGCTATGTCAGTGCACGTTGAAGAACACCAGGTGGTCGAAATTTCCGGAGCCCTTCACTACCGCGTCCCTCATAGCCTGAGTTGCTTTTGGACGTTAAAAAACCCATAAACCCTAAATGCATGCGAGGCTGCCTACGTGCACCAGTTTTTTTTTAGTGTGTGTAGCAGCGTAATCATGTGAAAAATGAGTATACATAGCCAGGCTCGCGTGTTGTTGCAGCTCTAGTGATGTGTAGCTGCACGCTGTGCGAAAAAAATTTTACATGTCATGAGCAGAGCGAGGCTATTTTGAATCCTGTGGTCTTGCATGATCAAAGGGCAGGGACAGATGGACAAAGGACAGGAACAGATGTACAGCAACAAACTTTATGGTCAACTAATAACTGCATAGAGCAAAATACAAGATAGAAGAGCACTTACAGTCCATGCGTGCACAAACAGATTTTGAACTCGGTTCCCATTGACATGGCCTAAATGTCTTGGCAAGGTGTTCAGTGAACATCGAAATGTCTTCGTCGTTTGTACATTGCGTATTGGGTGAAACAGCTCAACTGGATCAAAGATTGAAAGAAAAAGAAAACACACAAATGAGTTGTTTCACCCAATCGGTACCCATACCAGCTCGCCCAAGTTTCCATCCTTGTACATTGTTCTTTTTGTCTTGGTGGAAGCCTTTGGACCACTGCTATCTGTATGAGTGGATGTACTATCACCAGCAGAAGTTTACGGGATGTGTGTGCGGAAAAAAATTTCTTCCTGCTCAGTCACTCAAGCCATTTGCTTAAAATGCATGAAAATAGTTGGGGCCTACATGTTCCTTCCTCTTGTAACAATATAAGGCGACTGGGTAGAGAGGTGGAGCTACAATACACGTTTTTCCAAGAAATCTCGTCCCGTAAACTTTTGCTGCCGGTAGTACATCGTACCATTCTAACACTGTTGCATAACTAAGTTGGAGAATTGGAAATGTTCAGGGGTGAAGTGCAGTCCCACCTCACCAACAGTGGTGATCCACCACTTTGTTTTGTTCATGGTAATTTAAGAATGGCCTGTTTCTTAGTCCCCTGGTTGTTTGCTATGTTGTCTGTACCAACTGTTGCACCTTCCTTGGTCCCTGTTCCATCTCATCCTCACTGTTGTCCTGCCCATGCACACCATGCTTGTTTTCTTTTCACTTCAATTCATTTCCATTATACAGTTCCCTCAGTCTAGTCTTCGGGGACATCTTGCACCATCCTGGCACACAAACTTATCCAATTGAGCAATGAAAAATGTTGCATACCTCTGTCACACGGGCACTGCAAAGGCCTTAGAGAATTATATCCTTCCGTTCAAAGGTGCACAGTACACATTTAAGTGCCATAAGTGTTGCACCTTTGCCACAGAGAGCCTTGGAGGCAAAGGTGGCCGTCAGAGACATTTGAAGCCCAAAGGAGCGGCCTTCGAGAAGCTGCAATCATAACACCATCCATTGTAGAAGCAGCTAGAGGTACCTGAAACCATCATACTGATACATAAAAATGTCTGTCTGGATCTAGTTTTTTTGCTTGTCTTTAAACTGGGCTATAATCTCGTATGGAGCAGCAACACCAGCCACTCATAATGGCCAGGGCAATAAAGACCTGCTATTGCTGACAAGCAAAGCTCTCAGTAATTCTTTCATGAATGAAGTATGCTTAAATAAGTTTGCAAGCTCAACAAATGAATAAATTACTCCACTTCAGTTTTGAAGCTCTCGCTTCTCCCCTTCATGCAATGCTAGGGGCTCTGAAGTCCGACTGTCCCATTATTGAGTTGCACGTGTAGCAGCATCGCTACTCCTTTCAGGTCTTCCTCCTTTGGAGAAACGATACTCCTTTGCTGAAAATGCCTTTGAGGACTGCCGTATGACAATGGTATTGGTAACTGCTCAGGAAGTCATAAATTTCACAAAGTAAACACAGTATAATTCTCCACACAAGATTCCTCGTGCAACAATTAAAAATGTTGATTCATTGGAAGCCTGGAAGTGTATATCAAGCTTACCATATGTTTGGCTGCTGTCCCTGTATGTGGCCACCTTCATTACCTCGAGATCCAGCACCAGTGCCTAGCAACTATGGGGTGCATAACAAAGAAGCAGATCCCCACGCTTTTGTGGATGAAATGCATGGCAATGCACTCAGTTACAGCGTTATTCCAGAAGGATTGTATTTCATGGCCTGAATCAGCCGCAGATAAGGCCACCTTCAAAGAGCAGTCAACCCCGGATGAACTGTTCTGACACCTCCATTTCTTTTTACCACTGCAGTAATTATATGCTCCATGTGAGCCCATAGTCAAATGAGAATGTGCTTTATTGCTTCTGTTCCAAGCAACAATTCTGCACTGCCATTCTAAATACCTGACGTTTAGATTACTGTGCTCTGTTCAGTAGTGTTAAATCAATTTACTAGATAATGAACATCTGACCACTGCCATCAGCCGTAATGATGCTGATCCGACACTAATAGGTGGGTTTGCACTCCACTGTGGCAACAGCTCAAATCGAGCATAAAGCACAGCCATTTTGTCTTGATTAAGCAATGATGCATCTTTTAACAAGTAAGAGGTCACTTAGATCATGCAAGACTATTTCTGTAGCCAGTGTGTGCCTAATCATGGTATATCAATGATCTAATTCACACACCAACTTCTACACCCCTTCTATTTGATATGCCTACAGAATATCACAGTCCCTCGTCTTAGTCTCAGTCTCCTGGTGACAGTTTACCGTATTGTCTTTGCCATCTGGTGAACCTTCTCTGATTTCTGATCTACCTTCTTTCTCTTTACTTCGATTCGTGCACACCAAGCAGATATTTGCTTACGCAGCCCAGCACACAGCAGCGGAGTCAGAACTCTGCCTAATTTTCTAGGGCACTAACTTTCTGTAGACTGACACAGAGTTCAGAATAGTACTGGGCCAGGCTGTAGCTGCCTTAGTAAAATGGTGTCTTCAAGCTGTAGGAAGGTTCAGAGCCAAGTAGGCATCCATCAATCCTACATTATGGCGACATGCACTGAAGAAGACTTCCAAGATGTTCTCTGCTTCACTTGATTAGGGCAGTAAGAGCAGCAGGCTCAAGTGAGTTTGCTGTGTTCAACATTGCTGTATGTGATTGTCACACTGTCACCAACACTGCAGCATTGCAGGCAAACTGGCACCCTCATTGAACAAACACTGTGCTCAAACTCCAACAGTGCTCGTTGTGCCAACGCTTTGGGGATATGAACATTGACAGTGTAACCTTCTGCTATTTGATTAGATCATTGCACAGCTATACAGGACATCATTGTGGAGGTACTAGGAGTGTGGTGGTGGTGTAACGAGAGTAGTACTCCTGAGGTGCTGCGGGCTAGTCAGGAGAGATTTGAGGAGTGATGCTGCGCACATGATTGATAGCACCACCTGCAGCCATTACTGGGGAGCGTTAATGTGAGAAGTTGGGTTAGTTGGTACCTATTCATGGTTAACGAGCATAAAAAAAGATGAAGGCGGCAGATAAAAAGATGACACAACACAAGCACTCACTCGCAACTGAATGTTTATTTGGAAAAAGAAAACAGTTTTATATGCACAAAGAAGGTGGAGATACAAAGAAAACAAGGAACAAAAATTCAGTGAAGCCGCACCAGGAATCCTAATTACAAATGGTTTACCCATGCATTAACAAAAGATCCTAAAGCAAAAAAAATACGCCAGGCAAAATCAAGTGTCATCAAGGAAAGCTATTTCATGGCTTGTTAGAATGACTGAAGAGATGCTGATGCACGTGCCAATTTCGCTCCCTTAAAGGTACACTTAAGAGGAATCTCAACTCGTCTTATTTACGGTGGGAACTCGATCTACCGTTCCGAGCATTTTTAGAAACTTACAATTATTCTCCTGTGCGGCCGATTTTCCTAATTTAAATCGGATTAAACGTCCCGGCTCCCACCTTTTTTTGAACTCAACGCTGAAGGCAGGAGAAGTCAACCAATGCATGTCGTGCCTTTCAGCCAGTCCCATGGCAACTTTGGTTTCGCTTTTATTTTGTTTTTTGGGCTTCTGTGAATATAAAGTTTGAGTCGCAGACAACATAGCCGCAGACTAGGTCCACGGAGGAGGAGGAGAAGGAAATAACTTTATTTTCCAACAGAAATGGCATTCCCCACCTCCTTCGGTACTAGGCCGGGGAGGCAGGAGGCACCGCTTTACATGCTAGCCGGGAGGTCATATCTCGGCAGCCTCTTCAGCTGGTCGGATGAGGCGGAGCCGGAGCTCAGGGTCAGAACTACGCAGCAGGGTCTCCCAGAATTCTTTGGAATTGGTATTCAGTGCCCTACCAGGAGAATTCAGGCATTCCCGGATTATATGGTTGAGGAACCTTCTCAACCCGCAGTATGTACACCCGTGTGATCTTACCTGCTGGAACATATGGTTCGCCAGGATCGGGTATGGCTATGTGTATGTATGGAGTCATTTCCACGCTACTGCCTGCTTATTAAGACGGGTCCGGTAGGGGTACCAGCCTATGTTCCAATCCGTAATGTTAAGTAATTTCCCCATATTTTGCCAAGCTTTCACCACTCTGCCCGAGGGGGTCCTACTAGCCCAGTGGTATAAACTTCGAGCTAGTTCATGAGCCGCCTCATTGCCGGGGGCGGTGGCATGCACAGGTGTCCAGATCAACGTAATTTTCCTCGCACTTTGTTGCTGGTTGAGAATCTTTGCCGCCCCGGACGAGATTTTTTCCTGCACGAAAATTTTGGATGGCAGTTCCACTGTCGCCTATGATGGAATTTCCTTCTGTGCCAACGCAGGTGAGCGCTGCCACAACTTCCTCCACCACTACAGCGGAGCACACCCTTAGGGAGGCAGCCGTAACGGCATTTTCGTGGCCATCTACTACCGCGGCTACCGCTCGTCCATCGCGGCCACTTGTGGCGTCCACATACGCTACCTGCTCTGAGAGCATCTTACTATACCGGAGACCAGTGGTTTCCGCTCTTTTCTCCCTTCTGGTCTTACTATGCTCGGGTTGCATATTCTTAGGTAAAGGGGGGATGGTTAGCCACCTCCTGATTTTGCTCCTTAATTTCTGCCTTCGGTGTAGGGCCCCCTGTTCGGACTGATTCCTACTTTAGCCAGGATAGTCCTGTCCATTTTTGTGGCTATCTTATCAATCCGTGCTGCGCGCACCGCTTCCACCAGTTTCGCCCACGTGTTGTGCATCCCGAGCTATAGAAGTCGCTCCGTGGATGCACGTGCACATGGGCAGGCCCTGCGCGTGCTTGACGCATCTACGTATTAACCCATCAATAATCATCTTTTCCGCAGACTTGAAATCGAGATAAGGTGTACAGTAGCTGACTCTGCTGAATATGAAAGCTTGTACCAGCTCATTAAATTCTTTTCTTTTAATACCTGCCTTTTGCTCGTTCCTTTATTCGCTCCAACTGCCCGGGTAGCGCGCACACAACCGGGTTGCGTTAAAGAGTAGGGGACAACACCAATCCCTGGGGGGTGCCCTTGTTGCCCAGCCCAATAGTGGAAGATTCAGTAGACTGGAATTTTACGCAGGCCATCTTACTGGAAAGGAAATTTCACACATAGTTGAAAGTTTTAGTGCCAACATTTAGATTACCGAGACGTTTGAGCACAGACTCGTGCCTTATGTTGTCAGAGGCTTTCATCAAGTCTAGCCCTGGGATCACCTTCGCATCCTTCGACCGCGAGTCGACGATGTCATGCTTAATTTGCAGCATGATATCCTGCGTGCACAGATGAGGGCGGAACCCGATCATTATGTGCGGCAGGAGGTCTTGCTTTTCCAGGTATCCGATTAATCTCGTCTGGATGACTTGTTCTATTAGCTTTCCTACGCACGAGCTAAGTGATATGGGCCTGAGATTCCCTAGCTGCGGAGGCTTGCCCAGCTTAGGTATTTAGATGACATTTGCCGATTTCCATTGCTGTGGCAGCTCGCCCTTTTCCCAGCATTCTTGCATGAATTCCATTAGGTAACCTATCGAGGTAACCTGTCGAGGTATCATCAGAGTATTTGTAATCCCATCGGGACCCAGGGCAAACTTTGTGCGGAGTCTAACTAATTACGCTCTAACTTCCGCTTCCGTGAAGGGGGCATCAAGCGCCTCATTGGGCGCACCATCATAGTCTGAAGGGGAGTTTGTTGGGTCTCACCCACATAGGGTTCTATTAGTTCCTGCATGAAATCGTCATCGCTGCCATCAAATGAGTGTCGAGCTTTGGAGAGTGTGACTTCCGATTGGGTTTTCGACTTTTCCGGGCCAAGCAAATGGCAGAGGATACCCCACGTATTAGAGAGGGTCATCGCTCCCTTCATCTAGTCACATTTGCTACCCCAATTTTGTTCACATAATTTAAGAGTAATCCTCAATTTCTTATTGTGTCGTGCCAACCTTCTCCGGAGGGTGCGGTTCCATTTCTGCTGCTTCAGATGTGTTTCCATGCTTTGCTTAGCCTCCCACATATGCAGGAGGTGGCTTTCGGCAATCTCAGGCGTCCTCCCCTTCTAAGGTTTTGGTAGCTTCCATGACGCTTGATTTTAGCTGTTTTCCCATTTCCCATCTCCAGATGTCGCAAAAGTGCTTCCCTTCCTGGTTGGATCTGATTGCTCTAAACTGGTCCCATTCGACGGTGGCCGGCGTGCATGCCCTGCGTGTTTTAAGGCCTTCGTTGAGGATGGATACCAGTATGTAGTGGTCGCTCCCAAAATTTAACTACGAATTGTGCCATTTGAGGCCATGGACGCTTTTTCAGAGGGTGAGATCCGGGGACGCATCCACACTAACACTGTTGCCCACTCACGTGGGGCTCTCGGGGTCAGTGTGTAACGAAAACTTCTGGTCGTGCATGTCCTCTCATAATTGTCTACCTTTTGAGCACTGATTAGAGTACCCCCAGGCCTGATGATGCACATTGAAATTCCCCACTACCACGAGTGGCCGGTTTTCGCTAGTTGTGAGAGCCTTGCTTAGCAGGGCTCTGATCCTCACCTTCTTTGTTTAGGCGAGCTGTATATGTTCAATAGAACTCTTTGATTTACGTATCACTCCGCCGATGGCAGAGCGGCAAGCTGCCATGGGACAGGCTGAAAGGCCCTCCATGCGTTGGTTGACTCCTCCTACCTTCAGCATCAAGTTCAAAAAAAAAGGCAGGAGGCGGGACGTTTAATCTGGTTTAAAGTAGGGAAATCGGCTGCACAGGGCAATAATTCGAGGTTTCTAAGAATGCTCGAGTGTGTGTAGATCGAGCGGTAAAAAGACGAGTTGTTTCCTTGATTCCTCTTCAGTGCACCTTTTAACTCGCGCGTGAATTAGTTGTGGTGTTGGAAAAGAGCAGAGATGTTCTCAAATTTCAGTGCTTTTGCCATGTTGTTGTCTTCTCCTCTGTCGTAGTCTAATGTGCGCTGATTAACCATGGATTACTAAAGAGGCTGTGCTCCTATTCTGTTCACTCAAGACATTTAGCCTTTCATTCTTCATCACTGTGCACATCAGACTTGTGTTTAACAGGGGATATGCATTTGTACTGGGAGCCGCCGCAGTGACTCATTGGTTATGGCGCTTGGCTGCTGACCTGAAAGACACGGGTTCGATCCTGGCTATGGTGGTTAAATTTCAATGGCGGCGAAATTCTAGAGGTCCGTGTACTGTGCTATGTCAGTGCACTTTAAGGAACCCGTTAAAGAAACTTCTGGAGCCTTTCACTATGGCGTCCCTCATAGCCTCAGTCGCTTTGGGATAGATGCTAAACCCCCAGAAACCAGCATTTGTACTGGAGATCATTCAAAGTCTGCTCTCATTGAATGCAACATTGCAAGCCATACCACTGCTGTGTACCTCCCACAGACATGTTGACTGAGCTTTTCAAGCATTCTCCAGGTGATATGCTGTTTGTACTTCTAGCATTTGATTGTTCAGACTGCAGCCTCCTTTTGCTGCATGCACCTGCAACACCTTTGTGCAGAGAACATACAGGTATCACCTCCTCCTTTCTTCCCACTGTATTTGACCTATTAGCAGGGTTGGTGGTGGTAGCTACTTTACTCCAAATTGGCTACTTTTTATGACCCTGTATGGCAATGAAAATTTCAGGCTGGCTCCCTGGCTACTTTGAACCTCATTTCGGCGCATTTACTGGCCCCCCTTTTTTTTTAACCGTACACTCCTTGCCAGTGGGAATGGTGTGCATCAAGGCATCCCTACGCGTGTCTAGTGTAGCTCGGGATCCTACACGTGCCTGAAACGAGACTCCAAAGGAGGTTACATCTTCAGAGACAACATTTCACTACACCAAAGTGCCTTGAGAGAGTGCTGCTTCCAGTTCCTAAAGCAAATGGTGATAAAACTCGTACAGCGGCTTCCAAATGCCTCGTCTGCACCTCAGTGGCTGCTTGCCATATATCCCGGTCACATAGAAAGCACGAAGAGCCATGAAGGCATACTGAAACTGCTTTTGCCTTTCTTGTGGGGGATCCTTCATCGGGCTGGAGTCGTAAATGAAGAAACTGTAAAGAATTAGCGTGCACTTGATCACATATTGTGTTTGAGTTTATGGCATGCTGTGGCATCGCACAGAGACGCTTGTGGCAAAAGCCCCTCTTCACACCTTGTGCAAGGCGCACTGAAAATTGTGTTACATTTTCTAATGCTGATAGTGCATGCCCTCCTATATGAACTTGACAAAAATCAGACGTGCAACAAAAATAAAGCTGCACTCGCTAATAGAGATTCCATGAATCAAGTTCAGTCTACGGCTTCCACTCGAAACAGCGTCACGCTTTAAGCGTGGCTATGTTTGGCCGCTTTTAGCTTCAGTTCTGGGTCTTTTTTTAATTGCACCCAGTGGCAACACTCCCCACCAGTTGTTCTGTCGTGGATACCACACCTTGCTCTATGATGGATCAGAAAGCACAACCATTTTGGCACCATGCAATCTTACTGAGCAGTAACTTCGGATCACCTGCTTGTTAACATCTCAAGACGCGACATGGTGAAAAACTGTCATTATTGCTTCTTCTCGATGTAGTTTTCCCTCAGGCCTGTAGTTCTCTTTGAAATTTCTTACTGCATAGCGTACTGTACCCTTGAGCTGTCCTTCTCAGTCTACCACTTCATCAGAATAGGGCTGCCATTCTCAAAATGAATGACAGAGTTGACTCTTGGTGTGAAATGCTCAAACTACTGCTCCAATTCACTTGACGTGTCAACCCTCGTAAGTCACTAGGATTGCTGTTTTTCTGCTGAGACCAAGGGCCGACTGTAAGCTGAGGCTCGCAGCTAATCTCGTGGCAGGCTTCCGAACTTCCTTTGAGCAGTGAACTTTGTTCTGACATCCTTGCTTGCTGCCCCTCGAACATTGTTGATCACCACCAGAATCGGTCTGTTCATTTCATACAGTCGTCGTGCTCGCATGTAATTGCATAGTGTAGAAGAAATAACCCGAGTCCCATTGCAGTCAGTTTACAGACTTTAATTTAATGCGCAATTTGCAATGTGCCTACATGATGAATGAGCACAACACACTTCTAAAGTAGCACATAAGTTGACATGAGAACAGTAAACATGGAATGAACTCTAACCACCAATATGCGCAGAAAAACAGGGATCAAAGGAATGAAATGAAAGTTCGCACGGTCTATGTTCAGAGACACGGCACAAGGTGTAGCATCACCTTTCAATGGAATCATTCCATTTTGTGGCGCTGCACTGCTGGAGGTTTCACCCACTTTCTAAGCGAGTCCAATGATGCTGATAGTGCTTGAGGTCTGATGTGGGGTGCAATATCTGGAGCGCTAGTAGTGTGGTATGGTGCCGTCTAAACCCACAGCCAAGTGCCTTCTAATTTGAACGGAGAGCGTGCCCTCCTCTCCCGGCGCAGGTCAAAGGGCAAGCGTACACTTTCCTGTCCCTCTAAAGAATGTTTTTCTGTTCCCTGCCAGTCATCTGGAGAGTCATCTTTCTCCGCACTTGCTCCCAACTCACGACATGTGAGTAGCGGGAAGCTGTTGTCTCTGAAGAGATTCTTGTCATCCTCAGTGGTCTGAAGCCACCGTGATGGCTAAGGCAACAACTGCCAGTTCATCGAGCTTTGCACTGAAGCCGCCCACAGCGATCACATTCGACCGGTCATCGGAATGATCAGCCTGGATGCTGGACTTTGACGATTACCGCTACGCATCCGGTCTCAACAGGCAAGACCAGGGACGCAGGCGCAAACATTACTCTGCGTGATGGGCCGCCAAGCCAGATAGATGTTCAACATGTTCACTCTCCACTGAAGACGCGAAGAACTATCACCTTGTCAAGGGAAAGTTTGACTGACACTTCGTTGAAAGAATGAAGTTGACGAATCAGCATGCTTCAACTTGTGTGAACAGGAGCCCACAGAGACAGTCGACGAATACATCATTCTGCTCTACAACATGCCAGTCTGTTGCGATTACGGTGAACTGCGGGATCGATTAATCCTGGCCGTTTCATTTTCGGTCTCCGTGACAAAAGACTTTTGGGAGCATTCCAGCTAGATACTGGCCTTACCCTCGTCAAAGCACTCTCCAAGACTCGACAGAAGGACTAAGTGCATCATCAACAATAGTTGCTTCAAGTTGCGGGGCGGGGAGCCCATTCATCAAGACAGACGGCGCTGCTCTGGATGCTGTCACTCGCACAAAACACCAGAAACAGAAAAGTTGCACATGACCAGCCATCTTCGTGAAAACGAGCAGCTAATCTTGCAGCTACTGCGGGGGAACGCCTCATCCTTGGCCTTCATGTGTGGCTAAATTCGAGAAATGGTCAACGTGCAAGAATAAGAGACACTACGCTTGCATCTGCAGAAAGTTTGTCTAAGGACATCTCAGCACTTGAGTAAGAAACCTTGGTGCTCTCTTGGTGCACTCACTCGCATCTTGGTGCTCCCAATCAACTAGCCGCTGCTCAGAACATCGGGCTCGTGGAAGTTGGCATCAGCGGATTTCGATTGGTTGCGAAGGTCTACAAAGGGCTCAAGTGTCCATTCTGCCAAATTCCTCCTTCTCCGGCATACCAAGCGCTGACCGCTTTTAGCACACCGATAAGGCAGTTCTGTTTCACAATACTTCTCTTTGGCACCATGTCAGCGCTGAAATACTTTCAAAATCTTGTCCGAAACTCTCAGCGGATTAATTGGAGTGGTCAGTCACAAGGATGATATTGATACGTGGCGGCTAGAAGCAGCAGTAGAAGGAGCAGAGGTAACCTGCTACGCAAGGAACCGATGGCTTGGAGTAGACTCTCAGCACACAAGCGCGCACCTCAGCGTCGTCTTCGTTACCAGCCACTTCATCGTCCTCCCAGTGTCCGTAGCATGACCCCCCCTCGCGGCAAAAGCACCGTCCCGGTGCACACTACACAGGCCAGCTAGACGGTGAGTTGTAAGGTTTGAGGCGGGACACACGGACGATGTCGGTGCGGGGTGCAGCGGCCGGAGATGGCGGATGTAGCGGGGTGATCTCGTACGTCACCGCAGTCACCGGACGTACGACCCGATAAGGGCCTGTATATCGGGGGAGCAGTTTTTCACAAAGGCCCACACGGCGGGAAGGGATCCAGAGTAACACAAGGGAGCCAGGAGAGTAGGTGACTTCAGGACGGCGACAGTCATGACGTCGTTTCTGATTGACTTGGGAGGCCGACAGCCTCTGGCGGGCGACAAGACGGGCAGCGTCGGCGCGAGCGATGGCGTCCCGAGCGTAAGGACTCGTGGAGGCGGTGGCGGGCAGTACACTGTCGAAGGGCAGCAAAGGATCGCTGCCAAAGAGAAGGTAAAAGGGGGAGAAACCGGCTGTATCGTGACGCGTAGAATTGTAGGCGAATGTAACAAATGGGAGGCTAATATCCCAGTCGCAGTGATGGTCGGAGACGTACATGGAAATCATGTAGGTGAGGGTATGGTTCAGACGTTCAGTGAGGCCGTTCGTCTGCGGATGGTAGGCCGTGGTGAATTGATGACGGACGGAGCAGGAGCGGAGGAGTTCCGCGACCACTTTGGAAAGAAAGCAGCGACCGCGATCGGTGAGCAGGTGACGGGGAGCACCGTGGTGGAGTATGACGTCGTGCAGGAGAAAGTCAGCGACATCAGTTGCGCAGCTGGTTGGGATCGCTCGAGTAATAGCGTAGCACGTGGAGTAGTCCGTCGCGACCGCGATCCATTTGTTTCCCATAGCAGACAGCGGAAAAGGGCCGAGCAGGTCGAGGCCGACACGGGAAAACGGGTCTACAGGGATGGGAATCGGCTGAAGGTGCCCAGGAGGGAGAACCGAGGGCGTCTTCCGCCGTTGGCACAGTTCGCAAGCGGCCACATAACGGCGGACAGAACGGTATAGACCGGGCCAAAAGAAGCGGCGGCGCACGCTGTCGTAGGTGCGGGAGACTCCGAGATGACCGGCCGTGGGAACGTTATGAAGCTGTTCAAGGACGCTGCTGCGCAGGTGTTGAGGGACCACGAGCAAGAGGTCAGCGCCGTCAG
Organism: Amblyomma americanum; assembly: GCF_052857255.1. Taxonomy (NCBI): domain Eukaryota; kingdom Metazoa; phylum Arthropoda; class Arachnida; order Ixodida; family Ixodidae; genus Amblyomma; species Amblyomma americanum. The sequence continues at coordinate 162,368,608 of NC_135502.1, forward strand.
GCCGCATATTGCGCCGGTAGAGGATGTTCTCATGGAGCACAAACGGGGCGAGGGACGCATCACAGCGGTTGGCAGTGAGGCGGTTGATGAGGGGACGTAGCGACGAATCCAAGCGCTGTTCTTGCGCAATGTTGCGGAAGGCCGAGATGGATAAGACGCAGGCGTCAGCTTCGCATTCGTTGGAGGAAGGCGGATCGACAGGGTAACGGGACAAGCAATCCGCGTCCTGGAGCAAGCGGCCGGACTTGTGGACGACACAAAATTGTGTACTCTTGAAGGCGAAGAGCCCAGCGCCCCAGCCGGCCAGTAGGGTCTTTGAGCGAAGAAAGCCAGCATAAGGCGTGGTGATCCGTGATAACAGAGAAAGGGTGCCCAAACAAGTAAGGGCGGAATTTTGCAATAGCCCAAACCAGAGCGAGGCATTCCCGCTCAGTGATAGAATAGTTGCGCTCTGACACAGAAAGGAGACGGCTGGCGTACGCAATAACGCGAAGCTTGGTGCGTTGCTGCTGAGCAAGTAGGGCACCAATGCCATGGCCGCTCGCATCGGTCCGAAGTTCCGTAGGGGCTGAAGGATCAAAGTGCGCCAACACAGGTGGAGCAGTGAGGGCACTGATAAGGGCTCTGAAGGCGTCAGCTTGGGGGGGTCCCCAAGAGAACGGGATGTCCTTCTTGAGGAGCGTGGTAAGAGGTCGGGCTATTTCCGCAAAGTTCTGGATGAACCGGCGGAAATAGGAACATAGGCCGAGAAAGCTGCGCACATCACCGGAGGAGCGCGGAGTAGGAAATGAACGCACGGCGCGGACTTTGTCGGGGTCGGGTTGGATCCCAGCAGAATCGACCAAGTGGCCAAGGACCTTGAGCTGACGGCGGCCGAAGGTACATTTCTTCGAGTTCAGCTGAAGACCAGCGCGGCGGAAGACGGCAAGGATGGCTGAAAGGCGATGCAGGTGGCTTTGGAATGTGGACGAAAAAACAATCACGTCATCTAAGTAGCAGAGGCATGTCGTCCACTTAAAACCACGCAGGAGGGAGTCCATCATGCGCTCGAAGGTCGCAGGGGCATTGCACAGGTCGAAAGGCATAACTTTAAATTGGTACAGGCCGTCCGGGGTGGCAAAGGCGGTTTTCTCCCGATCCCGTTCATCGACAGCGATCTGCCAGTACCCTGAGCGAAGATCGTTGGAGGAAAAGTAACTGGCGCCGTGCAAGCAGTCGAGAGTGTCGTCAATTCGGGGCAAAGGGTAGACGTCTTTCTTTGTGACGGCATTCAGACGGCGGTAATCGACGCAGAATCGCCAGGTTTGATCTTTCTTTTTAACAAGCACGACAGGGGACGCCCAAGGACTACTCGAAGGCTTGATGATGTTGCGGGCCAGCATCCTGTCCACCTCTGCTTGAATAACACGGCGCTCTGCGAGGGAGACCCTATAGGGCCGTCCGTGAATAGGGCGGGCTTCGCCGGTGTCAATGTGGTGGGCGACAACAGAGGTTTGACCCAAGGGACGGTCCCCAAAGTCAAAAAATATCACTGTAGGAGGACAAAAGGCTGTGAAGAGCTGTAGAATCAGCAGAGGGCAGATCGGCCGCGATCATCCGGGAAATAGAGTCCTCACGGGAGGGTTGCGATGTAGGGACATTGGAGACGGCAGTCGTTGGGTCAGGAGCCAGGACAGAAACTGTGCAATCGGTCAGTGGGGACAGATCAGCAAGGGAAATGCCGGTCGGAAGTACCTGAGGGGACAGGCTGAAGTTGAGGACATGGAGGCAGGTGCAGTTGTTGGTGATGTGGACAATGGTGTGGGGAAAGAGGACATTACGATTCAGAATCACAGCGGTGATAGGGCAGGCGACGTAGTCTCCATCAGGGACGGGAGGAGAAGGCGACAGAGGGATGTAGACAGCAGTTTGTGGCGGTAGACGAGCAAACTCGGTGGATTGAAGGCGAGGTGAGCTGGTGGAGTCGTCATTGCACAGGGGCAGATCCAATCGAAGAAAGCCTGAGGAACAGTCAATAAGAGCTGAATGGGCGGCTAAAAAGTCAAGGCCAAGGATTATGTCCTGAGGGCACCTGGTCAGGACGGTGAACAGAACGGGTATATGATGTCCGGCAATGCTGACTCTCGCAGTGCACATTCCAATCACGGCAGCGGGGCTGCCATCGGCGACGCGAACCGTGGACATGGCGGCAGGCGTTAAAACTTTCTTCAGACGGCGGCGCAAAGAAGAGCACCTCCACCAAATGATACGTGGCGGCTAGAAGCAGCAGTAGAAGGAGCAGAGATAACCTGCTACGCAAGGAACCGATGGCTTGGAGTAGACTCTCAGCACACAAGCGCGCACCTCAGCGTCGTCTTCGTTACCAACCACTTCGTCGTCCTCCCAGCGTCTGTAGCAATATTATAGTTTTCGGCCATGACCAAGATGAGCAGAACTGACATCTTGACGCGACGCTGAAGCATCTTGCTTCCTTGGGATTCACGCTGAACCACACAGTGTTTTCAACGTTAATGAGGTGACTTTCCTGGGATGTGTCATCTACCGCCAGTGCATCCATCCTCACCCTAGAAATGTTGCAAGTCGCTTTCTCCGCCAAAAGGCGTAGCTGGAGCCTACAGACTTTTGAAAATGGTGAATCATCTGGCAAGGTTTCTGCGATAATTTCTTGGAAAAAATAGCAGTGCTTCGAGATCTCAGCAAGACATCACAGTGGACCTGGGGAGCCTGCCAAGAAGTAGCGTTCGTGAACGTCAAAGACCTCCTTTGTTCCGAGAAGTGCTTAGGCAGGTATCACCCAGACTACCCTACAACACTGTCAGCAGATGCACAGCCCGTGGCTTGGGTTCAGTCCTGCAACAGAAATAGTAAAATGGATACGAGTACCCAGGTGCCCATGCCTCGAGATCCCTAACAAAGCCACAAAACGCACTATGCACAGGTCGAAAAGGAACCGCTGCCACTACCATTGGCAGCCGAACGGTTTGGAAGGATATATCTGTGGCTCCATGGCAGTATGTCGAACTGACCTTTGCTCGCCCTTCTCGGAAAGGCCTCTTTGGATTTGCTGCACCATGAATTCAATGCTTCTGCATGCGTCTAATGTGCTTCACCTACACGATGCAGTGTATGCCAGGGAGAAGCCTTGGAACAACTGACCTTTTGTCCGGGGTGCCCATATCTAGTGACCTGGCAGCAGGAATGCTTACCTAGGACGAAGTCGGTGCCTACGTACAGGGAGCTGCCATCGGGCTTCATAATTCTGCCTTCGATTTGATGAAGCACGTAATGAAGAAATTTGCCAGGGTCCTCTGTGGCTCTGTGTGCATGAATGGCCGGAAAAGCACAAAGTTCCTGCTCTTTTGTCATCATTCTGGCAGCACTGAGCAAGTCTGTACGAAAAGAACGGCTACCTGCTATTCAGAATGCACTTGAAAGGGGAAATTCTCGCTCGCCTTCATGAAGGGCACCAAAAAATCAGCACTGCAGGACCAGAGCTGGGCAGTCTGCATGCTGGCTGGTATTATCCACTGAACTCCGTCGAGTCGCCTCTAAGTGTGAAATCTGTGCCAAAACACTGCACCAAAATGCTGAGCCGCTCCTGCCAACATCCGCTCCCAAGCTGGCTTGCAACATGGTGGGGATAGATCTCTTGCAACTTCGTGGCAAGCAGTACTTCACCTGTGTGGACTGCCACTCTCGGTACCGATGATAGTGCTTTTAGTTTCCACAACAACAGATGTCCTAAACCACTTCAAGAGCTTTTCACTCATCATGGCATTCATGTGACTGGTCTTGGACAAAGGCCCTTAGTTTTTGCACTCGGAGTGTGCAAAATTTGCAAAGAAATCTGGCTTTATCCACATCACAAGCAGCCCGTTACGTCCATAAGCCAATGGGGAAGCAGAGCAAGCAGTGGGAACAAAACACCTGCTGAAGAAGACTGAAGACCCTTATCTTGAGTTGTTGGCCTACAGAGAGACACTGGGACCGACAGTCAAAGAGAAACAGAGGCGAAATTTCAACTTTGACACACTGCCAGAGAGCTCTGTAGCTTTGTACATCATTACGGGCGTGGCTTTGTGCAGTACGTGTGGTCGGGGCCTTTATGCGACACGCTGTTTGGTGCCATAAGTGTTTGTTCTATGTCTTCTTGTTCTGCTCGTGATGGCTTGGCCATTTTTGCTTGCCCACTTGCACATTTGCGTTTCGTCGATATAAACCATCGCTGTGGGTCAATTTTTTTGTTCGCTTGTACGCTTGACTGCGGCAGGTGCGCTGAGGCGATGTTCAGCCTCTCTGCAGTTTTCTCCAATAGTGGCTCAAGCCATGTGATGACTTCTTCATCTGGTTCTGTATCTTGCAGGTGTCCACGTATGGTGTCCAGCAGCTGCAGGCAGCGTGTTGGGCTCTTCATTGTAGATTTCTCCTTCAGTGAGCCTAACGATGTTAGTGACGCCGTCAGGCTGTCCTCTGCTTCTTGTGCAGTTGGGTCCTGATAAGGTAAGGCAAAAAGATGACATTGCAATGTGATCATTGTGTCAACACAAGCTGGAGCATGGAAGATAGCTATAGGTACAGTAACAAATTTACTTTTCCCACACTGTTAAACACTTCTTTTCCTTATTGGCCATTTTTATAGTAGGTATGCCTTTAATGGTTGCTTCGATTTTCCTGTCTGCCAGGTGCTGTCTATGTGTCCATACTTTTTGTTGGTCTGGTAAAACTCGAGAACGAAGTGGCAGATGCCCCTTAAAGGAGGCTCCCCAGTCAATGGCATTGACCTATTTTCATGAAGCTGAGGTTAGTCCAATTCAGGCATGATTAATCCCCTTTCGTCTGTCACCTCGTCAGGTTAACAACATCAGGGGATAATGGTTCGATGGTACTGGTTGCAGTGCCTCCTTTGAGGGCATTTGGCACTTTCATGAGTTGTATCTTACTATAGTAAAACTGTAGCAGTTCACTCAAATTAGGTAACTCATATGGCCCTAAATATCCCACCAGCTGACCGACCAGTATCCTTGGAATGTCTGATCCCGCCTTTTGTCTGCTCAGTCTTTCTTGTCACTTGCCCCTTGGCATGGGCAATTTTGTCACCTGTAGTCCAGCATGTTGGGAAAGGTATGTAATGCATCTCACTGCTATTGCCGCCTGCCATGTGCCAGATAGTACTTATACGGACTTGGTGCAATTCGCAGAATGCTCCTCGCAGCTAAACCAGTGAATTGTTTGAGCTCAAATTTTGCACAGAAATGGCATTTGGTCCGCACAATTGTTTTATGCCACACTTATTGGGGTACTCGCCTGAAGCAATATGAAGTCTGATATTTTCATTGCCTGTGGTGAAGACGAAACGAAACTGGCTGCTCTGTCAGCAATTGCACCCGTGGCGCCATCTCGTTGGTCAGCCGTGAAGATTACGTGAAGGACGGTGTCCTTTGCGGGAAGTTTGAAGACTCTTCAGCAACTGCTTTATCGATGACCACAAAAAAACTTAGTTTGCCCAAAACTGCACTGAGCTTGAAGACTTTCGTGGTACAGCATCCTCAGACCTCCCGTAAAACACTCCCCTGCCTCCTTTGGTGAATCTCCACGTCTGACAAAGGAAACGGTGCCACCGGTGCAGTCTGTGCGAAAATGGCCCGATTTGTTTCATCGTCGCCGCAGATGATGCGAATACCTGACGTTTTCTTATTGATTCAGCCAAGTACCCCAAAAAAATGCAGTATAAAGCAATTCTGCCGACCAAATACCACTTCTGCGCAAAATTTGAACTCTAACAATTCACCAGTTTAGCTCTGAGGTGCATTTTGTGGCGCGCGTTTAATTGCGGAACACGTAGAGCAAGAAAAGTTTGTTGTTACGGCAGAATATCATGTTTTTCGAACTGAAGAAAATATAACTGCTTTCCACTAGCATTTGTATTATGGTAATTATTTTCTTGTACACTTTGTCTTCTCTGAACATGGATTTGTCTCATACCAACATGAAATTAGGCAACAACTTATCCTGGGAAGTCACTTCCTTTAGGGGCCAGCCTAAATGACAAACATTCATATTGCGTATGCTACAGCAACAACGTTGTTCATCTTACAAGGAATAAAGGTCGGCATGCATTCTGCATGTAGCATTACGTTAGGGATGATTTTTTGGAAGGTTTGCCTTTCTTTTTGTCTACTGCAGAGTTTTTGTGCACTGTCTGGACATACCTCATTTGGCGATGGTGTGTTCCTGGCGCCGTCTTCTGCACCTCCTTTGAACACTGCGTGCATGTGTTTGCACAAATTTCTTCGCATCGTGTTGTCTGGGCAAGAGCACGTGACATTGTGTACACAGATGTGGCATGTCGGGCATGTGAATGCACACTGCTCATTGCAGGTGCCGCTGTGCAATGCAGTAACCATATAGCTTGTGGTTGGGGTGGCCTGTGACCGTACCAGCCACTGTTGGATGCCGGAACTTGCCACATGTGCTGAAGGGATTAATTGTCCAATTTTGTGCCGGTCTCTTGTTTCTTTTTGAAATTTGCCGTCCTTGTTGCGTGCAAGCTTTATGAGACGGTCAAAAATTTTGTCCCGAGTCAACTTGATGAGTATGGAAACCAAATTATCGGTCCTCCTATTCTGTTTCCCGTCGAGGTACACATATTTTAGGACCCTATGGAGTGCCTCAAGCCTCATGTTGGTGTTGATCCCGGCCGCTTTCCGAAAGCATGAAGCCCAGACTTCTGGACGCTGTCCATAGTGCCCCTTGAAGTACTCTTTGAATCTTCCAAGGCCATTGTTCGTGTCTCCTTCACACCATGCCATGAAAGCATCCAGGAGCGTTCTGAATTCGTCCTCCGTTGCTGCTTGCATCACTGTCCGTAATGCCTGGAAAATGTGGGTGCAAGAGAAAGGAAAAGCAAAGTAATGACGTGCTTCATGTTTTTTTGCAAAAAGCAGCACAGAAGCTCCTGCTGCTTTGCATGTGTTTGACTAGAGTGGCAAGACACTGCAGTGCAAGTTGCATTGGGTTTCTCACCTCTTTAAAGGGCCCTTCAACATATATCAAGCATGCGAGTTTAATTGTTTGTACGCATTGTAAGGACACTATAATACCTGAAGGCCCAAGGAAATTGTGGAAGTCGCAATGCAGTAAAACCTCGTTGATGCGTTCCCGGTCCATAAAATTTCCTGGTTTGTACGAAATGTCGAGTAGAGTTGCACTATATTTCTCCTCGTTAATATGTTCCCGGATAACACAATTTCCCGGCTACTAAATTTAAAATTTTGACAAATTATGGTTGTATAATATGCGTATTGAACACTGCACATTTACAAACATACAAGTTGGCCGAATGTGAGGGCACACGACATCAGCTGCTGAAATGCAATGCCAGTCATCTGCCATAGTGGCTTCTCTACAGTGCACAAGTGTGAGAAGGTGAAGCACTGCCACTAACGCCAAAAATGAAAACCGCGCTAGCATTCGAGAGAGCCCTTTTTGCAGGGATGTGACGTGTATAGGAGAAACGCCGAGGTTTCTTCACGGTGCATAAGGGTAAGGGGGCGAAGCATCTCTGAACTAAAGTGACATATGAGCGGGCCAGGTGTGGAGAATGCAGCTTAAAAAGCAGAAAACCCTTCGAAAGTCAGCCACCATGATGGCTTCCCCGCAGTAATTAAGTGCAAAGGGGCAAAGCATCCGAGAATTTCGAGGACGAGATTTTGCTTACTTTCGTCATTGCCGTCGTCAGACTGTAACCGTTACGAAGTTCCTTCTACGCTTTAGACAGCACAAATGCGGACTGAATTCTGCGAGCACTGGAGATGGTTCTGTTCAGATGTTGTGCCACAAAATGTTAATCTATATTTTTATGAAGTAGATTTATCAATGAATGTCTTTGTGCCTCATTCAACGGCTACATTTCTCAAAATTATTCAGTTTGGATCACACGTTTTCCTGCACAACTTTTTAAGAAAATGTGTCAACGAAGTATTACTGTATTTAATGTTTTGATCTGTTCAAGAAAGTATTGTTTCTGACCAATGGTGCCAAATCATAGCGGCGACTTCTAGCAGGGTAAATGATGCAACAGCTAGATTGCGTGCTGCCTTTCTGATTGGTTAGGTATCCAGTGTGAACATAGTTCATCTTTATGCTCAGGAAGTCTATTCAAAATATGAAATGTCTGAGTGCTTTAACGTTTTGGCAAAAGGAGCAGTAAAAGCCATTGGAAACTAATAAGAATAACTTTAGGGGCAACCGTTTTTGTTCCCCTTCAAACTATAGTGCAGGCAAGCAGTGCTTTTCAAATTGCAGATACCCAGAAGACAGTGAAAACAAAAATGGTCGGCCCACCATGGCCAGAATTATGAAAAGAAAACCAGAACAGGAGATAGCTTGGGGGCACCAGTGGGAACTTTCCAATCCTATGAAAGCTAAAACGGATTAAAAGAAAACATGGGGAAGCACCCTTTGTCATCTTATTACCCCTGCCCTGTCTGCAAAATGTACCCTAAATGATGGCACGATGGGCTGTCCTGGCCTGACACTGACACATTTTCACTACATTGCCCCATCTTGACTTCGGTTAGAAAACATCATCCTGTCATCACTGCGTCTACTGCGCTTGGATTGTGTTGGGATGCTGTCACACTAACCCGTGACGAGCCTTTCACAAGAGATCACAGCTGCACTGTGTGCAGGTGCAGTGGCAGCAGGTTTTTGCACACAGAAAACGTTCAATGTCGGCCGAGGTTTAGTCTTAGTAAGAGTTCATTTTTGGGTGAAATGAAGTCAAGCGGCACTTGGTGAGCTTAGCATGATAGCAGTGGACGTGAAAGGGTCTTTTTGGGACCCTCCTAGCACTAACAGCTCAGGCGCAGCTGCCTATCTGCTTTTGGCCAAGAGCTATACAAGCATGAAACGTGAAAATTTCACAGGCTATATGATTGCGCTTTTCCATCTTGTTGCGTTTAATCCGGCTTCTATGGAATCTGTGATAAAGATATGTGTCCCAGGTGACAACTGGCTTTACTGATGAACATGCCTAGGGTGAGATTGCATCTTTTTCTTAGTTTTGTTCAGGTGTGATAAGATTGCGCTTTGTCACCCTCCACAGAAAGATTCTTTATACCCTGTTTGAAGGGGAGAAAGCTTAGCAAGGTATGAGTGTCCCATTCGTCTTCTCTGCCACAAGATTTGTTCCTGGTGTGGGCAAGCTTCACCGTGGCCTCTCAGCATGCAGAAACCATGGTGATGTTGCATGCCAGGGGCAGAATTTTTTCTCTGGTCTTTTTTTCCCTTTTCATGGCGTTCACTTTAAAAGTGAAAACGGTATTGACGTCTTTCATGGAAGCGTGCCCTGGCATGTGGGTTGTTGCCGGTTCTGTGTTTGCTGTAACTAGGTTTTTCATTCGCCGATATGTGCTCTGAGATTTGGCGCCATGGTACGAACGTTCATTGTGATGGTCATGTCACCTTTGTTCGTACATTCACCCTTTCTTTTTCTCTCTCCCTTTTCACCATCCTCTTCTCTACTCTTCTCTCACCCTCACCTGGAGTAGCATGCCAGGCCGACGACCAGGCAGACCTCTCCTGTTACATTGTAGTTCTCCTCCTCCTCTCCTCCTCCTTTGTTTGTACTAAGAGAAGTTTTCTACAAATGGACCCAATTGTACTGGCATTTGAGAATTCACAAGAGTAGGCAGATAGCCCGATACAGTCAAACCCTGATGTAATGAACATGGATATTACGCATTATTGGCTGTATCAAACTCTTCTGAAATATTTGGACAAACACATGTAATTCAAACTTTATACATTCACCGTATTTGGTCACAAAAACAGATATGTCGAACTGCCTAGATCCGAACTGCCCACTCAGATGGCAGATGGCAGTCTTTGCCTTATTGCACAAGTGACTGCTCGTGGTGCGGCAAGCATTTGTGCCATGGTTCGTGCCTTATCTCACGTTTGCTGATAATGCCACTGAAGATGTAGTGGTGTGGACAACTGATAACCAGGCTGTCTGCGTGCGTTTATGCCTCTCGCACCTGTCGATGGTGCTCTTTGCAACCAGTGGCACGGTCGGTTGCAGCCTTCCAGTAGCCGTTCTATTCTCTCATCGACTGTCACGACGATGGTGCAAATGGCAATAGATTCTGGCAACTCGTTTTTCACGCAACACTGCCAGCCTAACTGCTGCTTCATTTGGTGCCATCGTGTGCTGGTAGTGCTGTGCAGGGAAGCAAACCTAATGACATGTGGTGCTCTGGTTTCTGCATGCTCCAAAGTCTCCACGAGTGGCTTTGAAACAACGCTGAAATATCTCGAAAAGGTCCCTCCCTGTTACCATCCTTTCACTGACTAAATTGTGCTTCTCCTGCATGAGGATTTGATCACATTTTAAGTTACAATTTTTGTCTGCACTGAACTATATTGCGATGTTTTACCTCTTCATTGCAGTCAGGTTTGTCTGCATTCCTTGATGTGTAACGCAAGTTTCTGCATCTTGAAATTTACGTAATATTCGCTAGCTGGTGCATTATGCTGCACATTACAGAAACCTACCCAAGATTTTACATTGTGCTGTGGATACATTGCCTCATTGAACTGATATTGTTTACATCATGTGTTGTCTATGTGTCAACTGTAGTTTATTTACATCTGCATCCAATTTGTTTTGCTTGCTGCATTTCTTATTCAAGCTGCCCAACCACCAAGCCATGCCATATTGCTGGCCTTTTCTTTGCTGTTAGTACCTTTCCACTCTGCATTGTCTATAGTACTCCCCCTTTCCACATTGCACTGCCTATGCACTACCCTGTTGCTTTTTTGTGCTGCCGTGCTTTATCCACTCCCACTTTGCTCCATTATAATTGAAAACCCTCCATGGTGCTCCCCTATTTCTCCTCACCATCACTGCCTGGCACCACAGATCGTGCTCCTTCCTGCTGTTCAGCCTTGCAGCCACCACATTCCTCACCCTCTGCAGTGTGACACTGCAGTGCAATGCTTTGTACTTGCTATAGGACCCCTAGGATTTATGACACGACTGATTGGTTACTTGACTTGGTGGGTCACTTCATATGACCAATGGATCACATAATAGCGAAGAAGCACTGCATTGTTTAGGCATGGCATGAAGAGTCAGGCTTCTCAAAAGTAAAGAAGATCAAATATGTTACCAGAACACACAATATGATTGCTGCCACGAATTCTGCAGCACTATGAGCTCTTCTTGTGGGCAGTTTGACTCCTGCTGTTCATGAATTTAATATTCCCTGACGGGCTACTACCATAACTTTACCTTACCCCCGAATGCAGAAATGTAACTTGGCTCGCGCTTGGACTCAACTTCGGCAAGTCGAGTCGAAGCACCAAGGCGGCTTCAGAACGGCCAAGTTGGGTTTCGTGTTTCATAGATGCTCAACCTGACTTGCTTCGTCAAGTTAAGCGCGTGCTTGAAAGCGAGGGCGCATTGCTCGTCTGGGGATGAGAGTATTGAACAATCTATTATAACAATGCCCATTTTGCTCCTATAAAACAACGCATCTCGTTCAGCAGTCATAAACAGGCACTAGGTGTGAGTGACCCGCTGAAAATTGCTAACAATAAAAACTACATTTCAGTGCTACCTGCTGCTTCCACTTGATTGACGTTTTTGGCTGGCAACGTGCTCCACATTGAGCCAATCCTAGTTGAGCCATAGCCAGTTTTTCCCATGCTTTTCCTGCTCCCAGCGGAGACCAGCGCCTCAGTTCACGTTCGAGGAAAAGGAATTGTTATTGTGTTTGGTTAACGCACGTCGGAATATATTAGAGTGCAAAAAAAACGATGTGTCGTCGCTGGCAAAAAAAAAAAAAACGCCACTTGGAAGGAAATTGCCAGGCTGTTTAACAGCAATCACGGGGCGACCCGACGTGACCCCAATCAGCTCAAGAAATGCTGGGCCAACCTAAACAAAAGTCGAAGGAAGAGGACGCGAGGAAAAAGAGAGATCGCCACAAGACAGGTGAGCGCGGCTTGCAGGCCGTTTACAAATGTTTGTTCCTGCATGCTTTGTATGCCATGGATAAGGGCATGATTATTCTTCTTCGGTCGGCGTAAGCAACGTGTACTGGAATGCATAGTTTTTTAGGAACAGTGTGATAACACGTAAATGGGCACGTAATAACGTTTCGGTGCAGTGTACTCTGCTTTATTTACAAATGCAGATGAATGCAGCCTGCGTTAATTGTGTAAATAATGCCCAAGCAGTATCCTGTACAGCCTCCGTAATTTTTAAAAACTACAGAGAATGTTTGCTACATTCAAGTCAGTACGAAGGCATGCGATTTCTGCTGCATAGAAGGCTATGATGAGCGGGCAGTGCAGTGGGACGGAGGGCTCGCGCCTGGCCAGCAGCAAACTGACAACGGACGATTTTGCTCGGAGTTGGTACCATTCGCATACTATCGCGCCGCGAAGCCAAGTTGGGTGCACCGTAGACCAGACGGTGTCTACACTGGCGACCTTCATGTTCATGAGGAAACTTGCCGCGCTATTGACAGTTGCTTGGTAGTATTGAAAATCCGGAAGGCTGTACATACAGCTACCTACCTTTACTCATTCCTGGCACTGCTGGGACGGGTGGCACAAAAATGTAGCGAAAACAACACACAGTTGCATGCATTGGTGTGCCTTTGGTTGCTTTTGTGTGGCACTTCATGAACAAAATATTTTAATGGCGCATTGTCTATAAATTAAGAGTAGCTTCACTGTGTGCGGTGTCTTTTTTCTTTTCAGGAGGAGGGTCAGCTCAATGCACTGTGAGCGCTCAAAGTGAGCAAGTCATTGCTGTTGCCAGCCACATAATGACCAGGGTGGGCGACCAGACTGACTCTGATGGAGGCATCGACCTACCACCAGTGGCAAGTTTGCCTGTTATAAGATTGTTGCAGCCAATGGTGGATGGAGCAGGCAATGAAGAATTCCATTATGCAGGTAAAGAAAGCACTTTGCATGTTGTAGAAAAACAGCACTCCTCTCTTTATATTCCTTTGATGACAACGGCAGCGTGTACTGTCAATTGACGCTGTTTCAATGTTTATTGCCTTGAACCTGCTATGAGGACTGTACAGTTCATGTACAACAAATTATAAAAATCTCATTTAATACAACACTGTGGAAAGCTGCTCTACATGTGGTTGGCTGAATGTTTGTGCAGATAAAGGCTGCATTGGTTGACAGTGCGAAATGATGACCTGCTCCAAGCTGCATGTTGTTGGACAGCACTCTGAAGGCATTTTGACTTGACGGCTTATATTCATGTGAGTGGTATGCTGTGTTCCTGTAGCGGAAGGCGAGGAGTTGGTTAACCGTCGGACACCGAGGGAGCAAGCATTCAGTGCTGCAACCTGAACTGCATTCATTATGACATTCTCTCCTGATGATGTTTTTGAGTCTTGTTTGCCATTCCTGCCTCACTTTAAACGAATGCCAACTTTAATGCAGTTTCATTATGCATGCACTCCTTCACATAAATTTTCATATTTCTGTGTACTTGTACATGATGGTGCTCCAGGGATAAGGTAACAACATTCTTGTTGTGACTAATGGTGCAGCTTGCCTTTGTGTAATGCTCAAAGCCTTTTCGAATTTGGCTGCTAGTTTCAAGGAAATTGTTAGTTTTGCAATGCAGAGGTTTCACTCGAAGCGCATGTTTTCTGTAGCCCTCAGGCTCAGGCTGCAGTATTTGTCACCTTTCTTGTATGCCTCACCTTGGCATTGGTGTCGCATATATGCGGCGAAGCAAGCAGGCAGGCATTACAAGGAAGCCTTTGCAAAAAAAATGAAAGTGAATTAGCTCAGCTACTCCAGGATATACAAAGTGAAAGCTGTCGGCGTTCATTGGCATTGACAAAGTTCTAGACGCTGATGATTTTGAAGAAAGGAAGGGCGTATAACTGGCTCCCTGGGCCAGAGGACACGCATGAGTACAAACTAGCAAATATACTAAAATTGAAAAGAAACCCATTGAATGAGCAAAAAAGCTGCAGGTGCAGAGTTAGAGGATAACCACATTTGTAAAACTGGGGGCCTGCGTGACTATCACTACTGTATCAGCAGAAAAAAATAAAGTGAGGTCATCAGGCATAATTCAGAGTGAAAGGTGAGGAATATGGCAGAACAAAACAGAATGACTAAACTGGGGCCCCCAGAAACAATGGCAGCTATTTGGCGCTGAGAAGGGCAAGTGGTGCCTTATATAAGAACATTATAAAGCTTTCGTTATAATGTCTCTTCACCAATTGACCCAACAATCTGTGCTGTTGAGGCAGACAGCTAATGTGTTGTAAGCTCAGATTTGTCCAACTAATTTTTACCTTTTCTTTATTACAGAAGACGACTGGGAACCTCCGCTCGTGGATGAGCCGCAGTCACCAGCGGCTGCTGTTGGTAAGAGTGGGGCAACTCCAGAAGCAATTGAGCAGGAGAGCAATCTCTTTTTTCCTGCTGTGCAACCTGCTGATGCTTCCAGCACAGCTGCAGCAGGCTGCAGCAGTGCTACAGTTGCTTCTGGAGCTGCCGCTGGTCCCACTACTGCTGAAGCAGTGGCCACCGGTGACGCTAGCAGGGCTCCAAGAGGGCGGATGGCCCTTTTAGAAAGGTCTCTGGCAGATGAGGACGACTATAGAGCGGCCTTACTGCGCGAAGAGCATGGACTGCGTATGCAGCTGATGCGAGAGGACCACAACAGTATTCTGCAAGAGCGTCAGGAGAAAAAACTCCTTGATATTCAGAAAAAAAAAATTGGAAATCTTAGAAATTGAAAAACAAATCAAACTTGAACAGCTTCGTAGGCTGCGAGAGGCACCAGAATAAACGGTGCCTATGACTGAATGAAACTGGAATGCTGTGTGAATGCTTGCACAAATATTATGTGGCAAATCCACATAACTACACTTCATTTGCACATGTACCGTTTTAAGCACATGACTCGGTGGGAACAGACATACAGCCCCGTCACCACCTTGCATGCAAGTCTGACAAGCTATCGCATAGCAGGAGGCAGGTAGGATGGTTGCGTGGTACTTCTACTGCTATGGCTATATGGATCTTTGGATGCAAACAGCAATTTATTCATAGAAATGCGCATTGCTGTATGCTACAAATATGGCTGCTCTAGGAAGGAAAAACCTCCCCTGGCATTGCTTGCAAAACCAACCAGTAGGGAAAATTGCAGGCCACATTGTTAAAGTTTCCATGTATAAAAAGTCAACAATATTGGCTCACGCAAGTCAACACCACATAAATGCTCAAAGGCCAACACCGCTCTCTACTCCTTCCATTATCTTTGCTGTCTCATCTAACCTAAACCCTCGCAGCTAGTGCCTCCTACTCAAGAACCGAAACACTTAAAGAATGCGATTCCTCCTATGCCGTCTACAAGGTGGGCCCATAGCTTGAGTCAATACAATGCCACAGCCTCCCGCTTTGCTGAAGTAATCTATTGCTTCAAATATATTGCCACCACATTCCTGTGACAAGCCGCACTAGGCATTACAAAAAAAAGACTATAAAGAAGCATGCATCAAAGAAACACTTGCTGATGGCACCCACGTTCTGCTATTTCGAACCCCGCCAAACCATGTAACAATTTCAAAACATGCCAGTTCTCGATGAGTGGAATCAGCACAGTTCCAAGAAGGCCGGCTCAAATGCAAAGCCAGATTTAAGCTGTGACAGCCAACCAGTAACTGCATGTACAAATCAAAAGAACCGCTAGTCCAAGTGTTTGCATGTAAAAGATTTCACTACAACACTTGCGAGCTGGAAGTAGCTACCTAGTCATATCACAAACCATTCATTGAACCCTCAAAACAAAATGTTGCAAACACTACTGGGGTCATAAATTATCTTTCAGTGGTCCACCATGACTGCGGCAGCAAGGCGTTCCCAAACATCAGTAGTGCCCGCACACAATGATCTCGACTAACTGTTGGTGTTGGCTCATGACGACTCACTTTATGATCTATGGTTTGTATTCAGCCATGCAAAGCAAGGCACCTAACAAACACCAGGTGCATTTGGCTCGAGAACAATGAATATTGAGTGCAACTGCTCGCAGACAGATTGTGTAGCCTTAGCAACAGTTACAGGAGTTCTATGCACGACCATGACCTTTACACTTGGAAATTAAAAATGCTCACAGGTCACACACTGTAGGTTGGTATGTTTCACCATGACACAACAATGCCTGGAATCCTCTCCGCACATATGCTGCTTCTTTCGCTTCTTCCTCTGTGCCAGTTACTGCCCGTTATGCAACTTTGTTGTAAGAGATTGAGCTGGACGAGGCATGTGGATCATGTCAGGAAGCCCATTTCAGACCTAAAGAATCGACCTTTTGCACCATACAATGACAACAACCAACTCCCACTTTGAACAGAGACGAGAGAGAGCGACAATGCAGAACAAACCACTCGAGCATCGTTCCTTGAAAAGAAGGCTCCAGTGTGACAGCTGAAGGTTCGACCGTTCTACACCATCTTGAAAGCAAACCAAATGAAAAGAATACACTCAAGTTTTTTTTTACCTCAATACAGCCCAAAAAAAAGTGAGAAATTTAATAACTGATTCACAACACACCTCTGTTGGCAAGCCAGAAAACAAAACTTCGCAGTGATCTGGAATTTCATCATTGTAGGCAATTGGGAACGTCTCGTTTTGTTGTAAAAGGGATATTTGAAATTAATGATTGTGCAATGGGTTTTCCGGGCAGAAAGTACAAAGCGCAGAACAGCGTTCACAGACAGTCAACGGTTCCAGCAGCACCAACCCGAAGCACGCGCTCGCCGAGAGCAGTCCCGCTGCCACATGGGCACTTCTTTGTCATTACAATTGTGACATAAAAACAAATTTATACTCAACACATGGAAGACATGCAAGAGCCCAAGCTTGAAGTGCAAGCAGGGTGAAAGTAGAAAAGACGAAGTAGCAGAACTACTTGCTGTGAGGAACCTGAATTCCATGCCGCTACCAAAGCAGCCACACAAATGTTTGCTCTGTGGAAAGGTGCACAAGCCCTGCGACTGCTCCACCTAAGGCCTAACTGTTGTACTTTGCCAAATCTGGTAATTTTTCACATGCGTGTAAGCAAAGCCGCCAAGGCAGCAGCTCTTAAACAAATGAACTGAGCGCCATTAAGACCCTCAGCAGCAGGGTCAACAAGAGCTTTTCTGGTATTCGCCTCCTGCAAGATCAATACAGCGTTCTTGAAAAATAGCATTTGAAATAGAACACTATAGCAAGAAATGCAGAACCTAGAAGTGGAAGAGTAGCAGTTTGTTAATGCAACAAGCTCGCAACTTAAAAGCTTCCGAAGCTGAGAAAAAATTCTAGTGTAAAGGGGTGTATTCGCAGTGAAGGTCTGCGGTCGTAGATCAGAGAGCGTCATGATGAGCACACTCTCAGGAGTCACTCAGGATCCCCAGCTGCACTTCGTCGACCTCTTCGTCCCGCCGCTTGAACTGCTGCTAGTCGTTCCCATTGCTCTAACATTTCTTTAGTTCCTGCACAAAAGTTGGGATACGGGTAGCATGAGCAAGTGCGCATTATAAACATGCTTTATTCAAAATGCATGGGACAGTGTTGAGAACTGTGCATTTCTTACCTATGTGAAGCTCTTCTGGATGAGCACCCGTCGTGCCTGCATTCCCGACAAGCTGTCGCTGACAGCATCAACAGGTGGCAAGTGCTCTGGCTGCCTCGCTGCTGTCGTGCTGGTGCGAGCCGGTGGAGCGTCCTGGATGGGAGCGCTTTCAATAGGAGGCTGTGGCTCCTTCATCAAACATGCAAAGTTCTGCAGGGCTGCACACGCTGTGATGATCATTGCAGCTTGTTTCGGCTTGTGCTGGAGCCCCATATCCAGACAAGGGAAGCGGCGCTTCCAGACACCGAATGTCCTTTCGACCACATTCCGTGTCTTTATGTGGGCTTTTTGGTACCTGCACGTATAAAGGAATACTGCGTTGATTTAATGCCACAGCTCGAAAGTGTGGTCAAGCTTTGTCAACTTTGTCATGCACTGTCATTGGAAACATTAACTAACCTTCCTTGCGGTGAATTTGCACAGTGATTGTGTGGTAATATAGCGCCTAGAATGTAGTGCTACTCTTCATGGAGCATGGAGAACGAAGCTACACTCTTCATGGAGTACAAAGCTACATTATAAAGCAGTACTAAAACAAAATGCTGGGCCTCGATCGCATATTCCGAAGAGAAACATTTCGCTATGTGGGACGCCGTAGTGAAAGGCTCCGGAAATTTCTACCACCTGGCGTTCTTCAGCGTGCAAAGACGTCGCACAGTACACAGGCCTCCAGCATTTCGCCTCCATCGAAATGTGAACGCCGCGGCCGGGATCGAACCCGCGTCTTTCGGGCAAGTAATCTTGTGACTGTACGTTCGTAGCACCGCGGGGAAATAAATAAAATGACATCACGTACACGACGCGAACGAATACGAATGAGCTGAACAGTGGTAACTGTTCAGAGAATTTCAATTTTCATTGCTCACCTGCACATTGATGGAGAAATGGCCTTTGCGGTTTCGGTAGACTTCCGCATCTGCACCACCCAGGCTGTTGATGCGGACATGCGTGCAATCTATGCAGCCGGTCACACCAGGGAATTCACCGATCTCATAAAAGTCCCGCATCAGCTTTTCAAACTGCGAGACGGCTGAAAACTGCACCAGCATCGGGCGCAGGTGCTTGGCAATCAGCAAGGTGACCTTGCCAACTGCGCGGCACACCGTGGGCTGCGAAATCCGCACCAGATCCCCGGTGACGGTTTGGAAAGTACCGGCCCCATAAAACCTCAAAGCCAGGAGTAGCTGCAGCATCGGAGGAACAGGCTGTCCCCTGTTGTCGGGACTTTCACGCAGGGGCAACACGGTGAGCAGCTCCCGCACGGCGTTCTTGGAGAACCGATAGCGGGCGAGGAACTGCTCGTCGTCGTAGGGCTCCATGGGGTTCCCCCGATCTCGTAACGCTGGCCGTGGAATCTTCGGCAACGAATGGGCCTCAGAAAATACTACGTCCATGGCGTGGCAAGCGAAATCGAACGCAGCTACCCTCCGCGCGACGTCCGATCGGTAGGTGGCCATGTTGGAAAATACAACGAAGTCAGCTTCAAGCAAGCTCCTCAGCCGACTTGAAGTTGGACCGAACTAGGATCGAGCCAAGCCGGTTGCAAGTCGCACTTCAAGCCGAGTTTGGTTTATGAAACACGATGGAGCTCACTTGAGACCGATGGAAGTTAAGTTCGAGCCAAGTTACATTTCTGCATTCGGGGGTAAGTCTGCAAGTTTGAGCATGGCAGAAGGAGAGTCTAGGCGCCGGTAACGGTTGAAAATAAAGCGAGCCGCAAGACGTTGTATTTTTTCAAGTTTTTGGGTGTCATCTGTGGTGTAGGGATCCCACACAATGCAGGCATATTCGAGAGTTGGCCTTACAATGGATTTATATGCCTTCAGTCTTAGGGCACTAGTTAAACTAGTTAAATATCAGTTAAACAAAAACGTTACATACTCACGGCATCTCAAAGGAGAAGGCTTTAACACCAGCCAGAGGCAACACAGGGGAGCTTCTAGCGCAAGGAAGTGGGCATGCACACAAGAATCACTGTCAGGACACCAGATGCCACCATGTGCAGTGAGGTGTAGTCACAATTTCATGGTTCTAGTAAGGTGGGCACATGCCTGCTGTGTCAGGACCAATTAGTACAAATGCACTGGCAGCACACAAGTCTCTACCACCTGATGCTCGAGATCGAGCCTCGCTGACTATGCTGCTATGACCTTGCATAATGGCGTCGACATTGGCGAAACCTTCCACAAGTGTCACTGCCAATCGCCGCGAACACGATCGCCTTTGAAAGCGACAGGTGAGATCTTTAATTATGGAAGGTGACCAGTAGCAGAAATCCAACATGATTTACCTGCCATACTTCATCTATCACATGCCATTACTTCCTGCCCTGGGCGACAGCAAAATACACGCGCATTGATAAAAGTAAATTTTCTCGAAAAGCATTCTTTCTGTATGGCAATGGTCTTTCTATATTCAACCCTAGGGCAACCCCAAAAGTTAATTTTTATTAGTTATTACGCACAAGATGGCAATAAAAAGGTATGCAACAAACCTGCAAAAATAGTATTCAGAAAAACACGCCATCGCTGAATGCCGAGCTACCTTTTACTGCCCTTAATATTCATTCTAAAACCATAGTGTGCGAGTGATTGCTAACGGTATTCATGAGACTACATACACACCTAGAAGATGGTGCCATTCACTACGACGGTAGAAGACAAATTAAATGATGATTATCATTTCTTTGTCATATTTGGTGCACGGCACAGAAATTCAACCTTTCACAAAATACTAGTTAGTGTAAGATTTTTTTTTCATAAGCTGGTTTGCCTGTGATGTTTAAAATAAGTGTGTGCTTAATAAATATAAACAGAAAAAACACGGAAACAACGAGGATAGCTCCTCTGTAATTCTCACAATTTTCAGTTAGACGAAGCACCTCTACTGCGATTTCGATGAGAAAGGCATCATTCCTACCACCACTTCTGACAGGCACTCGCAGCACGCATGCCCGTACCGTAGTTACAGCTACATTTGCGACATGTCAAGTAAGAACACCGGCATTTTCAGCAAAATAATTTTTACGCTAAATTTGAACAACATTGCTGAGATATTGTGTTCATTAGCACTCTTTATATGCAGGTAAAATTTCAGACTGCTTCGCAGGCGTTATTGTCATTGCATTTTTTGTATAATGACAATGTGGATGCGTAACACCAATTCGGAAAATAAAGACATTAACAAACTTAGGCCTTAAGCATTAAATGTCATTTCTTGGTGTAGTTGGAATGGGATTCCAGCGAAAGATAAGTTTCACAAGAAATGAAATAACAGATCCTGCGCTCTACACTGTGTGAGAAAACATCCTGTAACTCTAAGACTAATAAACACTTCGCAGGCTGGTCAGGCAGCTCAGACCCCTGAAATCCGATACTGAGCTAAACGGCAGTCGGAATTTATGTGGACAACAGCACACACCAAACAATACTAGAGCAGAAGCTCTGACGCCGGCGCGCAAAACAATTTCAGCAGTGCTTATTCCAATGGGACAAACATATTCTTAATGGCAAGAATGAGACCACCTCTACTAACAACGCGATCGCGCCTATATATATTGTCTACATCAGGAAACAAATCAACCGCCAGTGCATTAAAAAACATTTAGGCAAGTTTAATCACCGTTACTCCAAAAGGTCAAGCAAGAGCATTTTGGCAATGTCGCGGGCCATATTTGCGGGTCACCAACGCGTCGGGCAGACACATCGATTTTGGAAAAATCGGCCAAGGTCAAATTTCGGGGGTGGGCCAAGTTTTGGGAGTGACGCGGGTCAAATTTAAAGGTTACCATCGTGATGACCGTAGTCAAATTAGTCTGGACATCGACTTTGGTCCAAATCGAAGAAAGCCATGTTTCGAGTGGGCCATTTTCAGGAAGGGCCCGGGTCAAATCTGGAGACCACGGTGGTACTCAGCATGTTCAAATTAGCCGGACATTAATCTTGGTCCACATCGATGATCAAATTTCGGGGGTAGGGTGGGCAAACTTTGGGCAAACTCTGGGGCGCCGGGACACTTTCTCAGCAGTGAAACCACACCAGCAACCAATTTATACTGAAAGCGGACAAAGCCTTCATCCTTCAAAATTTATGCCCCATCTCCCTAGCAAGCTATGTTAGCCACTCTTTGAGCTCGTCATTGTCTTAAGAACCATTCTCAAGAAAAATGGAGGGTACATTTAAGCTCCACCTTAATGTTTGGTTTAGTTTTGGGGGTTTAAAATCCCAAAGCGACTCGGGTTATGGGGGATGCCGTAGTGAAGGTCTCCGGAAATTTCGACCACCTGGGGGTCTTTAACATGCACTGACATCGCGCAGTACACGGTCCATGCCTGTAGAATTTCACCTCCGTCGAAATACGACCACCGCGGCCGGGATCGAAGCCGCGTCTTTCGGGTCAGCAGCCGAGCGCCATAACCACTGATACACCGCGGCAGCTTCCCACCTGAACAGTATGAGGCGATAGCGTAATGAGTTAATTGCCACATATGTAGAAGGTCGTTCTGTATTTTACATTCATAGATCCTTGGGAATCCTCATACCCGTCCTGGTACAGTGATAAAGCGGTTAAGAGATGCGCCACTTCCCTCAGTGGCAGGTGCGTCCAGAGGTGGGCCTTGTGCGGCCCACGTTACTCTTCTCAAGCGACCAGTTATTAATTTAATTGCCACCTGCCACGGTGGGCAGTTTGCTCACAATCTGCATGCTAGGTTGTGATGATGCCGCAAGGTCATGTGACCTAGGTGGCCTACCTGCCTCCTAGGTTGCTCTCTGAGCACGACCTGCCATAGTCATGCTCGTGATTTAATGCTCACAGCACCGACACCAAATTTTCTGGGTAACGGGGCCTTTAACACTGTCTCGTTGACATAGGGCTTTCTGGCACATACAGTTCAACTTCCGCCCAAACCTTTCAGCACAGGACATGTTCCACGCCTTTGAAGAGGTTGTCTTTTATACAAGGTGCCGCACAGCTGCTATGCAGGCTATACTAGCCATGGATCTATGCAGGCCAACAAGCACATAAGCCATCAGCAAATAAGCCACCAGCACATCCTGGCGGCAGCACCACGCGTTGCAGCACCTGCATATGGCAGTACGTTTGGGCTTTCCTTCTGGGATGCACAGCGCACCTTCACCTAGCGGACATCGCCTTCCAGCCTATCCACTTGCCAAAGATGGGAACCCAAAAGGGCCGGTCCTGTCCCCATTACTATTTAACGTGGCCCTGGAACCCCTGGAAAAGACCCTCGCTTTTATCCCAGGGCTCCACTCAGCCCTGTACGCAGGTTATATCACCTTCTGGACAACGGGCGAATCCCTCAGAGCAGCCCAAGATATCCTAATCAGCCATCCATAGATTACCATCATCCTTTTAGTGTGTACGGTGCTCCACTGCTCTCATATGAAATCGAAACTTTTGCAGCTGACACCTGTACCCCAGTACCCTCAATACAACCACAGATGTGTGGGCACCCGGTACTCATTGCATCTCAGGCGAAGATCCCGGCCTTCTCAAGCACAATAAACTGGATGCTACCCCCTTCCTCCAGCACTTGCAAAAGCATACCAAACAGGTCGCTGGACTCATCAGGTGTGTGGCGCATCACGTATCGCCTTCCATATTATATACTAACTCGAGCCAAACACAAGCGGACATTCTAATATGCATGGCCGTCGCCTCCACACCATGCCTTCCACGATCAGTAAGCATGGCTCGTATTCTGGCCAGCCAACAGTACCCACAATATTGTGACCGAACTAATAGAGGCCCAAAAGAACCAATCAGCGAAGGTGGCAGCGATGGTGTAAATGTAGAGCATCTGCCTCGCATGCAAGAGGACCAGAGTTCGAATCGAGGTGCCGTGCAATTCTCCACCGGGTTTGAAAAAAAAACTGCATGTCGATAAAATTGCATACCCAGGCCTGGTGTGCGGCCCAAGCTTGGTGAACAAAACACACTCCCTCACCTGAATAGGACTTGGCCACCCTGGTGTAGTACTTGGCCACAACCTTCTATGATCAAACCAACTAACCCTCGGCCCTCACTCCCCAGCGGCTGCGGAGCAACTGACCAAGGCGGCGGTCAGACCTGTGACGCAGCGGAACGTGTTAAGAATCTCTGGTTCTGGACAGGCCGCCATTGGAGTCTGAACCTGGCAACGCTCAACGCTAGAACCTTATCTAGTGAGGCTAGCCCAGCAGTCCTGTTCGAGGAACTAGCGGGCATTAGATGGGATGTCGTAATGCTCAGTGAACTTAGGAGGACAGGCGAGGTGTATCCTGTACTGAAGGA
Organism: Amblyomma americanum; assembly: GCF_052857255.1. Taxonomy (NCBI): domain Eukaryota; kingdom Metazoa; phylum Arthropoda; class Arachnida; order Ixodida; family Ixodidae; genus Amblyomma; species Amblyomma americanum. The sequence continues at coordinate 162,392,585 of NC_135502.1, forward strand.
CGGACACATACTGTGCTATCGCGGATTAGCGGATAGACGAGAACTAGGTGTGGGATTCCTCATTAATCAGGATATAGCTGGCAACGTAGAGGAGCTCTGTAGTATTAACGAGAGGGTAGCAGCTATCGTAATTAATGTCAATAGGAGGTACAAGCTGAAGGTGGTGCAGGCCTATGTGCCTACATCCAGCCATGATGACCACATCGTTGAAAGTTTCTATGAAGACGTGGCATCGGCAATGAACAAAGTAAAATCACAGTACACTCTGCTGATGGGCGACTTCAATTCGAAGGTGGGCAACAAGCAGGCCGGCGAACAGGCGGTATGAGACTATGGGATAGATGCTAGAAATAGCAGGGGAGAGTAATTAGTAGAGTTTGCAGGTAGAAATAATTTGCGAATCATGAATACCTTTCTCTGAAAACGAGAGAACAGGAAGTGGACCTGGAAGAGCCCTAATGTTGGGACTAAAAATGAAATTCACCACGTACTATGCGCTCAACCTAGCATCGTTCAGGATGTGGACGTCCTCGGAAAGGTGCGCTGTAGCGACCACAGAATGATAAGGTCCCGATTTATCTTAAACTTGAAGAAGGGACAGAAGAAGCTAGTGAAAAGGAAGTCAATTAACAAGTTAGCAATAAGAGGGAAGATAGAGGAATTCAGGATATCGCTGCAGAACAGATATTCAGCCTTAATCAGTGTTGTAGGCGTTACCGAAAAAAGCAACTAAATACGTTACTCGTTAGGCTAAAAAAAGGAAACGCGTTACCGCCCTACATTAACTACAAAAAAATGTACCGAGTTACCGTTACCGAAAAAAAGTGCCGCACGTTACTTTGCCATTACTCCATGGACAGAAATTTTAATTAGGTCGTCTTCGCTGCAAGAATTCACGATAGCAATTTTAAAACGCTCATATTTCACATAGAAGTTCCAGCCCAAACAACGCTTTTACCAGAAATCTTGAATTAACAAGAATACTTACACAAATGGGCAGGACCCTGGCAATTTTATAGCGGCCTAAAGTTGCCTTTTACTCTGACCCATGGTGAAGCCATTAATGTGATATTAAACATAAAATTACACTGCGTCATCAGTTCTAACTTCACATAGGAAACATCGCTGAGCTCTCAATGAATTTACAGCAATTCTGGAAAATGTAATGTTTTACAGCAATTCTGGAAAATGTAATGTTCCAAAACGCTCGGCATGCTTCCACTTTTTAGAAAGTTGTGTGTATGAGTGGTTTGGGAAGGGGAGGTAGGTGATGGCAAGTGTGTGAATGCGTGTTCGTGCACGTGTTTCGTGCTTTATTTGTACTCTGTCTTTTTTTTAGCTGGGCATGTCGTCAAGGGCAGGTGTTTTCTGGCACGCAATAAGGGTTGTCGAGAGCACCTGTGCATTTTGTTTATTTGCAACAACACTCTAGGCACTCTGCATTTTTTCCCCAAAAAAGGGGGTAGAGGGGGGGACAAGTTGAATAAAATGTAACAAGTAACGTCGCACCTCACGTTACCGAAAAATGTTAACGCAAGTATGTTACCCGTTACAGTTCCGAAATGGTAACGAGTACGTTAGTAAGTTACCAAAAAAACTAACGCGTTACCGCCAACACTGGCCTTAACTGAGGAAGACGATGTTAATGTTCATACAGTGAACATAATCTGACAGCTATCATTACAGAGTGCGCAGTAGAAGTAGGCGTAGGACTGTTCGACAGGATACCGGCAAGCTATCCCAGGAAACAAAAGATCTGATAAAGAAACGCCAAAGCATGAGGGCGTCTAACTCTACAGACAGGATAGAACTAGCAGAGCTATCGAAGTTAATAAATAAGCTCAAGTTAGCCTACATAAGGAAGTTCACTATGGAGAGAATCAAGCACGCTCTAAAAAACGGAGGAAACTTGAAAGCTGTGAAGAGTAAACTTGGCATAGGTAAAAACCAGATGTATGCGTAAAGAGACAAGGGGGGCAAACAAAAAACAAAAAACAGGAAGTGGACCTGGAAGAGTCCCAATGGTGAAACTAAAAATGAAATCGAACTCATGCTATGCGCTAAACCTGGCATCATTCAGGATGTGGCCGTCCTCAGAAAGGCGCGTTGCAGCGACCACAGAAATCAATGGTAAAGTCTCGAATTAGCTTAGACTTGAAGAGGGAACGGAATAAACTAGCGAAGAGGAAGACCAATAACGAGTTAGCCGTAAGAGGAAAAGCACAGGAGTTTATGATAGCACTGCAAAACAGACATTCGGTTTTAACTGGGGAAGACGACCTTGATGTTCATACAATGCACGATAATCTGACATCAATAGTTACGGAGTGCGCCGTACAAGTAGGCGGTAGGACAGTTCGACGGGATACCGGAAAGCTGTCTCAGGTGACGAAAGATCTGTTTAAGAAGCGCCAAAGCATGAGGGCGTCTAACCCTACCGACAGACTAGAACTAACAGAGCTATCAAAGTTAATAGATAAGCGCAAGGCAACCGACATAAGGAAGTTTAATACGGAGAGAATCGAGCATGCTCTAAAGAACGGAGGTAGCCTAAACGCAGTGAAGAGTAAACTAGGCATAGGTAAAAACCAGATGTATGCGTAAAGAGACAAGGGGGGCAATGTCACAAGCAATATGGACAAGATAGTTCATGTAGCCGAAGAGTTCTACACAAATCTATACAATAGCCAATGTAATATGAGCGTTAATGAGAGACAGAGTAGTGCACAGCGATGAGTCATCCCGCCAGTAACGAAAGAGGAAGTAAAGAAAGCCTTAGGAGCAATGCAAAGGGGAACAGCAGCTGGTGAGGATCAGGTAACAGCAGATGTATTGAAGGACAGAGGGAAAATTGGACTAGGAAAACTAGCCACCCTGTATATTCAATGCCTCATGACCTCGACCGTACCAGAAGCTTGGAAGAACGCAAACATTATCTTAATTCATAAGAAAGGAGATGCCAAGGACTTGAAAAATTACAGGCCGATCAGCTTACTGTCCGTTGCTGACAAGGTATTGAAAACTAAACATTTTAAAAGATTTGCCTGTCAAGTTGGGTTTATAGACTTACAATAAACTGCACACCTCCAACCAAAAACTTTAATTTTAATTTTAACCCTACATTTCGAAGCCGACTCGGCTCCTTCATCAGGGGTGACTGAGGGCAGTAGCTAGCTTCTTTAGGCATGGAGGGGAGCAGGGGGTCCCTTTAAAAACTTAAAGATGCTAGCTACTGCCCTCAGTCACCCCTGATGAAGGAGCCGAGTCGGCTTCGAAACGTTGGGTTAAAATTAAAATTAAAGTTTATTTATTTATTTATTTCATTTATTACAAATACTGCTAATCCCAATTGTGATTGTGGCAGGAGGGCTTAGTAAGGTTAACAGAACGCGGTCAAGTAATCGGAACATTCAACTGGTCAGCATGTTAAGAAAAACAACAAACGGTAAAACAAAAATACAACCGAGCTGTGACGAAAACAATCAAATAACACATAAAATAAGGCTAATGTCGGTAGTATTATACAAAGAATAACAAAATGTTGAAACATTGCTAGTTGTTATAATACGCAGACAATAAGTAAACAGTAAATATTATAAGCGTACACTGCAAAGGCATTAACATAGTATAGGTGTTTAGTTTATGTAACGCTGCATAGTTTGACAAAAAAAAGCTTACACATAAAAAAATAACCATGGGTATAATAATAACAGAACGCAAGCAACCAGGAATGAATAACTAATAACATGACATACTCTCAACTGCAATATTAAATTTTGTCAATGATGAACAGTTAGTAATGGAGGGATCAAGGCTGTTCCATTCTCGAATTGCTAGTGGGAAAAAGGAATATTTAAAGCAGTTAGTATGGAAATGATACTCACTTAATGTATGTGAATGTTTATGACGCGTTGATCTTGCTTCGGAAAAGGAAATATATTTAGTAGTGTCGAGTTTTAGATGTCGATTTATTAGTTGAAACATGAGTTTTAGTCGTGCGACTTTTGCACGGGTCTGCAATGATTTTATTCCTTCAGTTTTCATTAATTCAGTAGGCGAATCGGTTATTTTGTATTTGTTAAATATAAATCTGACTGCTTTTCTTTGAACGGCTTCAAGTTTGGTTATATCTTGATTAGTATAAGGAAACCAAACGACGTTAGCATATTCGAGAACTGATCTAACCAAAACATTGTAGGCTAAAAGCTTAGTTTGAAAAGGGGCTAATGTGAGGCGTCGTCTAAGAAAAAAAGAGTCGTTTCAAAGCTGTTGAGGTGATTTTGTCCACGTGAGCGTTCCACCTGAGGTCATGGGTTATTAGTACGCCAAGATACTTATGATTAGTCACTACAGTAAGTGGTGTGCCATTTATAGTATACCGAAAGTCGGATTTATGTTTCTTTCTAGAAACTGTCATAACTGCAGATTTAGTAGCGTTGAGTGTCATCTGCCAGTCAGTGCACCATTTTGCTATAGAATGTAATGCGTTGTTAAGAGCTTCATGATCCTCTACAGTATTAATTTCACGATAAATTACACAGTCATCGGCGAACAGTCGTATATTAACGTTGAGATTAGTCGTCAGATCATTTATATAAATCAAGAAAGAACAGGTGCCAAGACACAACCCTGAGGTACACCAGACACAACATTTACTATGTGGGAGGCTTGATGATTAATTTCTACAAATTGTGTTCTGCCTTATAAGTAGTTGCTAATCCAATTAACTATAGAGCCATGACCTAGAGTTGATTCTAGTTTAATAATTAATTTAATGTGTGTAACCCGATCAAATGCCTTTGAAAAATCTAGTAGTATTAGATCGGTTTGCTTTTGTCTGTCTATGCTGTGGGATAAGTTGTGGACTAATTCTAATAACTGTGTTACTGTCGAAAGGCCTTGGCGGAAGCCATGCTGAAATGGGGAGAGTATGGTTTCATTTTCAAGGAAAACGGTTATGTGTTTTAGTATGATGTGTTCGAGTACTTTAGACACTGAACAGGTGATAGAGATGGGTCTGTAATTAGAAACATCTGTCCTGTTTCCTGATTTATGTATCGGAATAATTTTGGCTAATTTCCATTCCTTTAGAAGGGTACATGTTGAGAGGGATTTATAGAAAAGTAAGCACAAATACTTAGCCGTCTATTCGGCATATCTTTTTAGAAAGGAATTTGGGATGTTGTCTGGTCCTGGTCCCTTTTTTGTGTCTAGATTTAACAACAGGTTAAGTACTCCAGTCTCAGTTACAGTTAATGATTCAATGTGTTTCGTTGTTCGTGAGGTCTGATGAGGGACTATACCATTATCGTTACAAAAAACTGACGCGAAGTAATCATTCAGTTCGTGTGCTATCTCAAGGCTACCTTTTTTTGAGGCTGGGTTTTCAGTTTGTCTTTTAGGATTAAGGTAGCTCCAAAATTTTGATGGGGACGTTCTTATAAAGTTATTGAGGGTGTTATTAAAGTAATATAATTTAGAAGCCTTTATTCGATGTTTCATGCTTTGTATTGCAAGGTTAAGATTGGTCCTTGTTTTCGTGCAAGGGTTCACCTTGAGGGCTTTTTTACGGCGATTAACTTTGCGCTTAGCGTGTATGACTTCGCGGGTGATCCAGGGGTTACGTCTTTTTATTTGCTTCCTTCTACGTAGGACGAACTTATGAATACAATATGAGACAGTCGTTTTAAAGCTGTGCCATAAGGATTCAATGTCAGAAGAAGCATCGCTTGCAAGTTCTTTGAATGTGTCGAACTCAAAGAAAAGATGATCTAGAATACTATTATCGTCAGCTTTAGTGAAATCATGAACAAGAGTTTGCGGTCGTGGCGAAGAAAGCGTGATACTGATAGGGACACTGCATAAGATTAGTTTGTGATCGGAGATTCCGTCTAGTATTTCAGTTTTAGTTTTATGGAGTGGAAAGTGGTGACTTAGAAATACTAGATCAAGCGTGTTACTCGAAGTACCTTGTAGACGTGTTGGTTGATTTACAATCTGAGTGAGATTAAACTGTAGCATAATATCTAAAAGATAGTCTGAAGAAGCGGAGTGATGTTGCATTGTGAGCCAGTTAATATCCGGGAGGTTAAAGTCGCCAAGCAAGATTAGTCTGGTACCTGGAAGATGACATTGCATATAGCGATGTAATGCAAGCATGAAGTCATGATCACTTGATGGGATGCGATAAACGCAACCCACCACTATCGAGTAGGAACCAAATGTCAGTTTGGAAAAGACTGCCTCTACGCCTTCGATATCGGGAAGTACAGTGACTTGTATTTTTTGTTCACAAAAATGGCTACGCCGCCACCGCGAGTTTTTCTATCCTTGCGAATTATCGCGTAATTGGGGGGCGTAACCTCGGTGTCCATGATATCGGACGTGAGCCACGTTTCAGTCACGGCCATAAAGTCGGGTTTTATGCCAATAAGCAAGCTTTCCAAAGAATCAAGTTTGTTTAGAAAGCTGCGAGCATTTATGTTAGCAAAAGTTATTTCTGTTTCTGCTGGTTGCGGCGTGGCCGTAATGTTTTTGCATCGCTTTGACTGTTTTTTGGGGGACTAGTAGGACTTACTTTGGTTTCCATTGGCATTACACGGTTCTGCTCATCATCCCAATAGAAAAACTCACCGTTAATACGCAGCTTATCAAAGACAAGAGCAACTTTGTCTCCGTTGTCTTTGTGCTCCTTCGCAGTCTCCCATAACTTCTTTCGTATGCTACGTACACGGGCCGAGTAATCCTAACTGACTGAGTACTCCGATCCCTTCAGCTTTGATCAGTTCTTTAGTATTCTAGATTTGTCCCGCGAGTCAAGCAGTTTAAGAATAACAGGTCTGGCCTTTTTCGTATTCGTAGGCCGGCCCAGTCTATGAATTCTTTCGATGGTAACGGGCTCTATTTTTAAGATGTCCTGAATAATTTTCTCGTTAACTGTTTTTTCCAGTGTGTCGCTGTCCTCACCTTCATCCTCAGAAATTACATATATTATTAGGTTAGACCTTCGTGAGTGATTCTCCAAATCGTCTATTCTCATTTCAAGGGTCATCACTATTTTCTTTAGGCTGTCAATCTCGTGCAGACACTTTGATATTTTACTGTCCAGTACGGCCAAGTTGTCTAATTTTGTATCGATGGAGACAAGCCTTTCTTCCTTTATTTCTTTTAGGTCATCTGTTATACTTTGTAGCTGTTTCATTCGCTGCGCCATATCAGGTCCGGGGTTGGTCTCAATATCACCGGCGAGCAGTAGAAGCTTCATGGCATACAGTAAATCACAGAACACCGGACAGAGCAGCCCTGGGCACGGCAGAACTACAAGGTAAGGGTCGCTTGACCGATAGCACTTGCCGTAGCATTTGCTCACCTGTACGAAAAAGACCAGCGGGTTGGTGAACCGCATGCCTGAAGTGCCGCCGTGCCCAAGAAGCCGTCCGGGGTCATCTGTTGCCTTTATGTAGGGTCGTGATCGATCCGCCGCCAGGGAGGCGCTGTCTTCGTCACTGTTCGTTATCGAACCTAGTGTCATCCGGTAGCGTCGGTCGATGCTGACGTCCGCGAGATGAAGCGTATCAGCCCCGTGTCGACCGTGATCGCACACAAGCTGCGTCCCTTCGGGCGTTGACCATCGCGGTTGATCGTGTCGAGCCACTGGCGTCGACAGCACCGTGACGATCACCTGTACGAAAAAGCCCAGCGGGTTGGTGAACCGCATGCCTGAAGTGCCGCCGTGCCCAAGTTGGAGATGGTTGGAGATGTGCAGTTTATTATGTCTTAAAATGTATTTATTAAGGCACTCGCTAATAGATCCAGGCCAACCTTAGACCTTTAATCAACCAAATGATCAGGGAGGCTTTCGTAAAGGATATTCCACAATATAGGATATTCATTATCAATCACAAGATTGAGAAATGCGCAGATTATAACCAACCCCTATACATAGCCTTTACTGATTACGAGAAAGCAGTTGATTCAGTGGAAACCTCGGCAGTCATTGCTGAACCAGGGTGTAGAAAAGCCTTATGTGGAAATGCTGGAAGATGTCTATAGCAACTGCATAGCTACCATAGTCCTCCATAAATTCAGCAATAAAATTCCAGTAAGGAAGGGCGTCAGGCAGGGAGACACGATCACACCGATGCTATTCATCGTCTGTTTACAGGAGGTATTCCGAGGCCTGAATTGGGAACAGTTGTGGATAAGAGGTAATGGAGAATACCTAAATAATCTGCGATTCACTGATGACAGTGCCTGGCTACGTCACTCAGGAGATGAACTGAAAAGCATGATCAATGATTTAATACAGGCAGAGCAGAACGGTGGGTCTAAAAATTAACATGCAGAAAACCAAAGTATTCAACAGCCTAGCAAGGAAACAGCACTTCACAATTGGAAGCAAGGTGCTGGAAGTAATAACGGTCTACTTAGGGCAGGTAGTGACCGCAGATCCGGATCATGAGGGGGAAATAACTAGAAGGATAAGAATGGGGTTGAGCGCACATGGCAGGTTCTCTCAGATCATGAGTAGCACTTTACCAATATCCCTCAAGAGAAAAGTGTACAACAGTTGTATCTTACCGGTACTCACCTACAGGGCAGAAACGTGGAGGCTAACGAAAAGGGTTCAGCTTAGGTTACGGACAACGCACCGAGCCATGGAAATAAAAAAGATAGGTGTACCGTTAAGAGACCGGAAGCGGGCAGAGTGGGTTAATGACATCCTAGTCGAAATCAAGAGGAATAAATGGGCTTCGGCAGGGCATGTGATGCGAAGGCAAAATAACCGCTGGTCCTTAAGGTTAACATAGGGTATTATAAGGGAAGGCAAACGTAGCAAGGGGCACCAGAAGGTTAGGTGGACGGATGAGACTAAGACGTTCGCAGGCATAGGGGTAGGTGCAGCTGGCAAAGGACAGGGTTAATTGGAGAGACACGGGAGATGATTTTGCCCTGCAGTGGGTGTAGTCAGGCTGATTATGATGATAATGAAAGAACCAATCAGTTGGTCTGCCTGAGCCTCACGGAGACTGTACAGTACCTACTTGCGACTATGAGTCCACCCATTTTCTTAATAGCATGTCCTACCCTTTTCAAATTCCTCCATGCATGCACGGTCACATACATCACAAGCCCCTCCCACACAATATTGGCACTACCGTCCATCATGGGAGGTGACAATCTGAAACGAGCTAATAACAAAGAAGTGCAGAAACCACTCCAACATCCACTTTGTCGATGCGGCTGAGCACACGAACTTAGGACTCTTCACTGCAGTCGCAGCATATGAAGACAGCACAGTGGAAGCTTCCGCCACTATCAGAACTCATGCCTCGGCAGAGGAGGAGTGAGCGGTCATTGCAGTTGTGCGGGCCTATTCCACCAGTGACAAGGAAAACAGAAATTTCAACAGATTCGCAGGCTGAATACCGCCACTACCTACACAACGCAGCGTGTTCGGCAACCCACCACATTCTCAGCACAGCCCCTTTCTTGACCGAATGGTCACTCTTGCATGGATCCCTGGGCATGCACATACCCCAGTAAACAACGTGTTCATGTGCTGGCCCGAGAACTCTCCTCCTGAGCCCTGGACGACCAGGCACCCAAACCCAAGCAATAGGCCACATCAATCCTCTCTGTACACCATAAAATCACCACATTCTACACACAGCCACACGATGCTGTCAGCCCCCCCCCCCCCCCACTGTACCCTGTCACTTCAATACAGTGCCACGTGGCGACTACAGACAGCATGCTTTATTCCATCTTACCTCCTCTCATGCTTTCACATCACATCTCCCCCCCCCCGCCCCCTTTGGTACTCCTGTGGCAAGCCCAAATCCACTCTTGCACTACCTAAGGTAATGCTCTTCCCCAGAGGAAGCACCCCCATCCCACTCATTCCTCCTGGGAGGCTGCATCGCGAACTGCTCAGCTCGCCTGCCAGAAATGGCTAGTGGACTGGCCCCTACATGAATCTCATGGACTCCTGGACCAGTGGGAGATCAGGTGTCCTTCCTTTTGCCTAATAAAGGTGTTTCCATCCATCTGTCCCCCATGACCAAAACAAGCAACTGTTGTCCCTCAAAATCTAGAGGCTGCTAAGCACCTGATCAATGTATTGGTTACAGTCGCGATGCAGAACACAGTGTGGAGAATCTCAAACTGTGGACAGGCTGCCGTAGCAAACTCATCCTCCCAGCAGTTAACACTGGAGCTCTATTCAGCAAATCTAGCCTGACTGCACTGGCTAAAAATATATGAAGTATTAAACGGATAAGAAGGGCTGGTGAGGCACATACAATGCCGAATAACACTTATGTCCTCTGCTATAGAAGCCTACTCGAGAGGAATAAACGCTGAGCAGAATTTTCAATTCACCTAGAAACAGCAGAAAAGAATAAACATATATTTCAGTGCCAACAAAAGGATATCGCTCACTGACGCAGAGGTAAAAAAAGCAACTAAACATAATACAGGCCTGTGCACCAACGTCGGTCCACAAAAGCAAAATGTTTTAATCGTGGATGCAGATGTTGAAATCACAATTAACAAAACACAACTGTTCAAGGTTCCAGAGGCTGACTGCAGTGAGCATGCAGAAAGAGCAACAGAGAACTGCAGCGGAAGCTAGAACAAGGGCTGAGGAGAACTGCTGGTAAAGTTCTCGGAGAAGGAATAGCCTGAGCAATATGAATACTTCCACATGTGAATGCACGGGCAGCAAGCCAGCATTGAAAAGCCTAAATGAACAGACTAAGACAAGCAGACTTTAGATAATGCTGCAACACCAGCATTGATGTAAAAAGCAAGATAAGGTTATGTTTAATTTTTAGCACATAAATAGGGAAACGAATTTATACACCGGAGGTCAAAACGATTCTTCTTGTAGGTAGATACACAGTACTGCCACTCTTCTCAGCACAGATTTGAGCATGGGTTCAAGCCGCAGTAAATGTTTGAAAGCAAAGCCAATGTATGTTTCATGTTTTCGCTTGTTAATGTATTCAGAGCCCTGACTCAAACAAATCATCGGAATAAAGGAAGAAATACTTCGGGAGACCGCATAATTGCGTGCAACCTTGCCTATCAAACCCAGCTGTCACCGAAAGCAAATATTGGATGACAGAGAAAAATAGAAGTTAACAAAAGTCAATAAGGATGTCTCTGAAACCGGCACATGTGCAGAACCGCCTCAAGTCGTGCAAAGTAAAGGGTGCTACAGGGAGAAACAAAAGGGTGAGGTCTACAAGCTGATGAAACTGAAAACAAACAACATGCTCTTGCAGCGAGCAATCCTCCAGCACACAGGCATGAGCTAGTCATACTCAACACATCAGCAACCTGGCCAGCTCCTTGAAGGCAATATGAAACGACCTCCAACAAACCGTGCAGCTACTTTAAAGGACTATGGGATGTTTCATGTGTATTGTACATTCCGAAGTAATAAGCTATTATGCTTATGAAGTCCAAAGAGGATATAAAGAGCGCGCCAGACTACAAGGTCCTGCCGCCGATGCCTCCCCACGCCCCTGCTCCGCGGCCGCTGGTTCCCATGGTCAATAAATTTATCAATGCTACTTGTCTCTGAACAGCCGAAACACTGACCGGCGCAACTAACTACGGCCAAAAAACACGTGTGGCACTACAGACGGCTATGAAAGTGCAGCATATTCTGCATCCTGCGATCACGTCAAAACGGAATTCGAGGCTGTAACCCTTCCGTACAGAACTATGTTTTCTGTGGGTGAAACTCTCGAAAATGCTGTGGCGTAAAAGCAACCATCAACACGGTGATAAACAGGTATACGTCGTGCACGAAACGCATAAACGCCTACTTACTCTCCCACTCCTTGGCTTTGAAGCCGAACGTGGATTTGTCGTCCGCACTCCATCGTCCGCACATGGAGTGCGCCATTCAGCTGTGCCATCCATGACGCACGTTGCGCGCACGTTTCTCACCAAATCAACATTTCACCCGCAGCACTTTCTACTACACCTCTGCATACCATGTCAGTGGGAACAGCGCTTCGACTGCGCAACGTAAAACGCAGTGCTGGCATATGCATTCTGTACCATTACACAAAATGCGAAAAAGAGAACAAAGCACGCCCTAGCAGCTACTATTGCTCCTGTCAAAAAATGGCAAGGCTGATGATGATGATGATGATGATGACGATGATGATGATACTGACTCTCCCTTTGTATTGGGAGATCAACGGCACTAAAACCGGATCAAGCCAAGAAGTAAGAAAAATAAAATTAAAGAATAAAAACAACTAACACACACACGCTCATGGCACGTTTTGGTCCCCTGAGCCTTCAAGGAGCGTGACCGTGTCGTGTGCGCCACCAGTGTTCCAAACGTCGCTTGGTTCGCTCATCCAGCTTCCACTACGGTGGCTCGTCGGGTCGGCGAAAACCGAGTGCCATCGCAAGTGCCCCGAGGCTGTTGGATCCGCTGATTGCGTCAAATGGCATGGGGCCTACTGAGGAATTGTCCTGTGCATCCGAAACCGACGGGTGTAGGCCTGCACATTCCAGCACGATGTGCTCGATGGTTTCATCAGCGCCTCCGCAAAGTTCACACGTCGTGCTCATACCATCCGTGTACTTTGCTCGAAGACATCGGGTGCGAAGCACACCGCTCCTAGCTTCGCACAACAGTCCACTGCCCCTAGTGTTGTCATATAGGGGCTCTTTCTCGACCTTCGATTTCCCTTGTTGGTAAACGGCCAGGGCTGGCTTCTGGCGGGCCGTCGCGAAGGGCTAAAAGGAGGGAAGTGATCCTAATGTCACGTGGTTTTCAATGACGTCGTTTCAAAATGGCGTCTATCTCGGTATTTTTCTGGGTACGTTTTGTCGCAAAATTAGGTATAAATGGCGCTGAAAACTTTTGAAACGTCCCTAGCCGCAGTTCCTAGGTCGCTGGCGTCTCCATGGTTGCCACGGGGACCACCGCTGCCATCGCCACGGTGGTTGGTTTACATGGCTGTTCAGCGCGTGAGTGGTGTCGTCAAAGGCATGAAAGGTTGGCGCAAAGGCGAGTTATATTAACCGCGCTAACGTCCGGACTTGCGCCCTATTACTCTTTATTATGTAAGCTTGCAGTGCGACCGGTTCCAGCTAGTAGTATGATATGGGAAGATCGTAGACTACATTTTGCAGGCGGTGCTTGCATTGAATGTGTGTCAAAAATTATGGTTTTCCAGTGTTCCGCGTAACTGATTCTGACCTGTACGTACTGTTACGGCGAGCTCGCATGCATAATGTCATCTCTATGTCTTGTGCGATGTCTGTATTCTGTCATCCCATTTATCAGATGTAGTTCGGTACTTAGTATGTTCCTATAGTCCAGCATATGTGCCCACCGGCGGCAAGCTATGCAAAAAAAGGCACTTGTGTACGGAAGGAAGGCGGACAGGAAGTACTACGCTAGCCTGTGAAAGGACAACATACCTTCCCTCTCAAATGTTTGATATGCCAGCAAAGTCTAACCACCAAATAGCCAAGCGGTAATGGATCACTTCGCGTTGACTCCCATGTTGCGCAAAGCACACGGTAGCCAACAGCAGGTTGGATGGATGGATGGATGGATGGATGGATGGATGGATGGATGGATGGATGGATGGATGGATGGATGGATGGATGGATGGATGGATGGATGGATGGATGGATGGATGGATGGATGGACGGACGGACGGACGGACGGACGGACAGACGGACGGACGGACGGACGGACGGATGGATGGTCGGATGAATGGATGGATGGATGGATGGATGGATGGATGGATGGATGGATGGATGGATGGATGGATGGATGGATGGATGGATGGATGGATGGATGGATGGATGGTGGATGGATGGATGGATGGACGGACGGACGGACGGACGGACGGACGGATGGATGGATGGATGGATGGATGGATGGATGGATGGATGGATGGATGGATGGATGGATGGACGGACGGACGGACGGACGGACGGACGGAGGCTGAACCCTTTAATCGGGCGGTGGTTCAAGCCACCTAGCCATGATTTGTGAAATTTGTCTGTTGTCTTCATTTTAGCCACCAATCAGATAACCTTCGCTTGGTTACTTCTACTCGCTTAAATACTACTTTCCCTTCACTATCCTTAAACCCCAATGCCTTGGATAAATCAGCCCCGCTGCTTCCCACTGTAGAATGAAGCCCTTTCAGATTTGTATCAAGTGTTCAGCCGTTTCCTTCTCTTCTCCGCACGCAACGCACAACGTGTCCATCGCGTGGTACCTGACTCTATATGTCTTAGTCCGCAAAACTCCCGTCCTGGCTTCAAGCAACAAAGAGCTTCCCCTACAATTATCATAGATATTTTCTTTGGCAATTTCCTGCTTAAAAATCCTGTATGTTCCCAGTGCCGATTTCGTCAGCATCCCTGTTTTCCACAGAGCTCTCTGTTGCTTTTACCTTTTCCTTAATCGATAGTTGCTGATTTTCCCCCCTACTGCTGTCCAGATGTTTGTTTGTCAATTTTCTAGTTCGCTTTCTCCATTTCGTGTCAACATTCCTTACGTGCAGGTATCTGAAAACTTTCCTATCCCACTGCTTTTCCCCCATTTTTTTCAATCGTTCTTCAAATGCTATCTCACTGCTAGCTTCTCTGCTCTCGAACGACGCCCATCCCATATCACCCTGTGCCCCCTGACTTGGTGTATTGCCATGCGCTCCCAAAGCTAGCCTCCCTACGCCGCGTTGTTTAATTTTTAACCTTGCTTGAACATCTGGTCTCATGCACAGGACTGCATTGCCGAAAGTCAGACTAGGAACCATCACCCCTTTCCAGATCCCTCTTACCACTTCATAACTATTGTAATTCCACAGCGCCCTATTTTTCATGAAAGCTGCATTTCTGCTAGCTTTATTCATTATATATTTTTCATGCACTGTCAGATACTCAGCACCGTTATATATCCACACCCCAAGATACTTGTACTCATCCACTACTTCTAGCGTGAACTCCTGTATTCTATGCTCGCCGCCCTCATCATTAAATATCATGCCTGCAGATTTTTTCTTACTGAACTTGAAACCTAATCTATCTCCCTCTGTACCATAAATGACTATCACCTTCTGCAATTCTTCCTTGTTGTCAGCCATTAGCACTATATCATCCGCATATATTAGTCCCGGTGGTGACTGTTTAATGCACGACGCCGCAGCGTTCCCCGCGGAGAGACCTCACGCAACACGACGAATCGTGCCACATGAGCTGTGGCCCCTACGCCGCTTTCTTCACTCAAGGCTTTTATCGAATTTTTAGTATGGTCACACCACCTAACCTTGTCATATCTGTGAAAGCTGTTTTTGTATTATTTATTTTGTGAAGTGTTTTTATATCCATTAAGTAGAACTTGTGGAAGTAACATGGTTCATGGTGTATTTTTTTCCAACGTTCAGCATTGGAATGAAGCCAGACAAGGCTAAAACTTGTTTTGCTGGCTCTGTCATTCCTGTAGTGGTTTGTGATAATGTGGGATGCATGACAGGCTTTCAGCATCCGCGTAGCCAGAGTCAGTACAATGTGGCCTTAGGGTTCACTTGGGAACAGGCGGTTATTGCATGGTAAGTAAACATAACAGAGAGAAAAGTAAACACTCTGGATGAGCAGTCTCTCGCACCTTCTGTGTGTTTCATTTTCTGAGCTTAAATTCCTAGACACCATGAATGCATTCCAGATTTCACAGCTCATGTTTCTGCTGCTGCAGTTAGTAAAAACGAAGACTGATTGGCTAGTTAGAATAGCATAATAAGAATAAAGCAGCGCACCTGCACAAGGACTGTGCTTGTCTTATCTTCCTTTGTCCTTGTGGAGGTGCGCTGTTTTAGCCTTCTTAGTAAAAGTATGCTGTACATGGACGTTGGATGCTATGCATGCTGTAATCTGCGGCATGAACTTAGTGCTAACATATGCTAGAAGAGTTTCTTTTTGACGTTAGCACTGTATGAGTGAATATAATTTATCCGCATATGTGAACAACATGGTGGCTTGGCCTTATGTAGGTCAATGGATCATTACGAAGCGCATGAGGTGTAACATTAAATGCATGCCTGGTATTACAGCATGTTGCCAGTTTTGAGGGGGAAATCTGTTTTTGTGGAATGGGTACTCAGCAGTGACTAGGCAAGCTACCTTTAACTTCAAATGAGCTTGCACGTTAGATGACAGCTCTGTGGGGCAATGGACGCTAAAAAAATAGTAGCCATGATCTTTTATTATAAAGTGAAGAACCAGCATAAACAAACATCAACACATCATGCATGTGACATGCTTTTCTGCATATAGTGAAGAGCTTAAAAATTCATGAAAATGTAAGCATGGCTTGTCTACATATATTTGGATATTCCTTGTAGAGGGAAGCATGTTGACGAATTTTTATATGATTTAAGACAAACGCCTAAAGTGGAGTGCAATTTCAACAAGGAAACAGTTACAATTGGCCACATGTGAGTATGAACTCTTCAACTTGGAAGGTGTAAAAAAGCTGTGTGCATTCCCTTTCTATCTGCATTCTATTTTTAATTCCTCACTTGGCATGCTGCTGAATAGATGGGTCTGCTGGTTTCTTAATTACTGGTTCTGTAACATGCACAGCCAGAACATATGCACACCGCAAGTATGATGCAACATGGTTAGAAGCGCAGTGAGAAAACGGCTTATCGATACATTTTTGAAGGTAGAAAGCACGGTTTGCTGATATGTTTAGGTGCGTTTTATATTGTTAAAGCCCAGTAGGTATCAAAGGAGCAGAGGCACCAAAATATTAGTTGTTTTCTTTCAGTTACAATGATTCGCAGTAGCTTACAAAACCTAGACAGCTGCATGGATTGCTCCAACAAGAGGCAGTACATTTATAATTGCATTTTCTCACTCGCTTTGTTTGCCTTAAACATCCGAACGACGACTCGGAAGTCAGAGGGGCGTTCAGGTCACGTGAGGCATGCAGACTGCAGTATTGTCACAACTTAGTTCGTTGTTATTTACGTCAACTCGAACACAAACCAGTGAAGAGTTGGAATGACATAAAGTGAACTGGCAGCGATTACATCTCAATCCTTTGCATGCCTCACGTGACCTGAACTGACCAAAAGTTAAAAGGCTCAAGAGTGTAGTGAACCAAGAGCAGTGGAAACCAAGGAGGGCATTGGGCAATCATAATAATTTAATTGAAGTGGGTAAATTGCCTTTTGTTAATTTTTACATTCCAGCTATAGTAAAGGTACACTATACCCCCCCCCCCCGTCGTGCCGCCACAGTGGCTGAATGGTTAGGGTGCCTGACAACTGAGCCCAAGGACATAGGCTCAATCCCAGTTGCGGCAGCCGCGTTTCAGTGGATGCGAAATGCAAGGCGCCTGTGTACCGTGTGATATCAGTGCACGTAAAGAGCCCCATGTGGTCAAAATTAATCTGTACCCCTGCACTACAGTGTCCCTTATATCCGATGTTGCATTGGGACATTAAACCTCATATTCCGTACCATAACATAACTTTGGTGTGTGTTCTGTGTGCTTGACCATTTGAGCTGCAGTAATTGCTAGCACTCTTCAATTTTGACGCCATCAGATGTGCGTACACGTACCTCTCTTCTCACCACATTTTCACCCATCAGGACCCTCTTTCTTCTCCTCCTCCCCTTCCCGAGTGCAGAGAAGCACGCCAGATATCAATATTTCTGGGCGACCTCTTTGCCCTCGTTTCATTAAATTTATCTATCTTGAATTTTCATGAGTATTTGTATGTGGACATCATCATCCTCATCATTTATTGTACCCTTAAAGACCCTTCACAGGGTATTACATAAGAGTGGGGGGGGGGGGCGACGTGCATAGGACAATGCAAGAACAAAGCCAAAGATGTTGTATACACGTCGCCCCCCCCACTCTTATGTAATACCCTGTGAAGGGTCTTTAAGGGTACAATAAATGATGAGGATGATGATGTCCACATACAAATACTCATGAAAAAATATATATATATATATATATATATATATATATATATATATATATATATATATATATATATATATATATATATATATATATATATATATATATATATATATATATATATATATATAAACATACAATGAGGACAACGAATACAATCAGTAACATCAAATGAGAACACAATTGAAACAGTTACGTAAAAATTCAATCGAGTACAGAAAGGGAATTACAAACGAGTTGCTTAAGAAGTGTCAAACTAGGGGTGAGAAAAGAGATATAGACAAATTTAATGTTGAAAGACAGACAGTAACCGCTCTTTGAATTTGACAGGGTCACTTTCCATGACAGTAGGATCTGGCAATTCATTCCATTCCTGTATTGCAATTGGTAGAAATGATTTATTAAAGGCAGATGTTGATCCATGCCGGCGCTGCACACTTAGGCTATTGAGTAAGCATCGAGATGAACGTGCTGGTGGGTGAAGAAAAGATTGGCGCAGTTGCCTAAAATGATAGAATATTTTATGAAAGAGGCATAGTCGTGATATCCTGCAGCGAAAGACCAATGAGGGGAGATCCAGTGATGATTTCACACTACTGAGGCTAATTTTGTAGTCGTATTTTGAAGATATAAAGCGAGCGGCGCGGTTCTGCACAGATTCTAAAGATTCGATGGGGTAAGCTGGATGTGGACACACCATTGCGCATGCGTATTCGAGTTTCGATCCTACGAAGATTTCATATGCGAGTTTACGGACGGCCGGGGGTGACAATGATAATGTTCTTCTAATAAAGCCCATTGTTTTGGAGCTCTCAGCGACCAGTTTAGGGATATGCTCGGACCAATTTAAATTGCTTGAGATTAGAACACCGAGGTAACGGTACGTTAGTACTTGTGAAATATTGACCGAGTTTAAAGAGTACACATGGGTGATGTTAGAGCGTTTGCGTGAAACTTGCATAAACTTGCATTTTGAAATATTAAGCTGCATCATCCACTTATTGCACCAGTCATCTATTAAAATTAAGTCATCCTGAAGCATGGTCTGGTTGGTTTGAGATAAAATTCGGCGGTAGAAGACACAGTCATCTGCAAAGAGACGTATTGATGATGAAATGCCACAAGGGAGGTCGTTAATATAGATGAGAAAAAGAAGCGGGTAAAGGAGTGAGCCCTGAGGAACGCCAAAAAGAACCTTGGTTGAGGCTGAGTGATGCCCTCATATGACGGTTAACTGAAAGTGGTCGGTGAGGAAGCATTTAATCCATTATAAGTTTAATGGGTCCACACTGAGAGAAGAAAGTTTACAGATGAGTCGCAAGTGAGGGACACGATCAAAAGCCTTAGAAAAGTCTAAGAATATAACTTCAATTTGAAAAATGAATCAAGGTTTAAATGAAAATCAGTAGTGAATTCAAAAACCTGCGACTCACAAGAAAGACCAGAGCGGAAACTGTGCTGATTAGCGAAGAAGAATGCATTGTTATCAAGGTGTAGGGCAACATGAGAGTAAATGATGTGTCCCATTAGTTTGCAGCCGATGCAAGTTAAGGATATTGGGCAATAATTTGATGGATCAGACCGGTTGCCACTTTTAAATACCGCAACTACTTTGCTAATTTTCCAATCTGTCGGAAGAGCGCTTTGAGCGAGGAACTGGGCAAACATTATCTACAATATACCGCTTCTTGGGACTTTGGTGGCTTTAAGTACTTTGGCAGAAATGCTATCAGGACTGGGGCTACTTGATAATTTCAGCTTGTCGATAAGCTTTTCTATACCTTCCACAGTGACTATAATGGCCGGCATCTGTGAAAAACTGGTACCGGGAAGTACCAGGAAAGTTGGGAAAATTATGGGTAAAAACTGAAGAAAAGTACAAGTTCATTACATCAGATTGTTCGTCAAGCAGCACATGTGAACCATCCGAGTTAGAAAGTGATATGTTGTGCGTATGAAGACTAACCGGAGAAAGTATATTTCAAAACTTTTGCGGATTTTTGTTCATTATCTGCCGCAGCTCCTAGGGGAAGAACCTATTTTTGGACTGCTTCAGTAGGCTTGTATAATCTTTGAGACATGTAAAATATTTTCCTACCTGACGGCTGAGTTGGACTGATTAGCAATGCGAAAAAGGCGTTTTTTCTTACGTGAAAGCCTCCTTAGGGTACAACTGAACCATGGTTTACCTACATCGCCAAGAATGGAAATGACTGGGGCATAGGTTTCAATTAATGTCAGAAGTTTCTGTTTGAATAACAACCAATTTTGCTTGACAGTTCTTGAAGAAGCAATCTGTTGGATAGTGTGAAAGAAGTTTTCCAGTTCGCCGTTTATGAGAGGGAAATTTGCCCTCTTATAACCACGGATAACACTAGTGGAAGGGTAGCGAAGCGGCTTCGGCACTGCTACATTAAATAACATCGCACAATGCACAATATGTGGTGTTGACGAGGTGCATATCGACAATTATGTATGCATGCCACCTATGCTAAGATTGGCATGCACGTGTGCATTCATGCCTGTCATGTAAATAAATGTAAGTAGCGCAGGCTCTATAGTGTGGCCAGAGAAAGCTACAGAGCAGCACTGCTTTCAGCACTGCCGTGGCAGGTATGACGATATTGGAAGGAGAACGCGCTGGCCGCACTACTTGCTCTCAAGTCCTTGCTGCGTTTTGTACATTACCACCGGCCGTGTTCTTGCTGCATCGTGCGCTGTGCTTTCCAGTGTCGCAAGTGACCTTTTCTTGTTTTACGGCCATTAAAGGCTTGTAGCAATGCATTGTTCCCACCGGTCTGATGGGCTTAATTCAGTAGCGCTTTATTTTATTGCGGAAATTCACTCTTTGGCATCAGTGGAATGTAGGACTCCAATGAGTAGTGCATATCATGGTTGTTAAGGGACGATTATGGTGTATGAAACATGTCAGATGCTTATCATCTCTTGAAGGTCTCTTGGTTGCACTGACTCGGCTAACTGTAGTAATTGGCATGCGTTCCGATTGCACTTGTTTACATACGTTCACAAGGTGGTTAGTGTAGATGCTTGTTGACTAATTCGATACAAATTCGTAGCTATCGCTCTGAATATAAAATAAGATAAAATAAATCGACAACAGCTAATTTGGACTACGGCGCGGTGTGCGCAAGCGGCGCAACACAGGCAAACACAAAAGTTTATAGGACATAGAGATCGTAAAAAAAAAGCCCAATTCCTTGGCACTTGATCTAAGCATGCAGACACAAACTGGAACATGATCTTGCATTTCCCTGTGCGAACAGTACAGTGCACCCCTCAATGCCTCGCCCCGCCTCCAGCAAGCGAGGAAATCTAGCTTTTTCGTGATTTCAATACTCAGAAAGCTTGTGGGCGTCAGTACGTGCTATTTGCAGCAAAGGTTACAGGATGCAAGTTCTTGGATTTTAAAAAAAAAAGTTGTAGCGCTACCTCTTATTCAGTCGCTAGGTAGTATTACCAGTGGAAGGAACGCCCCGTCATGCATTCATACATTTCATGTGATATGCTTGCGTGACAGTGTAGAAATAATTCCACCCCCTCCTCGCTCGCATTACATTAGCTTCTGATTCCGACAGCACTTACGTGTTTCAAATGATGGCAAACATAAAAGAAAGTAAAGCGCGGTGAGAAGCCCAACAAACGCCAAAAGTGCGGTTAGATGCCCGCAATTAGAAAAAAAGCTCTAGCGCTATCAAAATTCTAAATGCATGTTGCAGGAGTTATAACGCGTAGACAATTTGAAAATGTAGCTTTAAATGCGCTGGAGTGCGACTGACGTTGAACTTGACAGAGGTTGTTGACTTGACTCTCCGTACTGCTACAGTCCACATCTCGGTCGTGCAGCCAACCCGAAAGCTTGCACATTTTGATGCCAAGCTTCCTGCCCGGCTATGATAATTCTGGACGCAGCGTAACCGGCAGAAGTGTATTTTGCTTCCTGAAATTTCTTAGGTCATTTCCGCTGGTACTCGCAATCGTTGCAGTGCCGGGAAAGCATCTGAAAGCGTGCTGCAGCATGTGGTGCTTCCGCTCCCCCACCCCACAGTTTCGTGAAAGCTGCGATAGTTGGTGCAGGGCTCGTGACCGAGCTTGACTGCATGGAGCCTATAAGTAGAGAACTAGGCATGGTGTCAAAATGTGTGTAAAGCAAAAAATCATCTTGTTTGCATGTGCTGATGAGTCATTTTCATTGTAATGGCAAGCGTGGCTATGTTCAAGATTGCAGCAATATATCAGCACAGTATGATTTTGAATGGTCAAATTTTCTTACTTGCCCCTGTGGCAGTGTAAGTACCCATTACTGCTAATTAACATGATTAGTGTGAATGGTTTTATTGTACACTGTTGGGAGTGAGGCTTCCAGTCCATCCGAAGTGCTCTGATGAAAAGTGTCTTTTATAATGGTACTTGTGTTTGCTTCATGTCATTAAAACTAAACTCAAATTACAAATAATGTTATTTTGAGCCGTATAAGAGAGTTATGTGACAGCTTTGTTCATGAAACTAGATTTGGTTTGGTTCTATCCGCTACAATGATAGAAGGCTGTGCTGCTTTGAAAAAGCAAAGATACATGCACTCAAGCTTTGGATGCGCAGCAAGAGAAAAACCGTGCACAATGTTGACATGCAATGTTGACTCTTCTGTGTCGTACGTTTTCAGCTCCTACTGCAGTTTTTTTTGCTTAATTTTCTTATGGCCGTACAGGGCAACCCGATTTAGAAATCTGCCAAAAATGGTCGCATGTCTCAGCTTTAGTCTAACCAGGCAGGAGAAAGTGCACATATTTATAATGTTTTGGTTTTTTGCGTGAATGACACTGCTGGATCAATTTTATTGGCGTTTCCTTTCAATGAATGTGTTGATTATCGCCAGCTGCATAATTGAATATCTTATTTATGCTGTAATTTTTAACTCTATGTTTTTTCTAGTTTGTTGCCAATATCGGCTATTTTTAATTACGCCTCTTTGAGGAAGAGCGCGATGATGATGATTTTAGCATTCTTAAAGCGCCCCCTACAGTCAATAAGCTAAGAAGAAAAATAAAACATGGCGGTTGTTTACGTGCCTTCGAATCACGGTCGGTGGTCGTTGCGATTGAAGTATTCGCTGGCGTCGCGTCTTTGTGGCCTGTGTAGTTATTTAAATTTGCCCCTTTTTGTTTGTGACCAGTAGACCGCCCGTGGAATGCGTGTTTACCTCCCATGGGCTCCTAAAGGTGAGCGAGCAGGATGCAAGCCCGTGCCGTCCAGTACTGGCGTCCCAGATCAGGGTGTTTCAAGCTCATTGTGGAAAAGATCTGTATATATACCTTTCGTTATAATCATCACAATGCAGTGTGTAGGCTGTGACATGTCATCGCTTTGACTATGTCATGGAGCAAGGGATGGAGAACGTTGCAGCATGTCTTTTCTAGCCCGCCTTCTAACAGTTTAGAGACCCCCCACCAACAATGAAGCAACCAGAGAAGGCACTGATCTGGACACCATATGGCGACAGTGCCAATCGACGACTGTTGTGGGTGCTTGTGTGCGAGATGGCATTGATCTGCCAGATCACAGAGCGAAGCAATTGTCGGCAGAACAATCGCAAGGCTTACCCGACTGTTGCAACCACCTCAGCGGTTCGAGTGCATTGGACAGAGCGAAGAAATAAAGCTGCACAGTGCGAACACTAGATTATCGAAAACCTTGCTTACGTCTCGTGTAGTACCTATTGCAATTGAGTATTCTGGAATGCACTGGCACTGCGTTCTTCTGCTCTTGGGGCCGTCCTTTATGCCATAGCGCAGGCAGAGTGTACTGAGCGCATGTGCACACGCTGAGCGGCGCACCTCAAAAAGTGAAAAGTGTTTCCATGTTCACTGCATGCTTTCAGTGGCATAGGAATTCTAAGCTAACCCTGTGAGTTCACGTTCTGTTGGTATACATTCATATTTGATTTGTGCAATCAATGACTGTGGCCACATACTTTTGAAAAGCAAGATTTTTATCGTCTGCCAAAGATAATGTGGTAGCATGTATAAATTAATATAGCATAGTATCAATGTGACACTGAACACTTTTGTTAAGATAAAATAGCAAGTAATATCA
The DNA here is from genome assembly GCF_052857255.1 of Amblyomma americanum. Lineage (NCBI taxonomy): Eukaryota > Metazoa > Arthropoda > Arachnida > Ixodida > Ixodidae > Amblyomma > Amblyomma americanum. The sequence continues at coordinate 162,416,691 of NC_135502.1, forward strand.
ATGTTTGTGTGAGCCAGTGTGGTTGCCTTCATTGCTAAAGAGACTGAAGCAAGTGTTTGGGTGTTTGTGAGTGGGGACAGAACTGGTGCATCAAGTAGGCGATATCCAGGTGCCCAGACCATGCATACTCTGATGCTATGTACAAGTGTCGCATTTTGTCGGACAACTTAAGCTGCGAGTGATTCTTCGTGTCCTGCATCTTTTTGTTCAATGTAAAGAAAGCTGTTAATAACAAAGCAGAGTACCTCAGAATGGAATAGGCTTGGGCAGGTTGGTAATTCATTATAACACAGTGAGCATAGCGCGGGAAGAACGCAGGACGAAGAAGAGGGGACAAGCGCTATGCTTGTCCTGTGTCATCTTCGTCCTGCGTTCTACCCGCACTATGCTTAGTGTGTTACAGAGAAGCTCAGTGAGGTAAGACTTCCCGGGATACCGAGAAGGACACACTAGAGCTGGGTCATAGTGATGATAGATTACGTCATTCTAATGAAAAGGGGCCGCTTTTGCTGAGGATGAAGCTTTTATAGGCTATAATAGGCCAAAATTTTAGCGTACAGCTAAAATGTGGTATATCTACTGCTTTAATGCAGCCTGTTATAAGTACTATAGATGGCTTATGAACATGGGCTCACAAAATAAAACTTTTCTGTACATAGTACCATATTTGGAGAGGACAGAAATATAGTTATGGTCACGCAAAGTAATACATGGAAAAAGAAAACCTTTAACTGATACCATAACCTTTAACTATTTACGTGGCAATAGCAGACACTGGTGTCCCACCTGCACGACTTCACAATTTTTGTATAGCTTGTGAGATGCCCATTGCCACTCTAGGACCGGAAGTGCCTCATATGAACATTGCACTGAACTATAAATGTATTATTTTCTTTCGCGGCATGGTTAAAGCAATATCAGCAGTTAAACTTCGTGCTCATTTCTGACGAGTGATGTTTCCAGTTGGCATTTTTGGAATTTACACATTCTTGATCCGGGCTTCTAAGTACATTTTTTTTATATTCCGCATGTAAACAGGAATGTCGGGACTGCATTTGTGAGTGGATTTAGTAACTGGATGCACACTACTCGGTTTTATGCTTGAAAGTGTGGGCGTTGGTGAGGAATTATTACGATTAGCGATGACTCTGTTCCAGGCATACATTTTTAATGCAAAAGCGTTATATAGCTTATCGGCAATGAACCTCTGCATCAGCGTTAACCAGCAGTGATCCCAAAAATCCCAGATGGCGTCCCTGTGACATCAAATAAAAATAAAATTTCGAAGGCAGGCGCAGGGAATTGAACCCAGTACTTCCAGATTGCAATTAAGCGAGTGTGGAACTCACAGGCCAGAAAACCACGTTGCGTCTGGGCTGGCAGAGGTGAACCAAGTTTACGCGTTACCTTACAAATGAATGCTAATGAGTAGGTGAGTAAAAAGAGAGAAAATTTTGAAATTAGAAGGACCTAAAATAAAAACGACGCTTTCACACTCAAAGCATGTAAGTAGCTCAAGTGCCCTCAGTAATTTTTCTCGGTATTCCATTCACCTAGTAACCTGAAATGTTTTAATTGTTCATAGTGAAGGGAGATCCGATCACTGAGGAGACCTTAGAACTGTTCTTCAGCTTTCTAAATGATTAAAAGCAAGGCACTGAATGTCTTGGGAAGTAGTTTTCGAGCACCCTCCAATTTGGTTCTCACGGAGACATAAGATTGTGCAAAGCCAAAACTAAAGGAAGCTGCAGGATCTCAAGATGCATGCTCAACTAGTTGACGATGGTAGAGAAAACGACAATGGGATGGGCTGCTGTAAAGCTTACTGACATTCCTGCAAACATTAGTGTGATGAAGTGACAACACAGTGAAATAATTCGAATTAATGAAAGTTCGCTGCAGACGAACCTGTCTTGTGAGAAAAAACGTGCCCCTTATACAACCGGTAAACTGGTAGCGTTGTTGCTTTTATCAACACAAAATGCCTACGCTTTCGACAGGCAGCCAAAAAGGGGGCTAGCATTGAATTTATTTGGCTCTTGATGCTGCAATTGTCATTCAAGATGCATTTCTTGGAGCTCAAGCCAAATTCTTGAGGCTGAAGTTTAATGCCAGCCGATTGAGCCACAAACCTAGGATAGTGAATGAAACCAGCAGAAAAAACTGGCGATGGTTTGGCTCTCGTTAAACCTGGAGTGACGAAATAGCTACAGCTGGCCGAGTCGAACTCGCTCAGTCGAACTACAAAGTCAGTCTTTCGCCGCTCCGTTTCGCTGGGCGTTTCTTCTTCGCCTTCGTCCCACGTGACACGGCACATGCGCATAACTGTTGAAGCTCATATTCGCCGGCGCGCCATGCGGCCGGCAGCAGAAGCTGCTCTGCACCATGTGGCTGGTTACGTTACGAAACATGTGACCATGTGGCGGTGGCCACGGTCACGTGCCACCGCCACACTGAAGGCTCGAAATGCTACCGTCATGTAGCTATCACTACAAAGGAAAACAGACATTGCAATCGTTAAGTTCTAGATGGCATTCCTAATCATGTTCAATTTGAAAGTCTGGACCACTTCCACAAAGCATCTCTAAACTAAAAGGCATGGGGTTCGTACCTGAAATGCGCCTGCAATGTGCCACTGTGGATCAATTGTTTTTCACGCTTCCATGTGACCAAGTAAGCTCAAGTGTATTGCACTATAGTCAGATAGAGCTCAAGAACAAAGTGGCGCATGGCCCTCAAAGAAGACCCTCCATTCAGTGGTATCAGCTGATTTTCGTGACCCAGCAGTTAATTAAGCCGCAACCAATTCCCTTTCATCTGCCACCCTCCTGCAATAGGATTAACCGTGACTTCTTGAGAACTGGTCGACACCATTGGCTAGAAGGCTTTTCTTTGAGGGGCATTGGTCACTTGGTTCTTAAGTTGTATAATACTATAACTTATTCTGCCCCTCGTTTTGTGAGACATGCCTTTTCCCACTTTACGGTAGGTGTTTTCGTGTGTCGTACCACCTCTTATGTACCGTAAATGCATTGCAGGAGAATGAAAATTCATTGCAATGATCACTCTTTAGTTCAATGAACAATTTATTTCCCTAAATTTCTAGTAATGTACTTTTGTGTCGCACCTTATAAAGGGCTGACAGATTTTAGCCTCTAAATGTTTTTACATTCTAGTACAGTGAACACTGCATGCACAAACGCTTTGTACAAGAGGAGTGGCTAACCTGCAAGCACTCTGGCCTCATCCTGGGACAGCGTCTGGTGGCAGACTTCATTGAAGTGTCCATAGTGTTTCTTTTGAAACACTACATATACCTTGCTGTCTTTCTCCGTGAACTCTAGAGTTGCAAAGCAATGCTTGCCAATTCTGCAGCTTCCTTGCCCCTTTTTCTGCCTTTGGCGTTGTTCTATAGGAAGCTCTCTGTGAGAGCCGAAACGGTGGCAGTGCAGGTACCGTTTGAAAACGCTTGGTGCGCTTTCTTCCCTTCCTGTTGAAGCTATGAAATGACAGCAAGTTCTGCTTTCTTCTCCATCTTTCCAGGTGCAAAATTCTGAAATGGAAAGATTATAAACATAACTAAGCACTCCACACAGTAGAAGTTAATTACTGGTGCAAGAGCACTATTCTGATGCGTAATAATAATAATAATAATTGGTTTTTTGGGGAAAGGAATTGGCGCAGTATCTGTCTCATATATCGTTGGACACCTGAACTGCGCCGTAAGGGAAGGGATAAGGGAGGGAGTGAAAGAGGAAAGGAAGAAGGAGGTGCCGTAGTGGAGGGCTCCGGAATAATTTCGACCACCTGGGGATCTTTAACGTGCACTGACATCGCACAGCACACGGGCGCCTTAGCGTTTTTCCTCCATAAGTAAACCCCGAGCAAGATTTTGTGATGTATTTGGGTTTGTGCCAGGAGCATAGCAACGGCGGCATAGCAACCACAGCGTCATAGCAGCATTACAGCATAGTTATGACATGATGCAAGGTCCATGACTAAAATAAAAGAAAAAATTGAGACGTGAACAAACATGTGCTTCATTTTGATAAGAATGTAAAATGACAGTGCATAAAAAACGGCATAAGGCAACATTAGAAAGCCAGCAGTGAAGTAACAAGACAAGGCAACATTCATGCAATTCTTATTTTGAGTGTTTTTAGAATTTTGGCAAAAAAAAATTTTGTGCATCACACCACTTTTATTTTGAAAGAGAAGTGCAAAGTGAAGCTCGCTCTTTTTACATAGACTAATGCAAAATGCATGCGCTATGCATTGGAAACCCATGCAATACTCCCGCGCTACTACTGGCGCTCTGCTTGTGCCAACTGCACATGACAATCACGGATTCACTTGAAAATATTTTGCCTTTTGCCAGCAGTGCAGAACTGCGTTTCCCAGCTTATTTTTGCTATTAAAAATTTATTAGTCATTCTCTTACGATTTTTTCATGCTACTAGTGCATGGGCATCAATTTCTAGAGAATGTTGTTTAATATACTAGGTTAACTGATTACACGGACTGTTACATAGTCTACCTCTGCAAAGCTCATTCCTGCATGGCAACCTTTTACGTGGCCTTATCCTTGGACCACAAATTCGGGGCAACTTTTTTGACTTCCAGAGGCTAAAATAACAGTGGGCATTCCTCCTGCACACTTCTGCGTGTTGCAACTGCGACGGATTCAGCACTGCCAAGCCAGTGCATGCCACGACAATGTCGCGTGTCCTGTATGCGCGTACCTGCGTCACGTTGCGGTTGTGATGGAGACATCAAGTGCAGTTATGTCAAGACATCGCCGGTGTAACAGAGCATAAGCAAGGCCTGTAGCACCGAGTGCTACAAGTACGTTGCGATTGTGATGGAGATATGGAGTGTAGTTCTGTCAAAACATCGCAGGTGCATGCAACAGAGCATAAGCAAGGCCTGTATCACCGAGTCTAGCTGCTAGGACAGGCTGCACGAGCAGTTTTTTATTTGCAGTGGCCAATTTAAATGTGAAAGTTTTTAATAGTTTTTTAACTTAAATCTGTAGACACACTTAAGCGAGAATGGGAAATCATTAAAGTGCAGATTCATGCCACATGTTGCAAAATGACGAGTCATGGCTACGGGCCATGACTAAGCAAACTTTGTACAACCTCTGTACACCTTACATTACTTAAGTGCTGAGTCATGCTACGCTTCATAATGATTGAGTCACAGCTATGACTACGCATACTTTGCAAATTTCATAACGACGCTGGTATGATAATTATGGATTTTTATGGCGCAAAGGCATCTGTGGCCAAGGAGCGCCGTGACACAAGGTATCTTTTACTTCTCAAGATGGGGTCGAAGACCCATTTTCCAAGCATTTCACTCCAGAAAATCCGGCTACCAGTCCAGAGGAAACCTTGTACCCATTGTATCGCCGGTGGGTGCCCGGCGGCACTGGGGATCGAATCCCGCACCTCCCGCATGCGAGGGGGGATGCTCAACTACTTGGCCACCGCTGCGGTCATTACGTCGCATGTAAAGTGCCAGTCATGATACATTGCAGAATGACTATGACTGCAATCATGACTTTCATAGGTTATAGTACGCTGCATTTCAAATTTGACTAAAACGCGCATGCGTCATCGCGAAATTTTCATGCACAAAACCACGTGCAAATTTTCCCGGGTGAGTGTAAGCCCGTAAATAAAAAATAAAAAACGAACGGGCTTTGTATTGACACACTTCAAAAGCGCGCACTCGAAAGGTCAGTAAACTGCAACTTTTAAAACAGTAATAGAAGCTATAACGAGCGTGCGACTGCCTCCCGCTCTGCCCCTTCTTTGCCGTGACCACTGCGTGCATGCATGCAATAGTATCGACTTCGTTTCTTAGCTGTATTAGAGTCGAAGACTAGGTTCTCCACTTCTTCTTCGAAGTTGTGTTCCTCCACATGGTGCCACCGCAGGTCACGAAGAACGACAAAATGCTTCGGACACAAGTCGCACGAGAACGACCGTACCTTCATCGTCAGCGCTTCCTCGTCTTTTACATGCTGCAAAGCTCCTTCCCCGTGAACGTTATTTACGTGTTTTCTTAAATTACTAGTGTTGGAGAACGCCTTGACGCAAAACTTGCACCACTTCCGTTCGAAATTTTTGCTGGTGGTCGCTGATGCAGCGCCTACTCTCATGTCCATCTCCATGCTTCATTTGAAAGGAAAAGGTGGGAGGCAGAGAGGTGCACATTGGGATATCGGCTCCTATCGTACCATGGAACGCGGCGCAAGCAAGGATTTTCACGAAGAGTTGAAATTCTCCCTTTCGGTTGAAGCACAATGTTCCCCAAAAGTCCCCACAGAGTGACGTAGCGCAGAGCAGTGACGTCTGTCTTCATTTGGTCAATCGCAACGAGGATCATCTTCCTCTGATTAGCCACTCCACGGGCCGTCTGCCGCCAAAGCAGCGAATCATGGACCAGTGTTGCCACCTCTATTTCTGAGCATTCCGCCAACATGGGCTCCAAAACCCGCTAAATCTTTTCTAAAAACACCAACATATCCGCTAATAAGGACTGCGATACTATAGTTCTAAAAATACTTTCAGCGCGTCTTTTCTTGGCCTAGAAATGCAAGCAAATATAGCGATTCGGTGTCAAAACTATGATCAAAACAGGAGGCTACCCAGGTGGCACACAAAATTGACACAAACCACTGCGTGGAGGAGAGAGTTTGAAAATTTATTTTACAACACATCTCCATCAATTGAAGTTATTTGATTCTGCTAACTTCTTTCGTAGTTAATTTCAAACTAAAAAGTTTAATAGATTGCTGAAACTCTATGGGTGATTTCGGTCCGAGCTTGTTTGGCGTTCTTTTTTAAAATTTTAGCTATAAATGCCCCAATACAAGTGAGTGCAATGGATGGGTAAGAAACTGAGCAGACGCGGTCAATGGCACCGCGTCTTGGTTTCGCACGTTTTAAAGAAATGATTATCAGCAACGGTAATAAAACATAAGTACTTCCCTGTTCATCTCGGTATACCTAGATAAACACAAACTGTTACCCAAGCTAACATGAAATCATTTACTCAGAGGTCATGAAAACACAATAAGTTACCAATATTTCTGTTAATGGGAACGTGAACATTATTGGCCTTTTTCAAAATAGACATCTGTGTTAAATAGATAACTGTAATTGACAAAACAGTTGTGCCTGCATATATATACATAGATGCAGGCTTCGAAGCTAAAATTTCGCGGAACTTCATATTCTGGCTTGGTTACACAAGGCTGACTCCAGCACAAGTTTTGCTTCCGTGGCCACTAGAATAAGGGCTCGGAATTTGGCGAAGATGAATTCGGAGCCTCACTCTGGCATACGCAGCAGGCAACATTTTTCTTATTCGCTCTTTGCGAGTCATGCAAGTCTTCACAGAGGGCTTGTCTATCTCTTCAAGATATGCGACCAAAGAACGAAGCGGCGACTGCATGGTGAAAAATGTGCAGGTACACCATGAATTGACGGCTGTAAAATGCTCTTCATAGTTTTTCAATGTTTTCATTACATCCCTGCTGGGATATATGAGGTTTTTTCATCCCTGGCGTACTCCTTGAGTGCACTGAGGGAAGCATACTCATCGTCAGGGTTGCCAAGGAGAGCAGCCTTGCACTGCGCACAAGTTATGAATTTTAGAATTCCTTTCAAAATAAAACCGCCAAGGTAAAAACAAGATACGGCACTCGGTTGACGTGAGCTCTTCAATCAACAGGATTTCCTAATCATTGATTTCATCGACTTCGTTTTCTTTAGCTTCCTTCATGGCGTGTGCAAGCAGATCGACAAGGTAATCACGCTCATCAAGTTCGTAACTTGTCAAACCTGGGAGTACGAAGAAAGTGGCTGACGCTGATGAGTCGAAGTGCACACTTCAAGTCGGACGTAGTGGACACTGGCTTCATGAGCCGCACCACAGAAAAAGGTTTTCTGGGCAGCCTTGCAACAGCCTGCTCGTCGGAAGGAATTCATACCTTTCACTGCCAAGAAGCACTTCTTGAAGGCGAAGGACAGTCGTTGTTCCAATTAGGACCCCTGCTCGCGATGGCTTCCACTGAGATCCAGTGCCCATTTTCAGTTCTCTGATCATGTCTATTGCCATACGCAGTGTGTTCAAGGCGGCATGATATTTAGTTATGTTTCTGCGGCTTAGCGCCATGGTGGAATGACGCGATGACATAAGGACATACCACCAAGAAACGAGGTCCATAAACCACGCTGTTGTTTCGGCCTCTGGTTCAATCACTCCTTTTATTAGGAAGCGAATAGCTGTCGGGGCTTCGCGGAAGAGCTGGACAGCGACTCTGACTTTCATCTTGGTGAAGTGTCCACCAGTAATGTGGATTTCTGATAAACTTGCTGCAACCTTAAGTTCATTGGCAGCGTCATAGTCCAAGACGGCAAATATATGTTCTAGTTTCACCTTCGAGGAAGTAAATCCGTTCTTGCTTACTGTATCATCACTGAGCGTGAAAACTTTAGAGCTTAGAAGCTGTCCTTTCAGGTTCTTAAGGACATGTGTTGGGTCAGAGATGAAAAAAATTTCCTTCCCGTCCAAGGTTGGGTGGGGTATTGAGCACGAAGCTGTCGAATAGCGGTGACTCGAAAAGCCAAATTCTCTCCACATAGCGCGGTTTGCTGCACCCATGTCACAGGTGACTACCCGTACTCTTAGAGAAATCCGGCTGTATATCTGCACTATTTCCAGGACATATGTCTTGAATACAGAGCCGCCCACGTGCCTACCAGTACATTCATAGGCTATCACTTGCTTCCATATTTGGTTTACCCCACCTAGCATAAACACCAAAGCATGGTTGGCTGCCTCTTCAGGCTTCGATGGCAAGGTCGTTCCCCCCAACAGCACGTCTGCTCCACGGTCGAGTTCAAATCCAGGTGCTATCTCCATTTCATCCAGAAAGAGAACACAGTCTTTTTCCGCGTCCAACATTCCCTCTGCTTTCAACCTCATTATGTGGATAACTTCATGCAGTATACCTGGCAGAAAGTTCAGGCTCTGAATTCTTCTTGCTAATGTTCTGTTTGACAAAAGAGGGTAGCCAATCTTTCTGAGCGTTTCATGCCCAGTAGTTCCACAAGCAAATTTAATTTTTAGGCCTTGCTTTACTGTTTGCGCAGACCATAAATTGCCACGATTGCTGTTCCGAGAAAGGCACGAATTTGGTCTTGATTAAAAAATTTCGTATTTCGTGAGAAATTAGCTGCCTCTTTCTGCAGCTTGCGATTCTGCTTCTGTAGTTTTTTTACACTGTTCTTAGATTCTTTGTGGTGTTGTTTCAGCTCATTATTAGCTGCTGTGAAATCAACTATCTTCTTCCTCAGCTCTGCTACCTCAGAATCAAAGGGTTGGGTCGCACGAACCACTGCAGTTTCTTGAGACCGTACATCCCTGGTGGTCGAAGTAAGTTGCTCACTAGAATTGCTGCTTACTGTACCCACCAATGTATGATTTATCACTCCGTCAGACGATGAATTTGCCGGAAGATATTCTTGCGTGTTTAAGGGAAGGACGTTTCTCTCTTCTGGTGAAGAACCTTGTGCGGAAGCATCAACACTAAGTAATGCAGGCACATGCACACTTCGGTTCCTTCGTGGCCTCCGCTCTTTAGCAAGTTTGTGGTGGTTTAGTTGGAGAGATATAAATACGTTCTTCCCACTTAATCGCGGCTGACATGGTTCAAAACAGCCGGGAGCCCACCCCGTTATCGCGTACGCTACCGAGCGCACGCCAACTACGGCGGACCTTGCTCTTAGAGAACAAAGGAACGGCACATTGGCTGACACCAACAGGCATTTATTGCTACAGCAACAATAACGCCAGCTAGCAACAAGATATGCTAATGAATAGAGGTCGTCCGACTCACCAGCAAGGTTCCGAGCGAATGTTCGCCCGTACTAGGGCAAGCGATACTCCGCACCCCTGGACGGGACGAGTACGGCAGCCAGTTTCCCCGCCGCTTCCTCGCCCTGCCGGGGAAGAGTGGAGCGCTCCGACACGTCCGCTCGCGCCGACGATCCCAGCCGAAGACCCATGCCCTCTCTCCCGCGCGCGGGCTTCACCAGTCTCCCGAGCAGCTACGCTGGCGCCCTCTCTTGCCAGTTAATATAACTGACAAGGGAATGCATTCCTCCTCGAGGTGAGACTGCTGCTGCACGGTGCATCGCGGGAAAGCAAACACAGGGGGCTGCAGGGCAGGTCCCCACAAGTTCTGGAAGCAGATAAATAAGTGAAAATAGCACACTACATATTTAAAATATTTGTCCTTTTGCAAAAATCCGAAAGTAAGCTTTTCTGCATTGCAAAGGACCCTTCACCATGGCGGCCTATCCTAAACCTCACGTGAAGCTGTTTTTCACCCCCTTCAACAAAAGGAATGGCTAGGCAAACCTGGTGCTAATCCCTTTATTCCGAAAGCGTGTCGTGTAAAGGAAAAGAACGCGGCATTGTTCAGGCTATATATGTCTGTAGCATCGCACCTTTTTTTTCCCCAACGCTGGTTCATCGGCCAGGGTGAGGGAATTTTGTTGTGCCAAGGAGCTGACCTCCAAAGTTTTGAAAAGGGTCCATAAAAGACGCACCAGAAAACTTAATATGCATGCACACCAACCACTTCCTCGCTCAACATTTTCAAATGTAGACGATGAGGCGATAAGCAACACGGCAACAAACACCAAGGTTAACAGGTATCTGACCTCTGAATGGGAACACAGTTGGGACAGCATTGGGCTTGAGCTTCTTCCATCCGTCCGCGCGCTTTTGTTCGAAGCTCTTGTCTTCGAAATGAGCTTGCAGATCACTTTTTTATTTGAATTAGCCCCACATTTCCTGCTGGAGAATGAAAACAATGAACAAAGCACGCAAGAAAACAAACTAGTCCAAATATATGTCGAATTACTCTAATTAGCGCCTCAATCTGCACATAACATATTCTGTTAATCTCATTTACTGACCTAATGCGGCGTCGTTGGACGAAGCATCGAGCTAAAATTCAGCGCACGCTGCCCAACGCAGCATACGTGTCAAAAACAAAAATTCCTAAGTAAATTAATCCGTATCGGCTCTTAAACAACCCAGATGCACCGTAATTGCAACAGCGTATGTGCCCTCGCTTGCATGTTCTCGTCCTCTGTGCCTTGATTCGTGCCGGCCGCGGTTCGCTGACAAGCGCCTCGTAAAGGCAATTATTTTTTAATGAACAAAAGCGGCGAAAGCGCGTTCGGTACGCAATCACGAGCGAAAACTTTGTGACATGCAATTTCGGATGCAAATAGGCAAGCGACAGGCAATGGCCGGTTCGGCGCTCAAGAGTGCCTTTTTTTACGCCGAGCAAAACGAATAGTGCGGAAATGACATCTGACCAATAAAAATGCTGTGCTACACTTAGCCGGCTAAACGCAAAAGCGGTAAATCGCAACAAAAACAGCACTGAACCAACATGCGGCACTTACACTAAAGACATATGAGGAGTTCGTCGGTTGCCACTTGTCACGCTTGATCCGGACCAGCCACAGAAGCCTCCTTTTCGTGTCTTTCGGAAAGTGGAACATCCTCCAACCATTTCTCGAATGGTTGGAGCACTGAGGAACACAACATCCAGGCATTGCACGGCGATGAAAGGCGCGCGAACGCCGGCGCGCAGCAGTGACGCCCGCACGACAGTAGAGCGGCGAGGTCGACGCGGGGAACGCAATGGCGGAGGGAGCGCGCGAAAACCGGTTCAGGCGGCATCGAGTGGTTCAAAGGGTGCGCGCGCAAATAGGCACCCTAACCCTCGCTGTCAGATGCCCCATGCTGGTCTCAACGATGTGCTGAAGAGAAGGAGCCAGAATCTCGAGAAGCAGTTAGAAGTGGTTGTGCGTAGGCTTAGAGAGGCCTCTGAGAGTGTGCATGTCACCATATGCACAATCCCAGAGGGTCCAGAGGCAGGCTAGCGGAAAGAAAAGGAGGATCGTTGAGGCTAACCGTGTAATTAGGTTATTGAGTCGACGACCAAGATGCGGGCTAATGGAAGTTAACAAGGAGGTGCACGAGGTCAGGCCCCAGCCTTTTGAACAGGATGACATTCACTACGGTGGTGCCACTGGCAAGAGGGTGAGTAGTAGGATAGGTCGCCAGGCAACAGCTTTTTTTGGAGGACCCAGAGCTCTGAGGGAACCAGTGTAGAGAAGGAAGAACCAATATCAAAGGGACAATGAAACCATAGGAGAAGAAATAGACACGAGCGCCAGGCCCAAGTTAATTCAGATATATGTTTCATTAACATGCAAGGTGGCAGGAATAGGCTGAAATGGGAGGAAATAGAAGAACAGTTAAGGCAGGGGGATTTAATGGTATATGGTTTAGTGGAAGCGCATCTTAGAGACATGGCGCAACCACCCAGTAATCCGGACTACACATAGGAATATTGCAATAGAACAGAGGGAAGCAGAAAGGGGGGTGAAATTGGGGCATTCATTCATAAAAGTAAGAATTTTCAAAGGGTTAAACAAAAATGCAAGGAACATTTATGGCTAAAAGGAAAAGTGGCAGGGGAGCAAACACTACTTGGCTTCGTATACCTGTGGACAGGAGCTAATGCCAAAGAGGAAAACAAGAAAATGTTAGAATGTATTGCAAGCGACATTGATGAGCTAGGAGCCCAGTGCGAGATAATTATATTAGGCGACATAAACGCACGTATAGAAGACCTGGATGGGTACACAGATTCGACAGGAAGCATGCTGCAGGACATGTGTAACAGGCATGATTTAGTTTTATGCAACAGTACCGAGAAGTGTGAAGGGCTCATAACATGGGAGGCAGGGAGTCTGCACTCGACGATAGATTATGCACCAATGTCACATAAAATGTATAATAAATTAGGGGTAATGAGCATAGATGAGCATGCTTCCAGAATCCTAGGTAGTGACCACAAGCGTATCAAGTTGAGTTTCAGAAGAGAAACCAATGTAGGATAGAAGCGAGATGAACAATCAGAGGGAACTTTTTACTCAAAAAACCAATTGGAAGCAGCAGGAGTTCACGCTAGGAGTTCACGCTAGAAGTAGTGGATGAGTACAAGCATCTTGTTGTGTGGATAAATAACGGTGCTGAGTATCTGACAGAACATGAAAAAAATGTAATGGGTAAAGCTAGTAGGAATGCAGCTGTCGAAAAATAGTTCACTGTGGAATTACAATAGGTATGAAGTGGTAAGAGGGATCTGGAAAGGGGTGATGGTTCCTAGCCTGACTTTCGGTAATGTGGTCCTGTGCATGAGACCAGATGTTCAAGCAAGGTTAGAAATTAAACAACGTGGCGTAGGAAGGCTAGCTTTGGGAGCACATGGCAATACACCAAATCAGAGGGTACAAGGTGAAATGGGATGGGCGTCTTTCGAGAGCCGAGAAGCTAGCAGTAAGATAGCATTTGAGGAGCGATTGAGAAAAATTGGTGAAAGGCAGTGGGCTAGGAAAGTTTTCAGATGCCTGTATATAAGGAACGTTGATACGAAATGGAAAAAGCGAACTAGAAAATTGACAAGCAAATATCTGGACAGCAGTAGGGGGGGGGGGGGGGGGCAAATCAGCAATTATCGGTTAAGAAAAAGGTTAAAGGAACAGAGAAGGCTCTGTGTAAAACAGGAATGCTGACGAAATCAGCACTGGGAACATACAGGATTTTTAAGCAGGAAATTGCCAAAGAAAATATCTATCATAATTGTAGGGGAAGCTCTTTATTGTTTGAGGCCACGACGGGAGTTTTGCGGACTAAGACATATACAGTCAGGTACCACGAGATAGACACGTTGTGCGTTGAGTGGGGAGAGGAGGGGGAAACGGCTGAACACTTGATACTTTTCTGTAAAGGGCTTCACCCTGCAGTGGAAAGAAGCGGGGCTGATTTATCCAAGGCATTGGGGTTTAAGGACAGTGAAGGAAAGTAGATTTTAAGCGGGTAGAAGTAACGAAGCGAAGGTTATCTGATTGGAGGCTAAAATCGAGAGAAGGGTAAAATTTCATAAGTCATGGCTAGGTGGCTTGAGCCACCGCCCGATTTAAAAGGTTCAGCCGTAGCCATCCATCGCAGAGGAGTAGAGGAGATGAGGAGGACACGGCTGAACACTTGATACTTTTGTGTAAACGCACATGAAAATGGTTTCTATTTCCAGCTGGATTATGGAACAAGAAATTTTTCCAGCTGGAAAAATTTCCAGCAATTTCCAGCTGGAAATGTTTTCAGCTAGAAGCATTTCGGGTTTCATATTCCAGCTTGAAATGAACTTCCCTGCTCAAGAAGTAATACGCAGGACACGTATCTCAGCTATTGGTTCCACGCCAAAAATAACACCTACACCAGGTGGAAGGCTATTATTTCTAGCTGTAACTTTTTTTCTTTTTCACAGGTGTTGTTGAAGGAAAAGACTGGTTTTCACCAACAGCTTTGATTATTTTAAAGTACAACGAGGCCTAATGACAAATTTCTTCTTTCTCTAGCTGTCGAATGTCCTCTGCTAAAAACGGATGTCATCTACAGATGCACAAAACACTCATTCGTCGGTAACACAGCCACATTGTCAGCGAAAATCACTTGAGGACGAAAAAAAACACAAAAAGCGAGCGCACGCGCACGCAGCAACAGGATAAACTTCCCAACGTGTATATCTATAAACGTTAGAACTTCCGAACGCCGGCCATATTTGATGTTTACTTGATTGTGGATCGCGATCGGCTTTGGCTAGTTTTGGCTAAATCCATTAATATAAACAAATGTGGTGTAGCAAAATCAATCTTTGGCGTTAATTCAGGCGTTGAGGCTCGGTTTTTTGTCGTTCGTGTAGCGCTAATTCGCACTTTTGAATTAAGGAGAAGGTACAAGCTTGTTTCAATAATGAATGCTAGCAAAACTCGATGCTGAGGTCCATGTCACGCATGTGGCAAATGGGCGACATGGGCTTCAGCATCGGTTGGTAGGTGCGGCTTCCTAGATGTCTGTCGCACAAGCACGGGACAAGTTTGCCATCTTTTTTACAAATTTCAGCGGGACTTCGTATTTTTTAGCTGGGAAAGTTTCAGCTATAAAATGCAATATCCAGATGGAAAAATTCCAGCTGAGAAAGTTCCAGCAAGGGAATGCAATACCCAGCTAGAAAAATGCCAGCTGAAAAAGTTTCTAGCAGGAATTCGTTATTTTCTAGCTGGAAAAATTCCAGCTGGAATTTCTTGTTTTCCAGCTCGAAAATGCAATTTCCAGTTTGAAATGTGCATTTCCAGCTGGAAATGGAACTTCCATTTTAATCTGGGAAGGACTTCACCCCTACAGGGGAAAACAGCGGGGCTGATTTATCCAAGGCATTGGGATTTAAGGACAGTGAAGGGAAAGTAGATTTTGAGCGAGTAGAAGTAACCGAGCGAAGGTTATGTGATTGGCGGCTAAAATAAAGAGAAGAGTAAAATTTCATAAGTCATGGCTAGGTGGCTTGAGCCACCGCCCGATTTAAAGGGTTTAGCCGTATCCATCCATCCATCCTATAAAGGACAGATTGCTGGCTTGGGTGGAGAACGAGGGGGTGCTGGGGGAGCTACAAAATGGGTTCCGGAAACAAAGGAGGTTGGAGGACAATCTGTTTTCGTTGACGCAGTGTATAGAGATTGCTGAAAAGAAACACAGGCCCCTATGACTTGCATTTCAGGATATTAAGGGAGCCTACGACAACGTTATTCAAGAGTATCTGTGGGACATACTGGGCACATTGGATGTGCAAGATGGAATAATTAATCTTTTAGAAGATATATATAAACGAACCAAAGTGCTTATAAAATGGGAAGAAATGTATCAGAACCTGCAGAGATACAGCGGGGGCTTGGGCAAGCATGTCCTCTGTCTCCTTTGTTGTTCATGTTGTACCCGCAAGGGCTAAAGAGGAGCGGACTAGGCTTCAACCTTTCTTATTTTTCAAGCAAGGAGAATGGATTAAACAGTAACTACCGGGACTAATATACGCCGATGATATAGTGCTAATGGCTGACAATAGAAGATTTACAGAAATTGATAGACATATGTGGTACAGAGGGAGATAGATTAGGTTTCAAGTTTAGCAAGGAAAAATCTGCAGTCATGATATTTAAGGATGAGGTCGGCGAGCATAGAATACAGTAGTTGACACCAGAAGTAGTGGATGAGTACAAGTATCTTGGGGTGTGGATAAATAACGGTGCTGAGTATCTGGCAGCGCATGAAAAATATGTGATGAATAAAACTAGTAGGAATGCAGCTGTCATGAAAAATAGGTCACTGTGGAATTACAATAGGTATGAAGTGGTAAGAGGGATCTGGAAAGGGGTGATGGTTCCTAGCCTGACTTTCGCTAATGCGGTCCTGTGCATGAGACCAGATGTTCAAGCAAGGTTAGAAATTAAACAACGTGGCGTAGGGAGGCTAGCTTTGGGAGCTCATGGCAACACACCGAATCAGGGGGTACAGGGTGATATGGGATGGGCGTCGTTCGAGAGCAGAGAAGCTAGCAGTAAGATAGCATTTGAGGAGCGATTGATAAAAATGGAGGAAAAGCAGTGGGCTAGGAAAGTTTTCAGATAGCTGCATATATGGAATGTTGACACGAAATGGAGAAAGCGAACTAGAAAATTGACAAGCAAATATCTGGCCAGCAGTAGGGGGGCAAATCAGCAATTATCGGTTAAGAAAAAGGTTAAAGAAATAGAGCGAGCTCTGTGGAAAACAGGGATGCTGACGAAATCGGAACTGGGAACATACAGAATTTTTAAGCAGGAAATTGCCAACGAAAATATCTGTGATAATTGTAGGGGAAGCTCTTTATTGTTTGAGGTCACGACGGGAGTTTTGCGGACTAAGACATACAGAGTCAGGTATCAAAAGGTAGACACGTTGTGCGTTGCGTGTGGAGATAAGGAAGAAACGGCTGAACACTTGACACTTTTCTGTAAAGGGCTTCACCCTACAGTGGAAAGCAGCGGGGCTGATTTATCCAAGGCATTGGGGTTTAAGGACAGTGAAGGGAAAGTAGATTTTAAGCGTGTAGAAGTAACCAAGGGAAGGTTATCTGATTGGTGGCTATAATCAAGACAAGTGTAAAATTTCGTAAGTCAGGTAAGGTGGCTTGAGCCACCGCACGAGTTAAAGGGTTAAGCCGTATCCATCCATCCATCCATCCATCTAACCATCCATCCATCCATCCATCCATCCATCCATCCATCCATCCATCCATCCATCCATCCATCCATCCATCCATCCATCCATCCATCCATCCATCCATCCATCCATCCATCCATCCATCCATCCATCCATCCATCCATCCATCCATCCATCCATTCATCCATCCATCCGCCCGTCCGTCCGTCTGTCCGTTCGCCCGAAAGTGAAGCCACCGGAAGTTGGGCGGCATGTCCCAGAAGTCAGCTTTGGCAGTGCATGAAATCGGGCCTCAGCACGGTTTTTCTGTTTTAGTTTTCGTTTTCCACTTAGCATTTTGTCTTTTCGACGTTCTCGTCGTTTTTCATGACAATGCCTATATGTTGCGCCATCAACTGCATGAGGAGAGCAGCAAAGTCTTCGGGAAAGACGTTTCAAAAATAGGGGTCCATTGCATCGCTATGGGACGACACTTGCAGAAGAAAGAACTTTGCTACACACAGTATACTTACGGAGCCTCGTCTGCTCAGCTCTGTGTCGTCCCGTTGCGCTAGCGTCGCCAATTCTGCTCTTTGTTGTGATGCACGTTGTCGCGCTCTAAGGCCAAGTTATACCATCAGTGGTGGAAAAATTTAAGAAAAAATAGGTGGAAACTCTCATTAGGGCAGCCAAATTTGCAGTCACCATTTCATCGAATTATGTTTAGAGCGAATAACCGGAGCGAGGGCGATCTAGTCCACTATCTGCTGAGGTACCGACGGTGTTCTGCTGTTTCACATTAGCGCGTCCGAAATATATATGGTAAAGTTTTTTGGCGGTGTGTATCAAGTACTGTTTCGTACTGTAGCAAATTATGCCTGAATGGGCTCTTATTCGCGATGCTTGGTGCAGTTGACTTCTAAAAGCGCTTCTCACATGCGCTGCTGCATTCGTCTTTCTCGTCAGTCGTTTCTCTCATGCTGTGTAGATGAAACGTGGCTGTGCTATGCAGTTAGATTTAAAGCACGCCTGGAAGGTAAATGACACACTAAACCGATAAACATCAACTGCGATCAATGAGAAGCGACATCGTCCGCCACCAACCCGAAACTGAAACTGCGGCAGCTGTGCAACGAGTGGCTCTTCGGGTGTCAGGATTTCCGCGCCATCATTCACCTGTTCTTTGCTACACGAAAGTTTGTTTTTAAGATGACCTAGACTGATCGTCATTCCACTATATTCTTGTCCTAATTATGCATGGAAGACAAGACCCAGATAAGAACACGGTGTTTAATGCACACACCCCTTTGCCGCGGCAGCGTGAGACCTGCATGCCTGTTTTCTTCGGTTTCTCTGAAAAACAGGGTTCCCAAAACACTGTACACACTTTTCGAGTTAAGCTTGCTTATTCCTTTGATATTACAGTAGACTTTACACGAAAACGAAGCGAAAAACTGAGGACAGAAGGGCGAAAGACGCGACTTTTCGCATTGAAATACACAGCAGACACCGAACTTCCGAGACATGCCACCCCACTTCCGGTGGCTTCACTTGCGCCCACTTCGGAAAGCGGGAATGCGGCATCCAGCTGCCTAGTGGAGATCAGTGGCAGTAGATGATAGGGTTTAGAGATAACAATAGTCATGTAAATAAATCTTCAGTGGAAAATAGCAAAAAGCGATTGGAGGATTCGTGGCTCAAAAGCAGAGAGGCGACATAATTTTTAATTTGTAGGGAGACGTATTTTAAAGAAAATGGCAAAATTTACAAACAACTTACAGCAGAGTCAAACAAAAATAAAGGAAAGAATACCATCCATCCATCTGTAGTCGCTGGACCACAAGTATAGGCACAGTCACGCGCTTGGGAGTTGTTTTTGGTCGTCGTTGCGTGTTGTGCTTGCTTGACAAGATTCAGCGTCGTGCTCAGAACACTATTTGGTGTCCCACCAGCCTGCAAGGCAGGATGCATCCTGGATAGATTGCGAGAGTGTTCCGTAAAGGAAAAAAAATGCCGGGTCGCCGTCACTGGCCTTCCTGTAACGATTACAAACACTATATAATTGCTAACTTACACCTCAGGAAAGCTGAAATATAAGTACTTGGTGACATCTGAGCTATGCCCGGACCCATTACAGAACGTTTTCGGCATAATAAGACAATCATTAGGTCTCGACACCAACGCAGTTTTTAGTCATATTGAACTAGCGGCCTTTCATTTCATGGCTTGGAGAAATGTATTTCTCAGAGAAACTGAACATTCTGTATTAATGGCCTCCTTGCTTGTTGTGGAAGATAAAGAGGATGCTGAGATATCTGAACGTCGTATGCCAGTAGAAACTAAAATTATACAGTGAAGTTACCGGTTGATCAGCCTATGTAGCGCGAAAATGCGCCTCAAAGGCAAAGTGTGAAATCAGCGTTGGCTTCCTAACTATATGCCAGCCACTGATGAGTTTTCATCTTGCAAGGTACACATAATATTGCGAAAAGGGAGGACTCACCTACCCTTCTGCACAGCTGTATGATTTTGTGCTGAAGCTTGGGAACCTCTTAATAGAACGCTTCATCCAAAGCCAGCTCTATTGACAGAGCACTTTTGAAGTTCTGGATGTGGTCAGGGCAAGGCTTTGCCCAAATTCCTTCCAAGGAAACTAAAATTTTACATCGTAGCCAGGCTTAATTTTGTTTGTGAAAGGAGTATACGCAGGCAGCTGCCTATAGCGGACGTGAACGGGCCAAGCACTTGAAATTGAGCCGTAGCTGAACCACCGCCACAGTTGCTTCCCCTTCGCGCTTATCTCAACCGATTTAAATAAATTTGTCTTGGCCCCATTTGAACATAAAGGGCTTCGTGTACTATTGTTTAAATACAAATCTGCTGAAATCTTTTGGGCTGATCGATACTATGGCAGAGGAGTTACTGTGTGCAAGTTCAAAGGAGTGCATAGGTACAGGCAGTTGGAAAAGAGCTAGTTTGTAGGGAAATGAACTGCAATGTAGTGGAACGCCAGAGTTAAATATCGGCGAGCATGTATGAATTAATTCACAGCCGCCCTTAACATATGTCTAGACAGATATTTATCTGCTTTAAAATTAGGAGAAAAGTTATACGCCGTAGCCAAACTGGTGTGCTCAAAGCATAATTGCGTTTAAGCCGCGCTGGTAGGACGATGCAGAGCGTCGAGTTCTTGAGTTCTCTGTGCACCTGCGCTCCACGCGCTTGACTCTGCCCTGCCTTCCCGAAAATGAGGATTTTATTAAACCTCCATCCGCTAACGTTAAACAACACACATGATGCAAGCTAGTCTACTCCGCGCAGGCATGATCTTTTGGCAATAACACGGCATTTTATCCCGCATACGCTTGGACCGCTTTCCCGGCCTTTCTACAGTGATTACAACAGCAGCGCCGCCGTCGTTTTGCGACAGCGGCCGCTTCACTCAATGCTGGCCAGTGAGCACACTACCCCTATCTAGTACACTGTACCCTCTAGAGTGAACTAGAGGATAGAGTGTGTCAAACAAAAGCCGAAAAGTGAGACAAATGAAGGGTAATTTCCGCTAGGATCGCTGCGAACGTTATCCTTCCCTAGGTGCCTTTTTAAGGGCGCCAGAACCCGCGCGCTGCGTAGCGTAGTGGTTAGTAAATTAAACAGTTTGATTTAGTGCAAAACAAGCCGTGGTAGCAAAAAAAGAAAGAAAAACCGAAACCGAAACAGAAGTTTGTGAAGCGTCGCCTTGCTGCTGCTGGAATCTTCGTGCCACGCAACGCCAACTTTGAATGCGCGTTTAGAGCGCACCCGACGTTACTCTCCAAGCTCAGATCAGTGCTTTTAGCAGATGAGTAAGGCAAACACGACCCTCAAACAGTGCTGCGAATTGTTTCGTTCAGCTTGGCGTCTGCGAGCTGCACAGAGTGCGTCACGCAGATGTACGCTGTCACTGAACGAAGTTTTCGTCTGCGAGGTGACTGTAGTGTTTTCTTTCAGCTTGTAAAAGAGGGAAAGTAAAGCACAACTGGATCAGCTCAGACTTGGCGGCGGCGCACTTCACACAATGTAGCGAAGGTTGCGTTGTCAAGGGTCCTACAGCCACCGGTTAGGCATATGTCAGCCGATGGATGCGCGAGCTGCATGATTGCGAAGCATGGACGGCTAGGTCATCGACAAAGTGGGCACATTTCGACCTTCAGTGTACAGCCAATAGTAGGCAAGGAAAAGACTTTTAAATCAACTTGAGCCCTCAAGACTCCACAACTGCGCCTTCAAAGGACGAAGGAAGAAAATTTTTGCATTTCGCATTTTCTCATACATTGCTAAATATAGATAACTACGTGGTAATCTACTAGGTACAGGGTAAACACACTTTGATTGCGGTCACACAGATATACAGACACTGCAATAACAGCTGCTCGTTCAGTCGCTCGCATTCCTGCTCATCGGGAAGGCTAGTATGGTTAAGAGGCACAGGTTAATAAAACCGCAAAGAAGTCATTGCCCCACTGAGCACAGAATACCTTTTAGATGTCCTAAAATGTCTTTAATGGTCACAGATATCTTGGACTACAAAAGATATCTACAAGACGCTGTTTGATACTTGTATAGAAGATATTTAGCCAAGATGTCCAGAAGCTGTCTTAGGAAGTATTTTTGCGCTTTCAGCAGCTACGCAAGATGCTTACTAATCCGCTTAAGCAAGTTGTCTTCAATGCATTCTGCTTCCGAAACCTGGAGACTTCCTCACAAGACGTTTCACGGCCTGACTTATATATATAGCTTCAGTGCAATATTTATGTTTAAATAGGAAACACCTAGAGAGACACGTGGCCATCAGAAACATGACAATAGAAAAGAGTTCAATTCATATCTTGCCAACACGTACGCGCATGCATGACTGCATATGGCATGAATATCTTCTTGCCCCGGACGTGCTATTCCGAATCCTGTGGCACATTCGTGACAACTCCCTGCCCACTGAGCCCCAATCAATCTAATAAACAGATATAATGCGTTTTTCCAAGATGAACAAACAATCTTAATAAGGCATCTCAACTGACCTCTGAGACAGGTATTAGATATTTCTTAGACTTCTTGACGAAGACATCTTGCCGATGATTACAAGGCGATTCTGGGCATTTTGAAACATTCTGTAGACACCTTCTAGCTCAGCTAATCCTTCCACTTTTTTTTGAACTACAAGACATTTTGCAAGACTTCTTTTAGATCTCTCAAAGACAAATTCTAGAGGTGTACACTAGCTTGAGTGACAGCCTACAGCAGGAAACATGTATGACAATCACAAGTCTCAAGAACTCATTTTAAGCTGTCTCCGGAAGTATACCTCCTGGCCGCTCACTAAGCACGGTGCGTCTTAAAGACTCCAAAATATAATAGTGATGTTTCAGTAAAAGTTGAGACATCTTTCACAGATGTCTAGAAGACGTTTCTACTTGACCTTTTTTATGTAGAATGCGTGTGCGTGCCCATAAATTAACTTTCATTTCTGAGTTTATTTTTCTTCTGTGGCATGCATCAATACTTGCAACTAACAGAACGCCGCATTTAAACCAGACTAATTCTAATGCACCAAGAATGAATTAACAAACACGAAAATATCTTCAGTAACTTCGTAGATCGGAAGTTCTCCCCATGCACATTGCAGATGTCATTGGAGTGGGGTATATAAAGATGACCAGCTAAGCTTTCCTGGTAGTATAAGGTGAGTGCTGCAGGGTTTGTATTCTTTGATGTTTCGTGTGCTTGTACGGATGACTGTGGTGGCCTTTATTAAGCAGTACATAAAAAGTCTTAGCATTCTACTTATCATGTGGGAGCACTAGCTGAGCTAAAAGATAGGTACAAGATGTATCAAGATGTCTACAAATTTTTTGCAAGCAGACGACAATGTATCAAGACTTTTTACAAACGCTTAGTAACTGCCTGTAAGGCCAGCTGACATGTCTATAAGACGGCTTATCTAGATGATTATAATGTCTGACGAACTTTTGTGGGTGTCTAAAAGTTATCTTGGCTCAGCTACGAAACGTCCTCTAAAGACATCTTGTACCCCAAATAGGTGAAGCATTAGCTGAGCTAGAGGACATTTACAGAACGTCTGAAAGGTATCTGGAAATATTTTGCAAGGTATTTGATAGATGTCTTGCCAAGACATTTTCAAAACGTATATAAACTGTTCTCATATTCACTTAGGACGTCTTCAAGACGGGTTGGACATCTTGCCAAGATTACCTCTAGTCGTCTGAAAGATGACACAGTGTTCAGTGGGGCAGCTCTTAGTACATGTTACGTGAGCACTAAATTTACTTCTTTACTTTTTAGTAAATTAAATTGACTAAATTTAAAGCTATTCCGCTTTATATTTTCCTGTTTCGCAAGCTCAAAGAAAGCACACTACAATCACCTCGCCAGTGACGGTGCAAAGGGTAGGCGAGGGGTGGCGGCCGCCACACCACAGATTTGCTGGACCACATTGCAAATTTGCCTACCGTTTCAGAAGGAATGTAACTGGAAGAAAAAGGGAACATGTACAACCCTCACTTACCATGTGACACCACATTTATGATTATGATGTGGCCTTTATAATTAAAAATAAGGGGATCACATGCATTATAGTGATATAGCTGTAGCTCTGCGACATAAAAATTTGTTATCTTGAAACCTTTTTATAAAGACCTGTGCCGCCAAGAATTCTCTCTTCCTCCGGCACCCGACTCCCAGACCAGGGTGGGGCTTTTGTTGTGGCTTTTATTACTGTTTTTTATTATTTTATTTTGATTTGCTTTTACGTTTAAGGTTTTAACTGCTTTTGCGTCGAATGAATGACACTGCTGTTGCTTCGATTAAGTGACACGTACTGCTATTGCTAAGATTTTGTTGGTTTATCTTTCTACTATTAACGTAGTGCTTTGGGTAATCTTTACATAAGCGAGGGCTTTAATCGAATTGTACATAAGCCTTCTGCGTTTTGTTTTTAATCTTGTAATCTACATATTACTTGTTACTGGGTTGTGAGCGATAGAGCGGTGTCACATGGTGATTGAGGGTAATAAATGTGTCCCTTTTGTTCCGAAAAACAGTTGGTAGTGTGCGCATGTGTTGACTTTTTCTTCCTTCGGCTGTCTTCATTGCGCCGCAGTTTTTTCAGTTATGCATCAACTCGCGCTCCACAGCTGGCCGTCATCGACAGCGTACTTCTGCGTTAAGCACTCTGTGCAGCTGGTAGACGCCAAGCTGAACGAAACAATTCCCAGCACTGTTTGTAGGGCATGTTTGTTTTACTCGTCTGCTAAAAGCACAGATCGGAGCTTGGAGAGTAACGTCGGGTGTGCTCTAAACGCGCATTCAATGTCGGCGCTGCGTGGCACGGAGATTCCGTGCCGGTGAAATTCACGGCAGCAGCAAGGCGGCGCTTCACAAACTTCAGTTTCGGTTTCGGTTTTCTTTTTTTGCTACCATGGCTAGTTTGCACTAAAGCAAGCTGTGATTTAAAATAAAATAAAAGCAATTTGCTCGTTCAGCGGGAATCGAATACCTGGTCTTCCTCGTGCGAAGCGAGTTCACTAACCACTAAGCTACGCAGCGCGCGGGTTATGCCGCCCTTAAAATGGCACCTAGGGAAGGATAACGTTCCCAACGATCCTAGCGGAAATTGCCCTTTATTGCCTCAATTTTGATACACAGGCGGCATAGGCATTTGACACTCTATCTTCTAGTTCACTCTACCCATACCTGGAGTGAACTAGAATATATAGTGTGTCAAACGCATATGCCGCGCTGCGTGGCGTAGTGGTTAGCGAACCCGCTTCACACGCGGAAGACCCGCGTTCGATTCCTGCTGAAGGGTGTACTCTTCATTTTAAATCATGCTTTGTTTTAGTGCAAACAAGCCGTGGTAGCAAAAAAAAAAGAAAACCGAAACTGAAGTTTGTGAAGCGTCGTCTTGCTGCTGCCGTCAAAATCTAATGGCCCCAGAATCTTCGTGCCAACTTTGAATGCGCGTTTAGAGCACACCTCACGTTACTCCCCAAGCTGCGATCTGTGCTTTTAGCAGATGGGTACGACAAACACTCCTTTCTAACAGTGCTGGGAATTGTTTCGTTCAGCTTGACGTCTGCGAGCTGCACTGAGTGCGTCACGCAGAAGTACGCTGTCACTTAGTGACGGCCAGCTGTGGGGCGCGAGTTGATGACGGAAAAAACTTCGGTGCGATGAAGACAACCGAAGGAAGAAAAAGACAACACATGCGCACACTACCAACTGTTTATTGGAACAGAACGGGCATATTTATAACCCTTATTCACCATGTGGCACCGCTCGATCGATCACAACCCAGTAACAAGTAATATATGCAAGTTACACGATTAAAAACAAAACGCAGAAGTCTTATCTACAATTCGCTTAAATCCCTAGCTTATGTAAAGATTGCACAAAGCACTAGGTTATAATAGAAAGATAAACCAAACAAAATCTCAACAACAGCAGTGTCACTCAATCGTAGCAAAAGCAGTGCCATGCATTCGACGCAAAAACAGTGAAAACCTTAAATGCAAAAGGAAATCAAAATAAAATAATAAAAACATAATAATAAAAGCTACAACAGTCGGACGCCGGAAAGGAAGACACTGATGAAACAATGAAGCAGCATGGCAGAGCGATGTGCGGGGGAACAAAAAGAAATGAATTAGAGGAAAAAGAAAGAGTGGGGGC